>NW_027361738.1:39302500-39767500 GCF_039654945.1 Dendrobates tinctorius
ATCTATGTATGAAATATAAAGACATATCTAATATATATAAAGCTCAATGTGTGTGTGTGTGTGTGTATGTTTGTATGTATGTATGTGTGTATGTCTCGGATTGGCATCTGCACCGTCGCAGCTACAGCCACAAAATTTTGCACAGTCACACGTATGGACTCTGAGAGCATCATAGGCTATGTTGTGAGGTGAAATTTTAACCCCATGCCTTCCAATTTACCAAACAATTTTGCCTATTATTCTTATCATTTCTATGGTGTTATCGTCCTTCTGTAAAGCAGTCAGTATCACACAGGATAGGATTAGATACACAGCTCAGCAGTCAGTATCACACAGGAGAGGATTAGACACATGGCTCAGCTGTCAGTATCACACAGGATAGGATTAGATACACAGCTCAGCAGTCAGTATCACACAAGATAGGATTAAATACACAGCTCAACAGTCAGTATCACACAGGATAGGAATATAGATACATGACTCAGCAGACAGTATCACACAGGATAGGATTAGATACACAGCTCAGCACACAGTATCACACAGAATAGTATTAGATAGACGGCTCAGCAGACAGTATCACACAGAATAGGATTAGATACACGGCTCAGCAGTCGGTATCACACAGGATAGGATTAGATACACAGCTCAGCAGTCAGTATCTACAGGATAGGATTAGATACACGGCTGAGCAGTCAGTAACATACATGATAGGAGTAGGTACACGGCTCAGCAGTCAGTATCACACAGGATAGGGTTAGATACACGGCTCAGCAGACGGTATCACACAGGATAGGATTAGATATACTGCTCAGCAGTCACTATCACACAGGATAGGATTAGATACACGGCTGAGCAGTCAGTAACACACGATAGGATTAGATACACAACTCAGCAGAAAGTATCACACAGGAGAGGATTAGGTACACAGCTCAGCAGACATTATCACACAGGATAGGGTTAGATAAACAGCTCAGAAACAGGATGTGCCAAAGGTGAGGACATTTTCATTCCAAAAATTCCACTCATTCCATCTGATTTGTTTTTTGATTTTAAACACCTCCAGTTTCCAGTTGAACTGCTATTCACAATGTCCATTAACAATGCTCAGGGACAGTCCTTGAAAGTAGTAGGGTTCGATTTGCAATCTCCATGCTTTTCTCATGGTCAACTTTATGTGATCTGTTCAAGAGTTGGAACTGCCAAAAATCTTTTTATCTTTGCACCGAAAGGAAAAACCAAAAATGTTGTTTATCAAAAGGCTATTGAATGAGTTGAAAATAAAATACTATCAATACTCGGGTAATCGTTTAGTTAATTTGTGTTGCAAATCTGTAGTGTTGAATATATGATGTGAAATGTTTTTATGTGCAATATAATCATTATAATTTGTTATAACAAACCACAGTTGGTTACTGTGCCCAGGCAACGCCGGGCTCTTCAGCTATATATCTATTCTAGCATAACCTATTCTATACTGTACGCAGTGCGGCAGATCATTTGCCAGCTTTTAATCTATCGATTATATATATACAGTACAGACCAAAAGTTTGGACACACCTCCTCATACAAAGAGTTTTCTTTATTTTCATGACTATGAAAATTGTAGACTCACTCTGAAGGCATCAAAACTATGAATTAACACATGTGGAATTATATAATTAACATAAAAGTATGAAACAATGGAAAATATGTCTTATATTCTAGGTTCTTCAAAGTAGCCACCTTTTGCTTTGATTACTGCTTTGCACACTCTTGGCAATCTCTTGATGAGCTTCAAGAGGTAGTCACCGGTGGCTACATTTTAACACCCAACTTTCTCCCCAGAGAAGCTTCTGCCAGAAATGCCTGATTGCATCTTATTCCCTCTTCTTATCGGTGGAGTGGGGAGAGGCGGCTGTTTTGCCTAACAGTCATTAAAGGTGTTTGGGCCCCTGTAGGCTAAGTTCCCTGTGGACTCATTCTTGATCTTACAGGGGCAGTTCACTTTGGACAGTCCATATTATTCTTTAGGGACCTTTCAGACAGGCTGACTGGGCGGATGTACAACCATTGCACAAGTTAGTAGAGCGTTGATCCATTTTTGCTTTATCAGTGCTTGATGTCAGAAAATATGCCCAAGTAAAATGCCTTTTTTTAGAAGTATTCCTTGACCATAGTAAGATGACATTATCCTCCTGCTAGGATTTCTTCCCTCCCCCAGCGGTCAGCTGTAATATGTGAGGAACCAGACAGGAAGAGTTCAATTTCTCGATAGCACCACCTCGTGAAAGGTGGAATTAAAGGGGTTGACTGAACATGGGAGAAAAGTCTGCAGACTGTCAAGTTGTGACCGCATGTTTTCCCGATTTTCCTGGTATTGCTGGGGCAAGCGGGCTGTCACGTAACTCATCCTTCTCTCATCTCACTTTGATTGAGACTGAACATATCTAGTTGGTAAGTGAATTGTATACATGGGTCACATGATCGCCCACTCGCACCTGCCAGTACCATTAAATGCTGTCTCGTATAGTGACTTCAGATTTGTACCAAACCTGAACAACCCCTTTAAGTATTGAAAATGGGATGGTCTCTCTGCTACGAGACATGCCTTGTATGGTCTGTGTTTATGTTGCTGTATGCAACTGTGGTGGCTGATATCCTATGGGGCTTCCTCCTCTCTGCCGAATTGTTACATTGATTCACTGCGGATTGTCTCGTTAGATTATGTAATGTGCCAGAATCGCCTGAAAATGAATGTCTTGTTCTTTTATGGAATAAAGGGACTAGAACGGCTTCTCCCTCCCTGCACACATCTGCCTGGCAAAGTCTAGATAGCACAGGAAATGTTGTAAGCTCCTTGTCCTGTGTTTGGTAGCCTCCTAAACTGGTGAGCTGCCGGCCCTGACCCAGAGGCGTAGCTAGGGTTTCGGTTCAGGGGGGGCGAAACTTCTGAGTGGGCCCCTAACTAGGTAACTTTGATTACAACTCGGTGACGCACCCTAATAGTGGATGTAGGAGATGACTGCGCTGTTACTGAAAATAATCCCTATATAAAGACCAATACTGATATTACCACCATATGGTCAGTGGTAAATACCAGTCTTACAGAACATACAAGTGTTTACTGCACAGTTATAGATGGTGTCTTACCGCTGACGATCTTTCTGATGGAATCGTTCACTTTTCACGTCTTTTCCATCTGGCCCAGACCGACATGACAGCTCCTCCAGTCACGACTCTCCTACAGAGAATACAACGACACGTTTCACTTCTCATATTCCAGCCCCATCTCCATCTATCTCCAACATGCACAAACCCCTCATCCTGCTGATACCCCAAGGCTGAGCCACTGCTGCCGTATGCGTCCCTATTACTGCACCTGACACCCCAATGCTGAGCCGCTGCTGCCGTATGTGTCCCTATTACTGCACCTGACACCTCAATGCTGAGCCGCTTGCTGCCGTGTGTGTCCCTATTACTGCACCTGATACCCCAATACTGAGCCACTTCTGCCATATGTGTCCCTATTACTGCACCTGATAGCCCAATACTGAGCCACTGCTGCCGTATGTATCCCTATTACTGCACCTGACACCCCAATTCTGAGCCTCTGCTGCCGTATGTGTCCCTATTACTGCACCTGACACCTCAATGCTCAGCCGCTTGCTGCCGTATGTGTCCCTATTACTGCACCTGATACCCCAATACTGAGCTGCTGCTGCCGTACGTGTCCCTATTACTGCACCTGATACCCCAATGCTGAGCCGCTGCTGCCATATGTGTCCCTATTACTGCACCTGATACCCCAATGCTGAGCCGCTGCTGCCGTATGTGTCCCTATTACTGCACTTGATACCCCAATGCTGAGCCACTGCTGCCATATGTGTCCCTATTACTGCACCTGATACCCCCTATACACACATGGCTCTGCTCTCCACCCCCTATACACACATGGCTCCGCTCGGTACACCTTGTACACATGCAGCTCTGCTCCGTACATCTTGTACACACGTGGCTCTGCTCCGTACACGCTGTACACACGCGGCTCTGCTCTGTACACGCTGTACACACGTGGCTCTGCTCTGTACACATGCGGCTCTGCTCCGTACACTCTGTACACACGCGGCTCTGCTCTGTACATGCTGTACACGTGCGACTATGCTCCGTACATGCTGTACACCCGCGGCTCTGCTCCCTACACCTTGTACACACGCAGCTCTGCTCCGTACACCTTGTACACACGCAGCTCTGCTCCGTACACCCCGTACACACGGCTCCGCTCCGTACACCTTGTACACAAACAGCTCCGCTCCGTACACCTTGTACACAAACGGCTCTGCTGCGTACACCTTAAGCACAAACAGCTCCGCTCACCCCATACACACACGGCTCCACTTCTCCATACACCTCAAACATGTATATATGTGCTCTGTAAACCTTCTACACACACGGCTCCGCTCTGTACACCTCATACACACACAGCTCTTCTACATTCACCCTGTAAACCCCTCCTGACCCCACACAGAAACTTCACCTCATCCAGCACAATGACAACCAGCACAGCAGAGTCCTGCAGCTGTGGAAGGTATGGCCCCCGTCGAGTGTCCGGGCCGGAACCAAGGGAGCCGTCATCTGGGTTCCGGGGGAAACTGTCCCCGAGGGACAGAGTTCGGGGATGGGCTGTTGTGACAGACAGATGGGCTGGGGGAGAGACCAGTATAACGGAGGCGGGGAATTTCCGGGATGATGAGTCAGCAGACCGGGACAGAGGCAGCAGGAGACCGTGGGAGCGACTGAAAGCTAGAGCGACTTACCAGTGCCAGGGAAGACGCTCACTGAGGACTCCAGAGGGATGGCGCAAAGCCCATGCTGCCCCACTCCAGCCCGCGGCCACTGCAGCCCCAGTTTGACCCGTGGCCGCTGCCGCCTCACCTCAGCCTGCGGCTGCTGCCTACCCATTGGCTGCGCAGATGGCCTGTCATTCACCACCTCACATCGCTGCCGCTTGCCCCAGTCCGGGGGCTGTGGCCCATCCGTCCAAGGACTCCGCCGGGACCTGTGGGGCTCCAGTGTCATCAGCGCGCCAGAGCGTGCGAAGCCATCGTCAACGCCTCAGCAACTGGGCCCAGTGACTACTACGCCGAAAGACCATCACCCTGAATGGCGAGGGGCGTCTGGACGGCTAAGTTGACTACATAACTAGTCGGCCATACCGTGGCCCTATACTTTAGTTACCGGCTATTGCCGTAAGTAGTTGTGTTCTACCCGCTTGTGTTTGCTTGTATAGAACCCCTGTGAGGGCAACCCGTGTTACCCCTTTTGTTGATCAGGCCGTGACTGGGGGAAGTTCCCTCTAGTCTTATAAACGTTACTATAGAAAGCACCAAATTGTCTCGCAACTCGTCACTGCATCCTGCGTACCTGCAAACACCACATTTGGCATAGTCGGCAGGATACAGTCTCTGGATTCTGCCATTCCCTGCTGGGGTGAGCTGAATCTCCTTTTGCCTGTTGCTCTGTCTTCAGAATATTCCTGAGTACTGACATAGCTTTTTTGAAGCCTAGCGTCTTCAGGGCCTTTTTTACTGTCAGTTGGTTGGCTCTTATTTTCATAGGGTTTTTCATGGATTGCAGACAGCAGCCTTCCTGTCCTTTCCTATCTAAGCTAGCGTGGGCCCCATCTTTGCTCAGTCTATCTTTCTGTCTGTGTTTTGTTCTTTCTTCTTGCTTCACCGTCATTATATGTGGGGGGCTGCCTTTTGCTTTGGGGTCTGCTCTGGGGCAGTTTAGATTTCCCTTTCTGTCTTTAGGCTATGTAGTCCTCCGGCTGTGATCGAGGGGCCTAGGGCATCGTAGGAGCCCCCCACGGCTACTGCTAGTTGTGTTGATAGGTTCAGGGGTCTGCAATCCGATAGCTGCCAACATCTCTGGTTTTCTGGACTTAGCTAGCATTTCTATTTTTGCCTCCTACGGTGACTCAATCATAAAAGAATCACCCGCCATACCGCAGATTCTAGGGTACTCAATAGCAGGAAAGAATTGTATAAAAAGGAAAAAAAAAAAAGTGTGTATATTTTTTCCTCTATATCTCTGAGGCCGTAGGGGGAATTTTTTTTTTCTCTCAATGGAGATAAAGCAATTGTCTGATCGTGTGGAGCAGCTCGCTGCGGAAGTGCGGGGAATTTCCGCCTACCTTGCTCATTCACATGCTGCTGAACCAAAGATTCCTACACCTGATGTATTTTTTGGGGATCGGTCTAAATTTTTGAATTTCAAAAATAATTGTAAATTATTTTTTGCCTTGAAGCCTAACTCGTCAGGGAGCTCCGCGCAGCAGGTTAAAATTGTCATCTCTTTGCTGCGTGGCGATCCCCAGGATTGGGCGTTTTCTTTGAAACCAGATGATCCTATTCTGATTAATGTGAACGCATTTTTTCAGGCCTTGGGGTTTTTGTATGACGAACCTAATGCCATTGATCAGGCTGAAAAGACCCTGCTGGCATTGAACCAGGGTCGTGATTCTGCAGAATTGTACTGTCAAAAATTCCGAAAGTGGGCAGTACTTACTACCTGGAATGATAATGCCTTGGCTGCTCTCTTTCGGAAGGGGTTGTCAAAAGCCATAAAAGATACTATGGTGGGATTTCCTGTTCCCTCTGGTCTTGACGATTCTATGTCTTTAGCCATTCAGGTTGATCGGCGTTTACGCGAACGCAGAGCTGCACGAGAGGTGTTGCCACCTGTTGAACAGATGTCTGAACCTATGCAATGTGATAGAGTTTTTTCCAGAGAGCAGCGTCAGGAGTTCAGAAGGCGTAATAAGTTGTGTTTTTTCTGTGGAGATGCCTCGCATATTATTTCTGTCTGTCCTAAACGCGAGAAACGCTTTGCACACACGTTTTCTGTTGGTGGTGTTCAACCTAAGTTTCTTCTGGTTATTACTCTGATCTGCTCCCTGTCCACATTTTCCGCCAAGGCTTTTGTGGATTCGGGAGCAGCTCTAAACCTAATGGACTTGGATTTTGCTAAACGTTGTGGATTTCCGATGACACCTCTGCAGACGCCTATCCCTTTGAGGGGGATTGATGCTACTCCTTTGGCTAAAAATAAACCTCAGTTTTGGACCCAGGTGGTAATGCGGGTCGCCCCAGACCATCAAGAAAATTGCAGGTTTTTGGTGTTACATAATCTGCATGATACTATTGTTCTGGGGTTTCCCTGGTTACAAATTCATAATCCAGTTTTGGATTGGAAATCTGTGTCTGTGGTGAGTTGGGGTTGTCGGTGTGCCTTTAGTGAGGCTCCGGTGTTTTCCACCTCTCCTCAGTCGCATGATGTTCCTGATTATTTGGCGGACTTTTATGATGTATTTAGTGAGAATGAATCTGCGTCTCTGCCTCCTCATAGGAGTTATGACTGTGCTATTGAACTGAGCCCGGGGTGTAAATTTCCCAAGGGTCGGCTCTTCAATTTATCTGTACCCGAGCACGAGGCTATGCGATCCTATATTAAGGAGGCGTTGGAGAAGGGTCATATTAGACCATCCTCGTCACCCTTAGGTGCCGTTTTTTTTTTTTGTAGCCAAAAAGGATGGATCATTAATACCTTGTATTGATTATCGTGCTCTCAACAAAATTACTGTTAAATATCAGTATCCGTTACCCCTGATTTCTGATCTATTCTCCAGAGTTAAAGGTGCTTGCTGGTTTACCAAGCTTGACCTTAGGGGGGCGTATAATCTTATTCGCATTAAGCATGGGGATGAATGGAAGACGGCGTTTAATACTCCGGAGGGACATTTTGAGTACCTGGTGATGCCTTTTGGGCTCACTAATGCCCCTTCTGTTTTCCAGTGCTTCATGAACGATATTTTCCGAGATTTTGTCGATAAATTTTTGATTATCTATCTGGATGATATTTTGATCTTCTCCAAGGATTGGGATTCTATTCTCGTGTGGAACATATTCGGACTGTGTTCCGGATCTTGAGGGAGAATTCCCTGTATGTCAAAGGATCTAAATGCCTTTTTGGAGTACAGAGGATTTCTTTTTTGGGATTTATTTTGTCCCCGTCAACTATTGAAATGGACCCGGCCAAGGTACAGGCCATTTACGATTGGGTTCAGCCCACTTCTTTGAAGGCCCTCCAGAAGTTTTTGGGTTTTGCTAATTTTTATCGGAAATTTATAGCAAAATTTTCTAGTATTGCCAAGCCATTGACTGATTTGACTAAGAAGGGTGCTGATGTGTTACATTGGTCTCCGGAGGCTGTTTCTTCCTTTCAGGAGCTGAAGCGAAGATTCACCTCCGCCCCGGTTTTGCGGCAACCTGATGTCTCACTTCCGTTCCAGGTAGAGGTGGATGCTTCTGAGATTGGTGCAGGAGCTGTTTTGTCCCAAAAGGATCCTGTAACATCTAAAATGAATCCCTGTGCTTTCTTTTCCCGAAAGTTCTCTCCATCTGAACGTAACTATGATGTGGGGAATCGGGAACTGTTAGCCATGAAATGGGCATTTGAGGAGTGGAGACATTGGTTGGAGGGAGATAAGCATCAAGTCGTGGTCCTCACTGACCACAAGAATTTGATTTACCTTGAGTCGGCTAAGCGCTTGAACCCTAGACAGGCTAGGTGGGCCTTGTTTTTTACACGTTTTGATTTTGTGGTTTCTTTTCTTCCTGTAACTAAGAATGTCAAGGCTGACGCCCTCTCTAGGAGCTTCTTTGCTGATTCTCCTGTGGTGACCAAGCCTGCTACCATTTTAGGCGAAGGGGTAGTTCTTTCTGCCATCTCGCCCGATTTGAGACGTGCTCTGGAAGAGTTCCAGGAGGACAAACCTGAGCGTTGTTCCAGTGGAAAGTTGTATGTTCCTGACCAGTGGAAGAAGAGAGTGATGTCTGAAGTTCCTTGTTCTGCTTTGGCTGGTCATCCAGGTATTTTTGGTACTAGAGATCTGGTGAGTCGGTCTTTTTGGTGGCCCTCCTTGTCTCGTGATTTCAGGAATTTTGTGCAGTCCTGTGGGACGTGCTCCCGGTCTAAATCGTGTTCTCGCTCTAGTGGGTTGTTGATGCCTTTGCCTGTCCCCAAGAGGCCATGGACCCATATTTCAATGGATTTCATCTCTGATATGCCTGTCTCTCAAAGGATGACTGTTATTTGGGTGATTTGTGATAGGTTCTCTAAGATGGTTCATCTTGTACCACTCCCTAAGTTGCCGTCTTCCTCTGAATTGGTGCCCCTGTTTTTACAACAGGTGGTTCGCTTGCACGGGATTCCTGAGAACATTGTATCTGACAGAGGAGTCCAGTTTGTGTCTAGATTTTGGAGAACTTTCTGTTCCAAGCTGGGAATTCAGTTGTCCTTCTCCTCTGCTTTTCACCCTCAGACCAATGGGCAGACAGAGAGAACAAACCAGACCTTGGAGTCATATTTGAGATGTTTTATTTCTGCTGATCAGGATGATTGGGTTTCATTTTTGCCCTTGGCCGAATTTGCTTTAAATAATAGAGCTAGTTCTGCCACTTTGATGTCTCCTTTTTTTTGTAACTTTGGGTTTCATCCTCGATTTTCTTCAGGGCAGGTGGAGCCCTCTGCCTGCCCAGGGGTTGACACTGTGGTGGAGAGAATGCACCAGATCTGGGACCAAGTGGTGGATAAGTTATCTCTCTCCCAGGAAAAGGCCCAGTGGTTTTCCAACCGACATAGGACCATTGGTCCCCAATTTAAGGTTGGTGATATGGTGTGGTTATCATCAAAAAATATTGCTATGAAGGTGGCTTCTCCTAAGTTTAAGCCTAGATTTATTGGACCTTACAAGGTTTTGGAGATTATTAATCCGGTCTCTTTTCGTTTGGCTCTTCCTGTCACATTTAAAATCCATAATGTGTTCCATAAATCTTTGTTGAAGAGGTTTGTTGAACCTGTTGTTCCGGGGGTTGCACCTCCAGACCCTGTATTGGTTGAAGGTAACATGGAATATGAGGTAGAGAAAGTACTGGATTCCCGTCTGGCTAGACAGAGACTCCAGTATTTGGTTAAGTGGAAGGGTTATGGTCAGGAGGATAATTCCTGGGTCTCTGCCTCTGATATTCATGCCAAAAGATTGGTGCGTGCCTTTCATCGGGCTCACCCTGATCGCCCTGGTGGCGTGGTTGAGGGTTCGGTGACCCCTCCTCAAGGGGGAGGTACTGTTGTGAGTTCATTTTCCCCTTCACTACTGAGGCCCGGTGAACTCCCTCTTCTGGTGAAGAAAGGTAGTGAGCCTGATTGTCAGACACCTGGGGCTGATTATGATGACTGGCTGAGTGGAGTTGATGACTGGATATAAGGCTGCCGACGCCCTTCTGGCCTGCGGGTGATTTCTCTGTGGACTTCTAGGAAACCAGTCTGATTCCTGCTCATCTAAAGCTAAGATTTCTGCTTTGCCTTTTTGCATTAGTGTTTTGTTTTCCTTGCTTTTCTGGATTCTGCCATTCCCTGCTGGGGTGAGCTGAATCTCCTTTTGCCTGTTGCTCTGTCTTCAGAATATTCCTGAGTACTGACATAGCTTTTTTGAAGCCTAGCGTCTTCAGGGCCTTTTTTACTGTCAGTTGGTTGGCTCTTATTTTCATAGGGTTTTTCACGGATTGCAGACAGCAGCCTTCCTGTCCTTTCCTATCTAAGCTAGCGTGGGCCCCATCTTTGCTCAGTCTATATTTCTGTCTGTGTTTTGTTCTTTCTTCTTGCTTCACCGTCATTATATGTGGGGGGCTGCCTTTTGCTTTGGGGTCTGCTCTGGGGAAGTTTAGATTTCCCTTTCTATCTTTAGGCTATGTAGTCCTCCGGCTGTGATCGAGGGGCCTAGGGCATCGTAGGAGCCCCCCACGGCTACTGCTAGTTGTGTTGATAGGTTCAGGGGTCTGCAATCCGATAGCTGCCAACTTCTCTGGTTTTCTGGACTTAGCTAGCATTTCTATTTTTGCCTCCTACGGTGACTCAATCACAACACCGGACCCTGGAAGCAGAGAGGCGCTGCTGGGGAGCGGGCGGCTGTGAGGTAAGTATGGCAAACTTTTTTTTTCTTTATGACATGAATTAAATGTGTGAGGGGGTGTGGGGGCTGCAAATGATGAATGGGGAGTGAGTGGGGCCGCAAATGATGAAGGGGTGAATGGGGCCACACATGATGGAGGGGGGTGAGTGGGGCCGCACATTATGGAGGGGGGTTAATGGGGCCACACATGATGGAAAGGGGTGAATGGGGACGCCCGGCCGCACATGATGAAGGGGGGTGAATGGGGCCGCACATGATGGAGGGGTGTGAATGGAGCCGCACATGATGGAGGGGGGTGAATGGGGCCACACATGATGGAGGGGGGTGAATGGGGCCGCACATGATGGAGTGGGGTGAATGGGGCTGCAATGATGGAGGGGGGTGAGTGGGGCTGCACATGATGAAGGGGGGTGAGTAGGGCCGCACATGATGAAGGGGGGTGAGTAGGGCCGCACATGATGAAGGGGGGGTGAGTGGGGCCGTACATGATGAAGGGGGGGTGAGTGGGGCTGCACATGATGAAGGCGGGGTGAGTGGGCCCACACATGATGAAGGGGGGGTGAGTGGGGCCGCACATGATGAAGGGGGGGTGAGTGGGGCTGCACATGATGAAGGGGGGTAAATGGGGCCGCACATGATGAAGGGGGGTGAGTGGGGCCGCACATGATGAAGGGGGGGTGAGTGGGGTCGCACATGATGAAGGGGGGTGAGTGGGGCCGCACATGATGAAGGGGGAGTGAGTGGGGCCGCACATGATGAAGGGGGGGTGAGTGGGGCCGCACATGATGAAGGGGGGGTGAGTGGGGCCGCACATGATGAAGGGGGGGTGAGTGGGGCCGCACATGATGAAGGGGGGTGAGTGGGGCCACACATGATGAAGGGGGGGTGAGTGGGGCCGCACATGATGAAGGCGGGGTGAGTGGGCCCGCACATGATGAAGGGGGGGTGAGTGGGGCCACACATGATGAAGGGGGGGTGAGTGGGGCTGCACATGATGAAGGGGGGTGAGTGGGGCCGCACATGATGAAGGGGGGGTGAGTGGGGCCGCACATGATGAAGGGGGGGTGAGTGGGGCCGCACATGATGAAGGGGGGGTGAGTGGGGCCGCACATGATGAAGGGGGAGTGAGTGGGGCTGCACATGATGAAGGGGGGGTGAGTGGGGCTGCACATGATGAAGGGGGGGTGAGTGGGGCCGCACATGATGAAGGGAAGTGCGGGGGTTGCAAATGATGAAGAGGAGGTGAGTGGGGCTGCAAATGATGAAGTTATGGGAGGCGGGCTGCACTTGACAATGGGGGTAAGGGGGATTGCACATGATGACTGGGGGTAAGGGAGATTGCACATGATTAAGTAGGGGGAGTTTGGCTGCACATGGGAAGTGGGGGTTAAGGGGACTGCACAGGATGAATTGGGGGTAAGGGGGACTGCACATGATGAATTGGTGGGTAAGGAGGATTGCACATGATGAAGGGGGTGAGTGGGGCTGTACATGATGAAGGGGGGTGAGTGAGGCTGTACATGATGAAGGGGGGTGAGTGAGGCTGCATATGATGAAGTGGGGGGAGTGGGGCTACACTTGATGACAGGGGTAAGGGGGATTGCACATGATGACTGGGGGTAAGGGAGATTGCAAATGATGAAGTTGGGTGATTTGGGCTGCACATGATGAAGGTGGGGGGAGTTCGGCTGCACATGGGATGTGGCGGTTAAGGGGACTGCACAGGATGAATTAGGGGTAAGTGGGAATGCACATGAATTGGGGGTTTAGGGGAACTGCACATGATGAATTGGGGGTAAGGAGTACTGCACATGATGACAGGGGAGTGGGGCGGCAAATGAAGTGGGGGGTAAGGGGGACTGAACATGATGAAGTGAGCGGAAGGGGACTGCACATGATGAAATGGAAGGGGGATAGGGGGCTGCAAATGATGAAGGGGCACTGCAGATGAAGTGAGGGGGTGATAGGGGACTGCAATGGATGAAATAAGTGGACATCAAATTAAAATGGGGGGACTGCAAATGATGAAGTAAGGGAGAGGACGGGGGACTGCAAATGATCAATTCAGTGTGAGTGACGGGGCACAGCAATTTAATTGAAGGTTGGGGGTAAGGAGTAAGGAGAGCAAATGATGAATTGAAGGTGGGGGCTGGGGAGAGCAAATGATGATCTATGGGGAGAACAAATAATGAATTTTGAGAGTGGGGGAGTAAATGATGTATTGAATGTGGGGTAGAGCAGTTGATGATGAATAGAGGGTGGGAGAGAAAGACATGACAATGAATTGAGGCAGGATGGGCATGTAAATGTAATGAATCGGGGTAAGGGTTAGAGCAGGAGGTACATAGTGGGGGACCTTGAGAATGAAGTGCCTGGTAATGAATTGGGGAAAAGAGTACAGGTGCTAATTAATTTATATATTAAATGGGGAAAGTTGCTATTTATAGTTAGTGGGTGCACAGTGGCGGATTATAATTTATATTTGGAATGATGGGTAGCATAATAACCAATTATATATTGATTGTGGGTGCACGTCTGTATTCAGATGTGTAGTGTAGAAGAAATGGAAAAAGTGGGGAATGTGCTCTGAAAGTGGTGCTCTAGTAACTGTGTTATTTTACGCAGGGTCGAGTCCTGGCTGTAAGAAGTAATGGCTGTCTGTGCTTGATGAAAAAGAAAAGCAATTATGAAGGACTTCAGCTAGAGACGTCACTGGTGAGTCAGTGTGTTACCTGTGCACTGGCACTATACACTGTATACTATATACATTATCATCGGTGATCACTGTATTACCTGTACACTGACACTTTATACAGAGCTCCTGTGTATAAGATCACTGGTAATCACTGTATTACCTGTACACTGACACTATACACTGTATACTATATATAGCTGTCCTGTGTATGATTTCACTGATGAGCACTGTATTACCTGTACACTGACACTATAAACAGAGCTGCTGTGTGTAATGTCACTGGTGATCCATGTATTACCTGTAAACTGACACTTTATACAGAGCTCCTCTGTATAATGTCACTGGTGATCACTGTATTACCTGTACACTGACACTATACACTGTATACTATATATAGCTGTCCTGTGTATGATTTCACTGATGATCGCTGTATTACCTGTACACTGACACTATAAACAGAGCTGCTGTGTGTAATGTCACTGGTGATCAGTGTATTACCTGTACACTGACACTATATACAGAGCTCCTGTGTATAATGTCACCAGTGATCACTGTATTACCTGTACACTGACAGTAAATACAGAGTTTCTGTATACAATGGCACTTAGTATTATGTTGTTTTTTTTTTTATTAATGATCAGTATTGTAATATTCAGTCACTATGTGGTGGTAATATGTACTCTGACCATGGTGCGGTGGTATTTGTTCCTTGTATGTGGTATTATTCAGTCACTATGTTGTGGTAAAATGTGGTCTGGCCAAGGTGTGGCGGTATTTGTTCCATGTATGTGGTAATATTCGGTCACTATGTGGTGGTAATATGTGGTCTGGCCATGGTGCGGTGATATTTGTTCCTTGTATGTAGTAATTTTTTGGTCACTATGTGTTGGTAATATGTGGTCTGGCCAAGGTGTGGCGGTATTTGTTCTTTGTATGTGGTATTATTCGGTCACTATGTGCAGGTAATATGTGGTCTGGTCATGGTGTGACAATATTTGTCCCTTGTATGTGGTATTAATGGTTGTTTAAAAAAAATGTAAATGTATGTGACTCATTCCATTAAAGAAAAATACATAAATATATATTTATTTTTAATAGTTTAGAGTAGACTAGGTCCCAGCCGAAAGAGTCTCCCGTGTCGTGGTATCAGCTTAAAAATTATTTTGGCCAGAACAGAAGTTGCTGGTTATGTATGTGATCTGGTGTTTGATGGGAACTGTGAGGCTGAGTTCACACGTGGCATTTTTTTCGCGTTTCCGCGGCGGTTTTAACCGCGCGATTTTGCCGCAAAAACGCGAAAAATAAGCATCCCATGCATTCCTATGGGATTCCGCAATGCTGTGCTAATGCTGCGGTTTTTACCGCGGCGGAATCGCTTCGCGGTAAAAACCGCAGCATGCTCATTAATTTGCGGAATCGCGGCGATCCCGCACCCATGGGAATGCATTGTTCCGCTTACTTTCCGCATGTGGCTGTGCACACCATGCGGAAAGTAAGCAGAACAATTGCGGATGGTACCCACGGTCCGGAGGAGAGGAGACTGTCCTCCGGGCTTTGGGTACCTTATCCCTGTAAAAAACAGAATTTTAAAATAAAAAATATTGTTATTCTTACCTTCCGGCGTCCCGCGCAGTCTTCCTGCCTCTCTTCACGCTCCCGTTCCCAGTAAGCCTTTGCGAAAATGCCCGCGATGGCGTCCGTTCTCGCGGGATCGCGAAGTCTCGCGGTCATTCACGCGACGTCATCGCGAATTACCGTGAGACGTCGCGATCCCGCGAGAACTGACGTCTTCGCGGGCATTTTCGCAAAGGATTACTGGGAACGGATGCACGGGACGTCGGAGGGTAAGAATAACACCATTTTTTATTTTTTTTTACATTCTTTCTTTTACTACTGATGCTGCATAGGCAGCCTCAGTAGTAAAAAGTTGGTCACACTGGTCAAACACTATGTTTGACGAGTGTGACCAACCTGTCAATCAGTTCTCCAAGCGATGCTCCAGATCTCTTGGAGAACGCTAGCATTCTGCAAGCTAATTACGCTTGCAAAATGCTAGTTTTTCCGCGGGAAAATCGCGGGAATTTAAAATGCGATTTTCCCGCGGACTGGAATTCCAGAATTCTCGCGGGAATTTCCGCGAGAATTCCGGTACGTGTGCACTTAGCCTTAATATCTGATCGGTGAGGATGTGGTGGAGAAGTTGAGTTTTTCCAAGAGTGGGACGGTGGAGGCGGAGCTGGTGTGGAACCTGGGCGAAGTCTCAAGGGAACCCAAAAATTTTGCCAGTATGGGACCCCGAAATTCCTAGTGGAAGCCCTGGTCTGTCTGATAAGCTGCAGACCGCAGCTTCCTGAGACTTCAGTGTGCTCACGCAGACAGCGTGATTACATTATTGTCTCATGCCGCTCTGGGAACCAGAAGAGAAAATGTAGGCTGCAGTGCCAGGAATCAGGACGAGGTGAGTATAAACTTCTTTATTTTTAATATGGAGAACTGGGGCCATCCTTCTATATATATAGGAGAACAGGGGTCTCTTATACTATATATATGGGGAGAACTGGGGCCGTCACACTATATATATGGGGAGAACTGGGGCCATCATACTATATATATATGAGGAGAACTGGGGCCATCATACTAGATATGTGGGCAACTGGGGCCATCGCACTATATTTATAGTGGGAACTGGGACCATCGCATTATATATACTATATATATCCCATATCTCTATAGTAAGCTCGGTTCTGCTCCTATATCTCTGTAGTAAGCTTGGTTCTGCTCCCTTATCTCAATAGTAAAGGCTGATCTGCTCCCATATTTCTGGAGTAAGCAGCTCAGTTCTGCTCCAAATCTTTGTAGTAAGCTCGGTTCTGCTCCCATACCGCTGTAGTAAGCTCGGTTCTGCTCTCATATCTCTGTAGTAAGCTCGGTGTTTTTCGCCCATATCTCTGTAGTAAGCTCCGTTCTGCTCCCATATCTCTGGAGTATTCTCAGTTCTGATCCATATATTTGCAGTACGCTCTGTTCTGCTCCCATATCTCTGGAGTAAGCTCTGTTCTGCTCCCAAATCTCTGGAGTAAGCTCCGTTCTGCTCCCATATCTCTGGAGTAAGCTCCATTCTGCTCCCATATAACTGGAGTAAGCTCCATTCGGCTCCCATATCTCTGGAGTAAGCTCTGTTCTGCTCCCATTTCTCTGGAGTAAGCTCGGTTCTGCTCCTATATCTCTGAAGTAAGCTCAGTTTTGCTCCCATATTTCTGTAGTAAGCTCGGTTCTGCTCCCATATCTATGCAGCTAGCACCGATCTGTTCCCATATCTACATACCAGCTTATTTTTAAAGCCTGTTATCTATGCTGCTTTAATTGAATGGCCAGAGATAAGCAGGGAAAAAGAGGGCCACCGCAACTCGAGGGCCATTTCCTTGTGATTGCCCCCCAGGCTGAAAAGTGCCAAGCAGCCCCTGTATACGGGGCCTCTTCCGCATGCACCCCATGACCCCCATATTAGAGACTGAGGTGGCCTTTATGGCGCTAGATGGGGAAGCCTGGATGTCGGTAATATTGAGACCCCCGGGGCGTCGCAACACCTTCGCCAGGGTCTTGCAGATCCTGGAAGAGACCCACGGGGATTCAACAGACGTGGTGGAGTTGAGAACCCGGTTGTTCAGTCGGATGCAGGGGGAGGGGGAGACCATCACCCAGTATATGAATGCCCTCCAGGAGCTATACACCACCATAGAAAGGAAGGACGGTATAGTGGTAGGGCCCATCGACATTACCCTTCATGACCTGCTAGTGACTGGACTCCGGGACCCGCTAATCAAGCAGGCAACGCGGGAACAGGTCTGAGTGAACCCACGTTTAGCCTTCTCCAAAGTGGGGAGTCAGGCCTGGGTGCGAGAGCAAGAGCAGGGGATGACGGCTCCAGTGGGGAAGGCCCGGAGTATGGAATCTTCCGTAAGCGTTGTCAAAGAGCCTCAATGGATTGAGGAAATGAGACAAGAACTGAAGAGTATCCGGGGCAAGCTGGCTTAAGCGAAGAAGAGAATAGAGCCCGCGCCCGGCCGACCTGGCTACAATTCCGGGCCCTGTGGGCCTCACAATACACGGGGTGGCTGAGCCTCACCGCCCCGGTGTTATGAGTGTGGAGAACTGGGCCACTTCGCACGGGAGTGTCTGCGGTGTGGGAAATACCCACCCCAGCAGACATTAAACTAGAGGGCTCCGGGCATGGGGGACGCCGCTCGGAGCCAGAAGCCACAACAAGGGGTGGTGGAAGTCCCGAAGAACTGTTCGCTAAGTGCCCAATAGTATGGGCCGAAGTTGAGGGTCGTGCTGTGCGGTGTCTAGTGGATATAGGGTCGCAGGTAACGACCATGCCGGCAACATACTTCTGGCAGCATTTCCCGGAAGCGGCAAGGCCCCAGTGGGGGCCCATGATACGACTAGTGGCCGCAAACCAACTGCAGAAACCTGTTGCCGGAGTGGTGTGGCTTCAGATGACATTGTATGGTAAATCCCTCGGCCGCCGGGAGTGGTCCTAACCCAAGGAGAGACTAACAACCGTCATCCGATCATCTTGGGCATGAACATACTGCGGGAGTTCGGCAATCTACTCCTCAACGATTCCACGCAGGAGACCTTAAGTCAGTGGGGTTCTCGCACGGACCAAGGGCAGGTCTTCCAGCGGTTGGTGCGGGAGGCGCGAGTGCTCCAGGAGTATCAGGAGGGTGAGGCACTGGGCAAGGTCATCGCACTGGCGGCCCCCCGCTCGTACTTCCTCCGGGGCAGACTGTGGAGGCTCTGCCGATCCGCGCCCCGATGCCACTGAACTCTGTCCCCTGGGGACAGTTTCCCCCGGAACCCAGATGACGGCTCCCTTGGTTCCGGCCCGGACACTCGACGGGGGCCGTTCCTCCCACACTCTCCTGCCCTGTGTGCTCGCCAGTCCTCGGGCGAGGGTTTTCGTAGTCTCGGGTTAGTTTTTTGGGACGACAGTCCTTGTCGCCATACAAACTGGTCCTGTTCGTAACATTCAGGGGGTTTGCCAGCTGTTGACCGCTCGGAGCGTCGAAGCTCGGGTGTAGTGGAGTCTTCTGGGGTGGTGGAAGGTGGTCGAATAGTTGGTTCTGGTGGGATTCCCGGGTCTACTGTAGTGCCACTACTGGGGTGACCCGCAGATGCGATGGGGAAATCCTCTTCGTCATCCAGGTCCCAGACCGTGGGCGGGGGGTCGGGGACCTGGAGGGTCGGTTCGAGCCGCGGGGGATCGGTAGACGTACAAGGCCGTAACATGTTACGGTGCACAACCCAAGTGAGGGGCGCATTGTTTCCTTCAGTTTGTCTTTCATACACAGGCCCGTCGGGGCTTGCTCAGCACAACACTCGGTACGGGTTCACCTCCCACCGTGGTTCTAACTTGTTTTGGGGACGTTGATCAAGTACAAGTACCTGATCCCCAGTCTGAAAGTCAATAGGTGGGGCATTGCTCCCCCCTGATGTTCTAGATCCTGGAGCTTCGTATGGATGATACAGTGGAGGGTCTGCAGCCGATGCCGGTGGTTGCGGACCCACGAGGATACCCCGGTCCAGGGTTTGGGCTCCTCCAGGTTCAATTCCACCTCCATAATTCCTTTGCCTTCCTGTCCGAACAGCAATGAGTAGGGGGTGTAACCAGTCACTCGATGCACCCGATTGTTATATACCCACACCAGCACTGGGACATACTCAGGCCAGCGGGCCTTGCGGTCACTCTCCAGGGTGCGCAGCATTTGGATTAGCATACGATTGAATCGTTCGCAGGCTCCGTTTCCCTGCGGGTGGTACGGTGTAGTCTGCGATTTATCGATACCGTAAAGATGGTGTAGCTCTTCCATGACTTTTACTAGGAAGCACGCTCCTTGGTCCGAATGTATTCATTGTGGACAGCCGTACACTTGAATAAAGTTCTTGCAAATCGCATAGGCTGCCGACTCTGCTGTTTGGCTTCGAGTGGGGGTGACCACGGCGAACTTGGTGAAATGGTCCACCATAACGAGACACTGTTCATACACCTGATAGGCAGGACCTATGGTCAGATAGTCCACCGTAAGAAGCTCCAGAGGGGCTGATGTTACAATAGTTTGCACCGGGGCTCGTTGCGCGGGGGGTTTAGCGAGCTCGCACGGGCGGCAGGTTCGACAAACTTCTTCTACAGCGGCGTGCAAGTGTGGGTGGTACGCTATCTGCTGCAACCATTGTTAAGTCTTTTGAGCACCAAAATGAGCCCCTTCTCATGGGCTTCCCAGGCCAGTTGGTTGAGATCGGCTCCGGGCACGATCACCTGCCATATCGTAGCTAACGTGGTTTGTGAAATGGCTTTTTGATATAAAAGTCCCTTTTTGAGGACTAGTTTTTCCCACTGGCGCAACATCAGCAACATATCTTGGGTCAAAGTCTGTCTCTGTGAGCCCGTGGGCAATTTACCGGTGGCCACCCATCGGCGTAGGAGTCCAACTTCTGTATCTTCCTGTTGCTGCTGAATCCTTTTGTCGCGGGGCTGTTCCAGCATCCCTCCTAGGAGTCCCGGATGAGGCACTTCTTGCGTATTGACTGTAAGTGCGGCGGTAGTGAGGGCGAACGGCGTCTCGTCTGCTTCTAATTCGTCGTCTCGACTTCTTCTTGGGGTGGTGTGTCGGATTCTGGAGAGCACGTCGGCGTGCACGTTTTCAGCTTCCCGTTTGTAGATGATATTATAATTGAATTTGGCCATCCGAGCCACCCACCGCTGCTCTTGGGCCCCCAGTTTGGCATTCTCCAAATGGGCTAATGGGTTGTTATCGGTCCGCACTACTACTTCGGAGCCCATCAGGTGCTCTGCGAATGGCTCCGTCATTGCCCACACTACCGCGAGGAGCTCAAGCTTAAAGGAGCTGTAATTGTCCGGGTTGCGTTCTGAGTCATGCAGCGACTGGCTACCGTAGGCGATCACTCTCTCCCGGCCGTCCTGCACCTGTGACAACACAGCTCCTAGTCCCTGGAGGCTCCTGTCGGTATGCAGGATGAACGGTTGCTAGAAAGCCACATATGCCAATACCGGGGCGTCCGAGAGAGCAGCTTTGAGATCTTGAAACGCATCCTCTTGCAGTTGCTGCCACTGGATCTTCCGTCCATTTGCCCTGGCGGGAGCACCCATCAGCAGGTCTTGCAGGGTTCGAGCTCGGCGTGCAAAATTCTTCACGAACTGACGGTAGTAGCCGGCCAACCCCAAGAAGGCCCGCACGTCCTTCACCGTCTCTGGGGTAGGCCACCCCTGGATGGCAGCGACCTTTTCCAGGGATGGTCGGACGCCCTCTGCCGAGACGGTATGCCCCAGGTATTCGATCTGGGTGCAGAACAGGTGGCATTTCTGGGGCTTTATCTTTAACCCGTACTTCTGCTGCCGGCCGAGCACCTGCCCCAACCGCCTCAGGTGGTCCTCAAATACCCGCGGCTGCAGCCTGTTCCCCACCACCCACAGCCGCCCTGCTCTCACCAGTGGCCGCGGCAAGTACAGTGCCGTCGGCCGCCATCACTGTCCCGCTCCGGTCCGCAGCAGGGGCCGAGCCTCTGCTGGCCGCGGATTCCCCGTCGCAGCCGTTGGCTGCGCAGGTGGCCTGTCATTCGCCACCTCACATCGCTGCCGCTTGCCCCAGTCCGGGGGCTGTGGCCCATCCGTCCAAGGACTCCGCCAGGGCCTGTGGGGCTCCTGTGTCATCAGCGCGCCGGAGCGCGCGAAGCCATCGTCAATGCCTCAGCAACTGGGCCCAGTGACTACTACGCCAAAAGACCATCATCCTGAATGGCGAGGGACGTCTGGACGACTAAGTTGACTACATAACTAGTGACCCGTAGTCGGCCATACCGCGGCCCTATACCTTAGTTACCGGCTATTGCCGGAAGTAGTTGTGTTTGTTTGCTTGTATAGAGCCCCTGCGAGGGCAACCCGTGTTACCCCTTTTGTTGATCAGGCCGTGACTGAGGGAAGTTCCCTCTAGTCTTATAAACGTTACTATAGAAAGCACCAAATTGTCTCGCAACTCATCACTGCATCCTGCGTACCTGCAAACACCACATTTGGCATAGTCGGCAGGATACAGTCTCCGAGCGCGGACGGCGGTGCACCTGATCAGAGTGGGGCTGCGGGCGCTGATGATGGGGGCCCCTGCTCCTGCATCTCCCTGGGGGCTATGCTAAGTAACTTGCCCCAGTTTTCTGGCTCCGATACGCTGTTGTGGAGCTGGACAGAACGTATGCGGGCTGGGCCGGGTGGCAGGGAGGCAATTGCCCCCCCGGGCCGCTCCCCCAGCACCTCTACAGGGCCGGCCGCACAGCAGATTGTGAGCAGCCGTGCCCGCTGTACTGTGACGCAGCCAGCAGCAACAAAGCCGCAGCGTCACAGTGTACCATACTGGCCGCCAGCTGGGAGCTGTGCACCTCCATCACCTTGATGCGCTGGGCAAGGTCATCGCGCTTACGGCCCCCCCGCTCGTGCTTCCTCCGGGGCAGCCTGTGGAGGCTCTGCCGATCCGCACCCCGATGCCACTGGAGAGCGTGGAGGTGCAGGTGGAACCATGTTACTCAGAGCGCCTGCATCCTGGCATCCTGGTGGCCCGCTCCCTGGCCACAGTGCAGGAAGGGACCGTCTTGGTACATTGTGTCTACCTGGAAGATCAGGATATCGCCCTGAAGCCCCGGGCCGAAATAGCCAAACTAGTAAGGCCATTGGAAGACGTGCTGCCGGACCCCGCAGTCCAGTTGAGGGTGCAACCCGAAGATCCCTGGGCAGTAATGGTACGAACCCAACAGACTGCCGCATCCTTGGCCCAAGAAAAAGGTCGAGTCATCCTGGAGAGAATGCGGGCTGAACTTTCCGGCCTAGCGCCAGCCCAGCTTCTCCAGGTAGAGACACTTCTTGGACAATTTTACAGCGTCTTCGCCAGCCACGAGGATGACTTCGGATGTACCATGGCCATCACGCATGGGATCCCCATGGCAGGAGCTTCCCCATCCGGGAGCTATATCGGCAGATACCACCACAGCTATACCAGGAAGTGAAAACTCTATTAGCCCAAATGCTCCGGAAGGGGGTCATACGAGAAAGCCAGAGCCCTTGGGTGGCCCCTATTGTCCTGGTTCGGAAAAAAGATGGCACTCTGCGTTTTTGTGTGGATTATTGGAAGTTGAACGCCTGCACCATCAAGGATTCGTATCCATTGCCCAGCATAAAAGAGTCTCTGTCCGCCCTAGGGAACACAACGTACTTTTCAACCCTAGACCTGGCCAGTGGGTACTGGCATTTGCCGATGTCGGAGGAAGACAGAGCCAAGACGGCATTCATCCTTCCCATGGGACTGTTCGAGTTCAATCGGATGCCGTTTGGGCTGGCCAACGTCCCAGGAACTTTTCAGCGGTTGATGGAGCGGTGTCTAGGAGACCTCAACTTTGAAGCCACATTGATATACTTGGACGATATTTTCATCTATTCCGCCACGTTGGAGGACCACCTGAGGCTGTTGGGGCAGGTGCTCGGCCGGCAGCAGAAGTACGGGTTAAAGATAAAGCCCCAGAAATGCCACCTGTTCTGCACCCAGATCGAATACCTGGGGCATACCGTCTCGGCAGAGGGCGTCCGACCATCCCTGGAAAAGGTCGCTGCCATCCAGGGGTGGCCTACCCCAGAGACGGTGAAGGACGTGCGGGCCTTCTTGGGGTTGGCCGGCTACTACCGTCAGTTGGTGAAGAATTTTGCACGCCGAGCTCGAACCCTGCAAGACCTGCTGAAGGGTGCTCCCACCGGGGCAAATGGACGGAAGATCCAGTGGCAGCAACTGCAAGAGGATGCGTTTCAAGATCTCAAAGCTGCTCTCTCGGACGCCCCGGTATTGGCATATGTGGATTTCTCGCAACCGTTCATCCTGCATACCGACAGCAGCCTCCAGGGACTAGGAGCTGTGTTGTCACAGGTGCAGTATGGCCGGGAGAAAGTGATCGTCTACGGTATCCAGTCGCTGCATGACTCAGAACGCAACCCGGACAATTACAGCTCCTTTAAGCTCGAGCTCCTCACGGTAGTGTGGGCAATGAAGGAGCGATTCGCAGAGTACCTGGCGGGCTCCGAAGTAGTAGTGCGGACCGATAACAACCCGTTAGCCCATTTGGAGAATGCCAAACTGGGGGCCCTAGAGCAGCGGTTGGTGGCTCGGATGGCCAAATTCAATTATAAGATCATCTACAAACGGGGAGCTGAAAACGTGCACGCCGACGCGCTCTCCAGAATCCGACATACCACCCCAGGAAGAAGTCGAGACGACGAATTAGAAGCAGACAAGACGCCGTTCGCCCTCACTACCGCCGCACTTACAGTCAATACACAAGAAGCGCCTCATCCGGGACTCCTAGGAGGGATGCTGGAACAGCCCCGCGACAAAAGGATTCAGCAGCAACAGGAAGATACAGAAGTTGGACTCCTATGCCGATGGGTGGCCACCGGTAAATTGCCCACGGGCTCACAGAGACAGACTTTGACCCAAGATATGTTGCTGATGTTGCACCAGTGGGAAAAACTAGTCCTCGAAAAGGGACTTTTATATCGAAAAGCCATATCACAAACCACGTCAGCTACGATATGGCAGGTGATCGTGCCCGGAGCCGATCTCAACCAACTGGCCTGGGAAGCCCATGAGAAGGGGCTCATTTTGGTGCTCAAAAGACTTTACAATGGTTGCAGCAGATAGCGTACCACCCACGCTTGCACGCTGCTGTAGAAGAAGTTTGTCGAACCTGCCGCCCGTGCGAGCTCGCTAAACCCCCCGCGCAACGAGCCCCGGTGCAAACTATTGTAACATCAGCCCCTCTGGAGCTTCTTACGGTGGACTATCTG
Source organism: Dendrobates tinctorius (assembly GCF_039654945.1). NCBI lineage: Eukaryota > Metazoa > Chordata > Amphibia > Anura > Dendrobatidae > Dendrobates > Dendrobates tinctorius. The sequence continues at coordinate 39,327,104 of NW_027361738.1, forward strand.
ACCATAGGTCCTGCCTATCAGGTGTATGAACATTGTCTCGTTATGGTGGACCATTTCACCAAGTTCGCCGTGGTCACCCCCACTCGAGGCCAAACAGCGGAGTCGGCAGCCTAGGCGATTTGCAAGAACTTTATTCAAGTGTATGGCTGTCCACAACGAACGCATTCGGACCAAGGAGCGTGCTTCCTAGGAAAAGTCATGGAAGAGCTACACCATCTTTACGGTATCGATAAATCGCAGAATACGCCGTACCACCCGCAGGGAAACGGAGCCTGCGAATGATTCAATCGTACGTTAATCCAAATGCTGCACACCCTGGAGAGAGACCGCAAGGCCCGCTGGCCTGAGTATGCCCCAGAGCTGGTGTGGGTATATAACAATCGGGTGCATCGAGTGACTGTTTACACCCTCTACTCATTGCTGTTCGGACAGGAAGGCAAAGGAATTATGGAGGTGGAATTGAACCTGGAGGAGCCCAAACCCTGGACCGGGGTATCCTCGTGGGTCCGCAACCACCGGCACCGGCTGCAGACCCTCCACTGTATCGTCCATACAAAGCTCCAGGATCTAGAACATCAGGGGGGAGCAATGCCCCCACCTATTGACTTTCAGACAGGGGATCAGGTACTCGTACTTGATCAACGTCCCCAAAACAAGTTAGAACCACGGTGGGAGGTGAACCCGTACCGAGTGTTGTGCCGAGCAAGCCCCGACGGGCCTGTGTACGAAATACAAACTGAAGGAAACAACGCGCCCCTCACTTGGGTTGTGCACCGTAACATGTTACGGCCTTGTACGTCTACCGATCCCCCGCGGCTCGAACCGACCCTCCAGGTCCCCGACCCCCCGCCCACAGTCTGGGACCTGGATGACGAAGAGGACTTCCCCATCGCATCTGCGGGTCACCCCAGTAGTGGCACTACAGTAGACCCGGGAATCCCACCAGAACCAACTATTCGACCACCTTCTACCACCCCAGAAGACTCAGGAAGACCCAGGACCAGTTTGTATGGCGACAAGGACTGTCGTCCCAAAAAACTAACCCGAGTCTACGAAAACCCTCGCCCGAGGACTGGCGAGCATACAGGGCAGGGGAGTGTGGGAGGAACGGCCCCCGTCGAGTGTCCGGGTCGGAACCAAGGGAGCCGTCATCTGGGTTCCGGGGGAAACTGTCCCCGGGGGACAGAGTTCGGGGACGGACCGTTGTGACAGACAGATGGGCTGAGGAAGGGACCAGTATAGAGGAGGCGGGGAATTCCCGGGACGGTAAGTCAGCAGACTGGGACAGAGGCAGCAGGAGACCGTGGGAGCGACTGAAAGCTAGAGCGACTTACCAGTGCCAGGGAAGACGCTCACTGAGGACTCCAGAGGGACGGCGCCAAGGCGATCATCTGAGACTTGCTGCCCCGCTCCAGCCCGCGGCCACTGCGGCCCCAGTTCGACCCGTGGCCGCTGCCGCCTCACCTCAGCCCGCGGCTGTGGCCTACCCGCGGTCGCCCGTGGCCGATGCCATCTCGCTCCAGCCCGCGGCTGCGGCCTGTTCCCCGCCACCCGCAGCCACCCAAGTACAGTGCCGTCGGCGGCCACTACTGTCCCACTCCAGTCCGCAGCAGAGGCCGAGCCTCTGCTGGCCGCGGACTCCCCGTCGCAGCCGTTAGCTGCGCAGGTGGCCTGTCATTCGCCACCCCACATCGCTGCTGCTTTCCCCATTCCGGGTGCTGCGGCCCATCCGTCCAAGGACTCCACCCAGAACAGGTGGCATTTCTGGGGCTTTATCTTTAACCCGTACTTCTGCTGCCGGCCGAGCACCTGCCCCAACCGCCTCAGGTGGTCCTCAAATACCCGCGGCTGCAGCCTGTTCCCCGCCACCCACAGCCGCCCTGCTCTCACCAGTGGCCGCGGCAAGTACAGTGCTGTCGGCCGCCATCACTGTCCCGCTCCGGTCCGCAGCAGGGGCCGAGCCTCTGCTGGCCGCGGATTCCCCGTCGCAGCCGTTGGCTGTGCAGGTGGCCTGTCATTCGCCACCTCACATCGCTGCCGCTTGCCCCAGTCCGGGGGCTGTGGCCCATCCGTCCAAGGACTCCGCCAGGGCCTGTGGGGCTCCTGTGTCATCAGCGCGCCGGAGCGCGCGAAGCCATCGTCAATGCCTCAGCAACTGGGCCCAGTGACTACTACGCCAAAAGACCATCATCCTGAATGGCGAGGGACGTCTGGACGACTAAGTTGACTACATAACTAGTGACCCGTAGTCGGCCATACCGCGGCCCTATACCTTAGTTACCGGCTATTGCCGGAAGTAGTTGTGTTTGTTTGCTTGTATAGAGCCCCTGCGAGGGCAACCCGTGTTACCCCTTTTGTTGATCAGGCCGTGACTGAGGGAAGTTCCCTCTAGTCTTATAAACGTTACTATAGAAAGCACCAAATTGTCTCGCAACTCATCACTGCATCCTGCGTACCTGCAAACACCACATTTGGCATAGTCGGCAGGATACAGTCTCCGAGCGCGGACGGCGGTGCACCTGATCAGAGTGGGGCTGCGGGCGCTGATGATGGGGGCCCCTGCTCCTGCATCTCCCTGGGGGCTATGCTAAGTAACTTGCCCCAGTTTTCTGGCTCCGATACGCTGTTGTGGAGCTGGACAGAACGTATGCGGGCTGGGCCGGGTGGCAGGGAGGCAATTGCCCCCCCGGGCCGCTCCCCCAGCACCTCTACAGGGCCGGCCGCACAGCAGATTGTGAGCAGCCGTGCCCGCTGTACTGTGACGCAGCCAGCAGCAACAAAGCCGCAGCGTCACAGTGTACCATACTGGCCGCCAGCTGGGAGCTGTGCACCTCCATCACCTTGATGCGCTGGGCAAGGTCATCGCGCTTACGGCCCCCCCGCTCGTGCTTCCTCCGGGGCAGCCTGTGGAGGCTCTGCCGATCCGCACCCCGATGCCACTGGAGAGCGTGGAGGTGCAGGTGGAACCATGTTACTCAGAGCGCCTGCATCCTGGCATCCTGGTGGCCCGCTCCCTGGCCACAGTGCAGGAAGGGACCGTCTTGGTACATTGTGTCTACCTGGAAGATCAGGATATCGCCCTGAAGCCCCGGGCCGAAATAGCCAAACTAGTAAGGCCATTGGAAGACGTGCTGCCGGACCCCGCAGTCCAGTTGAGGGTGCAACCCGAAGATCCCCGGGCAGTAATGGTACGAACCCAACAGACTGCCGCATCCTTGGCCCAAGAAAAAGGTCGAGTCATCCTGGAGAGAATGCGGGCTGAACTTTCCGGCCTAGCGCCAGCCCAGCTTCTCCGGGTAGAGACACTTCTTGGACAATTTTACAGCGTCTTCGCCAGCCACGAGGATGACTTCGGATGTACCATGGCCATCACGCATGGGATCCCCATGGCAGGAGCTTCCCCATCCGGGAGCTATATCGGCAGATACCACCACAGCTATACCAGGAAGTGAAAACTCTATTAGCCCAAATGCTCCGGAAGGGGGTCATACGAGAAAGCCAGAGCCCTTGGGTGGCCCCTATTGTCCTGGTTCGGAAAAAAGATGGCACTCTGCGTTTTTGTGTGGATTATTGGAAGTTGAACGCCTGCACCATCAAGGATTCGTATCCATTGCCCAGCATAAAAGAGTCTCTGTCCGCCCTAGGGAACACAACGTACTTTTCAACCCTAGACCTGGCCAGTGGGTACTGGCATTTGCCGATGTCGGAGGAAGACAGAGCCAAGACGGCATTCATCCTTCCCATGGGACTGTTCGAGTTCAATCGGATGCCGTTTGGGCTGGCCAACGTCCCAGGAACTTTTCAGCGGTTGATGGAGCGGTGTCTAGGAGACCTCAACTTTGAAGCCACATTGATATACTTGGACGATATTTTCATCTATTCCGCCACGTTGGAGGACCACCTGAGGCTGTTGGGGCAGGTGCTCGGCCGGCAGCAGAAGTACGGGTTAAAGATAAAGCCCCAGAAATGCCACCTGTTCTGCACCCAGATCGAATACCTGGGGCATACCGTCTCGGCAGAGGGCGTCCGACCATCCCTGGAAAAGGTCGCTGCCATCCAGGGGTGGCCTACCCCAGAGACGGTGAAGGACGTGCGGGCCTTCTTGGGGTTGGCCGGCTACTACCGTCAGTTGGTGAAGAATTTTGCACGCCGAGCTCGAACCCTGCAAGACCTGCTGAAGGGTGCTCCCACCGGGGCAAATGGACGGAAGATCCAGTGGCAGCAACTGCAAGAGGATGCGTTTCAAGATCTCAAAGCTGCTCTCTCGGACGCCCCGGTATTGGCATATGTGGATTTCTCGCAACCGTTCATCCTGCATACCGACAGCAGCCTCCAGGGACTAGGAGCTGTGTTGTCACAGGTGCAGTATGGCCGGGAGAAAGTGATCGTCTACGGTATCCAGTCGCTGCATGACTCAGAACGCAACCCGGACAATTACAGCTCCTTTAAGCTCGAGCTCCTCACGGTAGTGTGGGCAATGAAGGAGCGATTCGCAGAGTACCTGGCGGGCTCCGAAGTAGTAGTGCGGACCGATAACAACCCGTTAGCCCATTTGGAGAATGCCAAACTGGGGGCCCTAGAGCAGCGGTTGGTGGCTCGGATGGCCAAATTCAATTATAAGATCATCTACAAACGGGGAGCTGAAAACGTGCACGCCGACGCGCTCTCCAGAATCCGACATACCACCCCAGGAAGAAGTCGAGACGACGAATTAGAAGCAGACAAGACGCCGTTCGCCCTCACTACCGCCGCACTTACAGTCAATACACAAGAAGCGCCTCATCCGGGACTCCTAGGAGGGATGCTGGAACAGCCCCGCGACAAAAGGATTCAGCAGCAACAGGAAGATACAGAAGTTGGACTCCTATGCCGATGGGTGGCCACCGGTAAATTGCCCACGGGCTCACAGAGACAGACTTTGACCCAAGATATGTTGCTGATGTTGCACCAGTGGGAAAAACTAGTCCTCGAAAAGGGACTTTTATATCGAAAAGCCATATCACAAACCACGTCAGCTACGATATGGCAGGTGATCGTGCCCGGAGCCGATCTCAACCAACTGGCCTGGGAAGCCCATGAGAAGGGGCTCATTTTGGTGCTCAAAAGACTTTACAATGGTTGCAGCAGATAGCGTACCACCCACGCTTGCACGCTGCTGTAGAAGAAGTTTGTCGAACCTGCCGCCCGTGCGAGCTCGCTAAACCCCCCGCGCAACGAGCCCCGGTGCAAACTATTGTAACATCAGCCCCTCTGGAGCTTCTTACGGTGGACTATCTGACCATAGGTCCTGCCTATCAGGTGTATGAACATTGTCTCGTTATGGTGGACCATTTCACCAAGTTCGCCGTGGTCACCCCCACTCGAGGCCAAACAGCGGAGTCGGCAGCCTAGGCGATTTGCAAGAACTTTATTCAAGTGTATGGCTGTCCACAACGAACGCATTCGGACCAAGGAGCGTGCTTCCTAGGAAAAGTCATGGAAGAGCTACACCATCTTTACGGTATCGATAAATCGCAGAATACGCCGTACCACCCGCAGGGAAACGGAGCCTGCGAATGATTCAATCGTACGTTAATCCAAATGCTGCGCACCCTGGAGAGAGACCGCAAGGCCCGCTGGCCTGAGTATGCCCCAGAGCTGGTGTGGGTATATAACAATCGGGTGCATCGAGTGACTGGTTACACCCTCTACTCATTGCTGTTCGGACAGGAAGGCAAAGGAATTATGGAGGTGGAATTGAACCAGGAGGAGCCCAAACCCTGGACCGGGGTATCCTCGTGGGTCCGCAACCACCGGCACCGGCTGCAGACCCTCCACTGTATCGTCCATACAAAGCTCCAGGATCTAGAACATCAGGGGGGAGCAATGCCCCCACCTATTGACTTTCAGACAGGGGATCAGGTACTCGTACTTGATCAACGTCCCCAAAACAAGTTAGAACCACGGTGGGAGGTGAACCCGTACCGAGTGTTGTGCCGAGCAAGCCCCGACGGGCCTGTGTACGAAATACAAACTGAAGGAAACAACGCGCCCCTCACTTGGGTTGTGCACCGTAACATGTTACGGCCTTGTACGTCTACCGATCCCCCGCGGCTCGAACCGACCCTCCAGGTCCCCGACCCCCCGCCCACGGTCTGGGACCTGGATGACGAAGAGGACTTCCCCATCGCATCTGCGGGTCACCCCAGTAGTGGCACTACAGTAGACCCGGGAATCCCACCAGAACCAACTATTCGACCACCTTCCACCACCCCAGAAGACTCAGGAAGACCCAGGACCAGTTTGTATGGCGACAAGGACTGTCGTCCCAAAAAACTAACCCGAGTCTACGAAAACCCTCGCCCGAGGACTGGCGAGCATACAGGGCAGGGGAGTGTGGGAGGAACGGCCCCCGTCGAGTGTCCGGGTCGGAACCAAGGGAGCCGTCATCTGGGTTCCGGGGGAAACTGTCCCCGGGGAACAGAGTTCGGGGACGGACCGTTGTGACAGACAGATGGGCTGAGGAAGGGACCAGTATAGAGGAGGCGGGGAATTCCCGGGACGGTAAGTCAGCAGACTGGGACAGAGGCAGCAGGAGACCGTGGGAGCGACTGAAAGCTAGAGCGACTTACCAGTGCCAGGGAAGACGCTCACTGAGGACTCCAGAGGGACGGCGCCAAGGCGATCATCTGAGACTTGCTGCCCCGCTCCAGCCCGTGGCCACTGCGGCCCCAGTTCGACCCGTGGCCGCTGCCGCCTCACCTCAGCCCGCGGCTGTGGCCTACCCGCGGTCGCCCGTGGCCGATGCCATCTCGCTCCAGCCCGCGGCTGCGGCCTGTTCCCCGCCACCCGCAGCCACCCAAGTACAGTGCCGTCGGCGGCCACTACTGTCCCACTCCAGTCCGCAGCAGAGGCCGAGCCTCTGCTGGCCGCGGACTCCCCGTCGCAGCCGTTAGCTGCGCAGGTGGCCTGTCATTCGCCACCCCACATCGCTGCTGCTTTCCCCATTCCGGGTGCTGCGGCCCATCCGTCCAAGGACTCCACCGGGGCCTGTGGGGCTCCAGTGTCATCAGTGTGCCGGAGCGCGCGAAGACTTCGTCAACGCCTCAACAACTAGGTCCAGTGACTACTACGCCAAAAGACCACCATCCCAAACGGCAAGGGACGCCTGGATGGCTAAGTTGACTATATAACTAAGGACCCGTAGGCGGCCATACCGCGGCCCTGTAGTGACCGGCTATTGCCGGAAGTAGTCGTGTTTTACCTGTTTGTGTTTGCTTGTTTAGAGCCCCTGCGAGGGCAACCCGTGTTACCCCTTTTGTTGATCAGGCCGTGACTGAGGAAAGTTCCCTCTAGTCTTTTAAACATTATTATAGAAAACACCAAATTGTCTCGCGACTCATCACTGCATCCTGCGTACCTGCAAAACACCACACAGCCACTGAAGCCCCAGATCATGTGACCCCTGACTCCGCTCCTCCTGTGACCTCATCACAGGTCCAGTGTGCACAGAATATCCCAGGACCACATTGCTGACTGAGAGGTGGGGGGCCCACTGCTGGCACCGGGGCCCCACACCGCCTTCTCAGGGGCCCATAGCGGCTGGGCAGCAGAGTAGGGGGATCGCTTCTCCCTGCTCTGCCACAGAATAGTGGTGTAGTTTAGTTTAGCTCCAGTGGGCCCCCTCAGAGCGCCGGGCCCGGGGCCACCGCCCCTTCTTCCCCCCCGGTAGCTACGCTACTGCCCTGACCCCATTGGCATTCTCAAGACGAAAATAAGGATGTGATCAACATTCAAAAAGAACAAGCCATAAATCATCTCCAGACGGCAGGAGCAAATAAGGAGAGCTGAACGCTGTTATACAGCTGGGCCTAAAATCTACATCTTTTCTCCACTTACACAACATATGTAAGCCCCTATAAGAGAAATGCAAAGTATCTTTATCTCCTAATTAAGTTTACCTACATGGTAATTAACGTTTGTTATATTGCACCATCGTATTCCGTGTTGCTGTACAAAGACGAAGGTAAAAATGACTCCAGCTACATACACTGAGAACGCGTGAGCTCACAGTCTAAGAAGTATGGAAAATGGCACGCTACTATTGTTTATGGGATAATGGACACCAAATATCTCAATCGCCGTCAATAATTGGGTGGCATCCGCAGCCATCTCCTGTTTTGTGGCCTTCTTTATCCCTGCATTGACAGCCACCTTGGAGAACCTCACAAGTTCAAGAGAGAATGGGCCAGTGTCATGAGATGTATAGCAGTGTTTGTTGGCATCAATCACGCTAGTGCTGTATCCTTCCGTCTGAATGTTACAACCAGTGCTGCCTTTTTATTGGTGGCTTTATGATCTGCAATGTGTTGTAAGGCATGTGTATGGCCATATTATGGTGCAGCCCTGTACAGCACTATAGTAGGGCACCTTAACTGTGGCTCCATATGCTTTTGACTTTTAGGTCTTGATTTCTAGCATACTCCTTTAGGTTACATGTAAGAAAACTGCTTTGGATGGAGGTCTAAGTGTCATGTCTTGTAGGACTCCATTTGCTGCAATAGTCTCCATGCCATGTATGAGATGTTTGGATCAAAAGAGGTTTATCATTACCAATGGTTTGGTGCTAATTGATTACGCCGTCCAGCAGCCATGTGAGTACTCTCTGGCCGCTGGATGTGAACCCTGAAAACCACTCTTCTATACCTAGTCGGCCTGGTGCGAAGGTGCAATTACTTCAAGCTACAGCAATAATGTTGCATTAGACCTGTTAATCAAGAGGAGGTAGGAGGCAGTACTCAGGTCTTTCATACAGTGGCCACAGATTATTGATTACCCAGTGGGCTGGGTCTTGCACCAATTGCATTTATCGATCAATGTTTTGTGTTCATTATTTCCATGGAATCCAAGCTCTTGTGAAAGCCTCCGGTTATTTAAGGGTGTAAATGTAATCGTACACTGTGTGACTTCTGTTCTGTTCCTTAACTTCAATCTTTCAATCAGAAACTGGATTTTGCTAATAACGTTCTGCTGTCCCTGACGCTGGCAGCCTTGTCGTTGGGCCTGTGGTGGACGTTTGATCGTTCCGGTAGTGGCCTGGCACTTGGGATTACAATAGCCATTCTTGCAACACTCATCACACAATTCTTGGTCTATAATGGAGTATACCAGTATGTTGCGTGTTTTTTGTTTCTGAGGGATAAAAATTTACAAACCTAATGGGTTTTTCCAGCTCTGCCGGTCGGTTTCCCCAGCTTAAATGATGTTGTCATCCCAACATGTGACCAAGCAGGCATTTACTGCCATTGGCAGTGATCTCGGTAATGTCTGCAGGCCCCATCCTAGCTGGAGGTGGGTAAACAGACCAGCTGGTGACCAGGGAAGGGAGGGATGGCATGGGAGTGTCAGGCGATTGGTGAGGGAAATATTACTTCTCTTGTTTTTGAGGGCTTTCATTTTTTCACCTTATCAGCTGTTTTAAATCTTTTTTAATGGACTGGGAAACCACATATACTCTGTCTACGGCAGGGGTCTTAAAATAAAGCTGCTTCCTGAGTCACTTAAATAAATAAATAAATAAATAAAGTAAATGGTGTCACATTGAAATGCCCATCATTACATACAGTATGATGGCCCCACAGCTCCATTTATACAGTGTAATGCCCCCCAGCACATGCTCCCTCTGGCCTTGTGTGGAGATCCTCTCTGGTGGGTACCAGCAGCACAAGGCGTTGTGTGAGTCATTCACCAGACGTGGCCATGAACAGCGTGCGGAACATCTCCTGTTTTGAGATATGGCACCTGAATGCTTGAGACCCCTGGTCTATAGAGTCTATGGAACTAGAAAAAAACACCAAGTCTGCTTCTTTCCCAGAAACAGCTTTGCCTCTTTCAAGTAAAGAAGGTGGAGTGCTAGAAACGGTACCACTGATTCTCAAGCCACCCTTGAGATTCTACTGTACAAGTTAAGGGGTATTCCCATCTCCAAGATCCTATCCCAATAAGTAGTAGGTGTATAATATTAGCATATTCTTCCAATTAGAAATGTTTTGGGTTTTTTTTCTTATTCACTTAGTCTCCTTCCCCATGTGCAGGCACTGCAGGACCTTGGGTATCCATGACTACTACCACTGATATAGTGACAGTTACCTTGTTGCTAGTAGTCGTGACCATGGATATCTGCCACTATATCAGTGGCCGTAATCATGGATACCCAAGGTCCTGCAATGCCTGAACATGAGGAAAGGGACATGGCGAATCAGAAAAACTACACTACATTTCTAATTGGAAGTATATGCTAATATTACAGCTACTACTTATTGGGATAGGATCTTGGAGATTGGAATAACCTTTAAGTCCATTCAACGTGTATGATCTGATGAAACGGGCTTTACTTCTAAATTAGAATATAAGCTCTTCTACTAGTCATCAACTATTTGTGCTGGACAACTATGGTGGCAAAGTTTTTAGCAGATTGTTTCCTACTAGAAATCTGAGAGAAAATGGTGGTAAAACTGAATGCTCCTTACTCGCCTTGAGGGAAACAGAGTTTGTTTTTTCATGTTCTTAACTCTTGTTTTGCTTTCTTTTAGGTACACCTCCCCAGACTTCCTCTATATTCGATCCTGGCTGCCGTGCATATTCTTTTCTGGTGGGGTGACTGTTGGAAATATAGGAAGGCAGCTAGCCATGGTAATTTTTTTATTTAAATATATTTGAAAAGTAAAAAATCAAAATGTTATTTACTCGGTCCCTGGGTCCAGCACTGCGTCTCAGCTGTTGCTCCCAGTGTCTGATATTTTCTGCAGTGTTGATGTCACGTTAATATTGCTGACTTGCCCAAGTTGATCTCACTGATTAGCTGCAGCGCTGGCAACATATCAGACATCTGGAGCAGTGGCGGAGACTTGGGATAGGTGAGTAAACCGCAGGGGGTTTTTTTAATGTTCAACTGTCAGAGAAATAGTGCGCGTAACATTGTTCCTGTGCACAGCATGTACCAACTAGTCTAGTATTAAGTATATACTGTATCTGTTTACAAGAAAACCGAAAAAACAATGGAAGCTTAAATACCATAAAAAATGGATTTTTATTTAGTACATGCAACAATGCAAATGTTACATATTTTCATAATAAAAGACAAATTTTATTTAATAAATGCAACAATGCCAATTAAAAGCGGGTAACACCAATACAAAAAAATTGCTGCACAAATATCCTATGGTATAGATGGATGATGCATTCCCTGCATAAAAGTGTGCCCAGATAAAGTTAAGCTTAATGGAGAATACAAAAAGGGTTATTTTACCAAAAAATGTCCAAAAGACTAGCCTACATGACCAAATCCTGGTGAAATGTTTATATATATACAAAGGCTTGTACCAAGTATTAGAGAGAAGTCTCTATTAATAGAGCAATGCAAGCATAACAATAATGGAGTGAATAAAATGACTGTGCAAAAAAAGAACCAATTCCAGACAAATAAGTCTACAAAAGGGACAAGTCCATGGTCCTTAAGGTATATAATTAAATTGCTATACTAGCATTGCCCAGGATGAATAAATAATCAAACCAATCAAGTCTAATTACCATGAGAAAGTGCTACAATAAAACACTGGTTATGCAAAAGGTGCCAATGTAAGGAATCTGTATCTATACCTGTTAGCAGCAATGACCCCAACGCGCGTTTCACACTTGGCTTTGTCCAGGGGAGATGTACGCACTCAGACTAGATGCCTCAACATGCCCCCCATACATGTACTAAGAGAAGAACAGCACTCATTTCAAGAAAAGCTTGCACTATGTTACTGAGTAACTCGCAAACTTTTCATCTGCAAAACGCATTAATGTGAAGGCTGTCGCTTCATAATTTGGTTAGTACGTTATAGCTTGTGCAGAATCTAGCCCTTCGGATTATTGCCACATCAGACTACTCCTATACACAGCGGAACTGAGATGAGAGGAGAAATGATGGCCCGGTATTGCATCTGTTCTTCCATGATTGCAGCAGATTTTTCTGTCTCTTTAGTGGTAGGCTTTCAGATGTTTTCTGCATGATGTAAAAGGCTGGATGCCGGCTTTAAGTATCAGTGTTACAATTTCATTCTGAGAAGCTGAAGACGACATGTCTGTTATGGAGTCTTGCCATAACCTCTGGAAGTCATGATGGATGCAAGGAGAAAAGAAGAAAAATAAGATTACGTGAATAGGAGTGCATTATTTATCTACAATGGAAAATAAGGCTGTGGGGGGGAATGGTGGTATAGACAATGCCGAACATGTGGAAGCCTTCGATCTGACAAGGAGACTGTTGGCTTTTACTTAATGCTTGATAGACAGCCAAGAATTTATTTCTTTGCAAATCATATTACATATTCTAGAAGTGAACTTCTTGGTTTGCTGCCCAGGGAATAGTTAGTCTTGGTGGGCACTAGAAGTTAGAATATTTTCCATTTTTGGCTGATTGTGAGTGATTTTTGAGTCAAGTGACTGGATCACGTTTGGCACTTTTGCTTTTGTAAGGTGACTGCATACGTAGAGATCCTTGGTTGCCATCTTCTGACTAATCTCACAAAGATTTATGGTTAGATGTGATCTTTGAGCCATTTTAAACTGGTTTTCCAGGACAAGAATATTGATCTTTGATCCCATCAGATCAATGGATATCTGGGTCGCTCTCCCAGGGCTGTGGGGTACTCAGTACCGGGCCGGTGCCTGCGGGATGTGTCACAGCAGCGGTGACCCGGTCTGTGGCCCTGGGCGCCCAATTAATAGGGGGAGTTTGAATGGTGGAATGTGGCTAATGGAATAGTTTGTGACGCCACCTGTGGTGTTCGGCAAGTGAGATGTTAAGCCGACGCTGCTTGCAGATCCTCTGGGGATGGTGGTGTGTTGTAGCCAAGATGGTGAAGCTCCCCACAGGTGAAGCTGTAGCCCCAGGGAAGTGTAGATGTGGAGTTAGAGGAGAGGCACAAGCGGTGTGGAAGTGGGTACCCAGATGTAGCAGTGCTGGGTGTGTGCACGCAAGAATCAATGGAGGACACCAAGGCTTGTAGTTCCAAAGCTTTACTCACAGTCTGTAGTACACACAGGTGCCTGCCTCCGTACTGTGTACTCCGGATCAGGGGCTCAATCAACCTCCAGGTCAGATGGAATGCTCCCTTCCAACGCTCCGCCAACATGTACCTTTCTGAACGTCTCCTGTTATGAATGGGTCACCGAGGAGGAAAAAACAAGCTAAGTCACAGAAAACCAGAGAGGTTGGTAACTATGCAGCTCGCAGATCCCTGATCCTAACCACACAACTAGCAGCAGCCGTGGAGCGTACCTACGATGATCCTAGACGCTTCGTCACAGCCGGAGGACTATATAAGCCTAAAGCACGAAAAGGGAAAAACTAACTGCCCCAGAGCAGATCCCAAAAGAAAAACAGCCCCCACACATGTATTGACGGTGAAACAAGATGAAAGCACAAACACAGGCAGGAAAATAGGCTGAGCAAGCGATGGGGCCCAAACTAACTAGAAAGAATAGGAAAGGAAAGACACTGTCTGCAATCTGCCAAAAGCCCTACAAAAATAATGTCCAACACTTCTGATAGCAAAATGAACCCTGAAGTCACTAGACTTCTCCCACTATATCAGCAGTCTGAAATATTCTGAGACAGGGCAAAAAGAGGCCAATCTAATAAAGGTACAAAAACAGCAAATTGGCAAATACAGATAAATAAGAGTGGAAAATCAGCACAGGCCTATACGGGGCTGGCTGACCACACAAAAAACTGAATAGACCAACAAAATCAAGTGTGAACATTAGCAGAAAACTTAGCTTGAGATGACTGGAACAGAGCTGAAAACCTAGACCTGAAAAGCCAGAGGAATCACCAGCACCAGCATAGGGCGTCGGCAGTCTTAAATCCAGTCTAAGATTCCTGAGGTCCAATCGTCATCCTCATTATCAGGTGGCAGATCATTACTGATTAAATCAGCCTTGCTACCTCCTGTTACCACCAGAGGGAGCAAGGAAGGAGAACTAACACCTGGTGGACCAGAGAATGAACTCACAACAGTCTCCTCTTATAGCGCCTTTAAGTGTGAAGTACTCCCAGTACTGAGTTACACTGGAGTGCCTCCTGACTGATGTTCCCAAGAACTCTACTTGTACGGCAGACAGATATAGCCTGCTTCGGGGACTCCTCACTCCTGAGTCCCGGCTCACTATCCAAGTTGCTGTTGTGCCCCCAAGTCTTAGATGGGAGTAGTGCATTTACAGCCCACTACTCCACCGGTGTCTGCTGCAGGACCATTAGCATCCATACAACCTCGGGGACCGGGCCACGGCCTTGCGCTTAGAACTTCTAGGCAGGGTTCTCTCCTAACCCACGTCTTCTCTGTTCCCTTTTACTCCTTCGTTCCATAATAATCTCTCCTTCTCTTGAAAGATCAGGATTCAGTTCAATGTTTTTCTCCTTCTTTCCTTTCCCATGCTAGCAGACCCAGGTCACTGAGGTCTGCTGCAGCAGCTCCTTCCTCCATCCCTCTCTCAGGGAACTTCTTTCCTCACTCCTCTCTGAGTGGCTTCCTCTCTCAGACTGACCTACTGTCTGATTGACCTGTAATTCTAAACCTTCCCGCTCTTTTATGTATTCTCAACTCCACCTGCCTCCCAGCACGTTCAGTGTTCCAAGCAGAGAGCCACCAAAGGTGCTCTGCTACACTCCAAGCAGCGATCCGCAATGTGGCTTTGCTGAACTACTCTGTTGTTTGGGGTGCGAGTGTTGGAGCGTGGTTAGGAGCCTCCAACTTACCTGGATGGTGGGGCACCACACCTCAGGAGGAGGTGCAGTGCCTCTGTGGCGACTGAGCCTCAGGGGCACCACATATCCATCCCTTGCTTTCCTGACAATCAGCTGGCCACAGCACTCCAGCAAGAGCAGTCTTCCCTGCATTGTCTACCATGCACAGCTCCATACACCTTATAGTGGCTATTCCTGGTATTGCAGTTTTGTTCTATTCACTTAAGTGTAGCTGTCATTTACATTTTTATTGCATAAATCAATAGTACACATATAAAATAAGCAACGTTGTAATATCTTATCAGATGCATCTGCTTTCTCCTCCTCCTGGACTGATCTTTCACTCTCAAGTGATGGTTAAAATCTGTATTCAGTGAAGACAGACTTTCCGATTATTGAGATGAGAGATGTCAGTTGGTGCTTATAAAGTTCTATGGAAGAGGAACTAGAGACAGACATTCTACTGCAGGTTACACTTTAAATTATACTGAGCTGCAGTACCAGGCATGGCCACCACAAGTGGTCTGGTGCTGTGCCCATCCCTTCAACCAGCTGATTGGCTCCTGATTCTATGGATAGACCATCGATATTGTAGTCATGGAAAACCCATCTAAACTGATGACCCTGTACATGCAAATACGACCAGCAATGACTGTATTCCAAGGGCAGCAGATGTAAGCAAATTGACGAACGTTTACCTTCTAAATGTGTAATTTATCATCCTGGAAGAAGAACCTGCTACTTTTTTTATTTTTTTCCTGTCTTGCAGCCTTATTAATATTTGCAGTCTGTGATTGCCTTGCAAAAGTGCATTTGTCACTTCATTAAACTTGTGGTGTTTTCATTCTTCTATAGTATTTGTGAGCACAGAGAATTCACCATCGCATCAAATGACCTGTACTTTATGGTGATTTTACAGCAATCCGTCAGTTTACAAAGTGCAATGTGTTAAAAAAAAATAACTTAAAGGGAATCTCTCTGATCGAGGTGGTAGTGTTACAATTAATATTGCACAATTTTTTTAGACTTGTAGGTGCCCTTTTTATAGGGACGGTGGTATCTTCCATATCTATACAATGATCGTGTTCACTTTAGCTAAGCAGTAAATATGAGAAGAAGCAAAGATGTTCTGCAGTAATCTGCTATCTTGTACCATGGCTCCACTAATACTAGACCATTGGGGGCTCCACTAATACTAGCACATCGGGGGCTCCACTAATACTAGACCATCGGGGGGCTCCACTAATACTAGCCCATCGGGGGGCTCCACTAATACAAGCCCATCGGGGGGCTCCACTAATACTAGACCATCGGGGGCTCCACTAATACTAGACCATCGGGGGCTCCACTAATACTAGTCCATCGGGGGCTCCACTAATACTAGCCCATCGGGGGGCTCCACTAATACTAGACCATCGGGGGGCTCCACTAATACTAGACCATTGGGGGCTCCACTAATACTAGACCATCGGGGGGCTCCACTAATACTAGACCATCGGGGGGCTCCACTAATACTAGCCCATCGGAGGCTCCACTAATACTAGACCATCGGGGGGCTCCACTAATACTAGCCCATCGGGGGGCTCCACTAATACAAGCCCATCGGGGGGCTCCACTAATACTAGACCATTGGGGGCTCCACTAATACTAGACCATTGGGGGGCTCCACTAATACTAAACCATCGGGGGCTTTCACTGACATTTCAGATGAGACTTTCTGCTGCTTTTATCGACCTGGAAAACCCCTTTGAGCATTCATAATATTTTAATCGTACAGTCTATAAAATTGGAAACTGTTTAGATTTTGCTCACCGCCTGAGTGATGTGCCCACTAGATTTTATTATGTAATGGGCAAGGCCATCTTTAACCAGGGATCTATTGTTTACCCCTTAGAAGCTGGGGGCTTATTGGTGGATAACAATATATTGCTTATGTCCCAGAAGTCCTTCTTGTGTGTACCTTGTAGGTACAGGTTTGCCTCTTTAGCATGATAGATTCCCTTTAAATTATACGAAATGTATAAATGTCATTAGGAATTGTATGCTGGTGGCCCTCTGGGGCCGTGTAACTGCAGCATTACTGCAACCCGCTAAACTGTTGTAGACGTGTAACTACGTGAACCTGTCACTCATGTGGGAGCTGTAGACTAAAGCTGGCCATACACTTATGATGACTGACGGACCTCTGCTCATTCACCCGTCAGTGATCTCTCCCTTAACCACCCACACGCTCCTCTGACACAAGTCGGGTCCTTTAAGTTTCAACACCTGGAACTTTTTCTCTTCCCTGACATCACATTTCGTCAGGATCGAATAAAAGTAGTCAAATGCGTATTTGGGCCTTAAAGGGGTATTCCCATTTCCAAGATCCTATCCCAATATACAGAGTGGGCCATTTATATGGATACACCTAAATTCAATGTGAAGAGGATCATGTGACACATCAAACTTATTGAGAATTTCACAAGAAAAACAATGGTGTATCCATATAAATGGCCCACCCAAGGGGTAGCCATAGGAATGGCCCACCCTGTATTATCAAATGCCCCTATTAGAAATGTAGTATAGTTCTTCTGATTCTCTGTCTCTTTCCTCGTGTGCAGGGCATTGCAGTAGCTTAGGTGTCCATGGTTACGACCACTAGCAACTAGATAACTGTCTCTATATAAGTGGCCGTAACCATGGATACCTATGGAAAGGGACATAGCAACTCAGGAGAACCATACTACCTTTCTAATTGGAGGTATTTGATATTATTATTACACCTACTACATACTGGGTGTCATGTCCCACGACTTGGGAAATCATTTAATATTTGCATTGTTTGTGTTGCATCTCTGTTGCTAGGCAGAAGTTTGCCTTTCCCTGTATTTTGTTCCAACTCTCTCCCTGTAGTCCTGTGATGTATGTTTGTTCACTCCTTCATTCTCCATTTTGTGATCGTCCCTCCATCTGTATGCATCCTGTTACATGTCCTCTGAAGAATATTCCTTTTTACCTGCTGCTTTCATCATAATACAAGAATTTCAGTTAAAGCATCCCTCTTTTCCTGGAGTCTTCTTACATGAGATCGTGGCTGAGTTAAGCTGTCTGATTAATCGGTATGAACGTGAGTACAGGTCGATACGGAAGGGGCCCAGAAAGAGAGGTCTATCCAGGCACCATACGTTCTACATATCCATGAGTCAGAATACTGGGGTAGGATCTTGGAGATGGGAATACCCTCCTTTTTAAGGCTTTCCTCACGTCCCCCTCTGTACCTCAATGTGATTCTGTTATGGGAACTAAATAAATGCCTCTCGCATACAATATAGCTGCACTAAAACGCTTAATCTGATCCGATTTTTGGCTAGTAGTTCACAGTCTTTTATGCCAAGGGCTCATTCACATTTGCTTATTTTGGATCCATTTTCATTTTTAAAAAATTTGGTAATAGATGTTCATGATTTATTTTCCATATCGCATATGAAAAGAGAAGAAAAAGTTACATGTAAATATATATTTTACTTATCACTTAATTTTTTTTCTCTAAAATGCCCAGCATGTGTCAACAGCTCGGTATTGGTACCATTTTTACCCCATAGACATTTATTTCTAAAAAAAAAAACAAAAAACTTTTCATTAGTTTACGCATGCACATGTTTTTTTTGGTTGTTTTTTTTTTTTTATTTGCTTTTCTGCAAAAAATTAATGCTTTAACCAAAAACTGAACTACTAGATGATAAATAGACAATGCTGAGCAAAAGGGTTACAATATGGAGAGAAATGGGGGGGGAAATACTGCATTCCACAACACATACCTGATCCATATTGTCAAGTGTGAGAGTAAAGCCTCAAGACATAGACAGAAGTCCCTGGGGGAACGTCCTGCTTAGCCATTGTGCAGCCATATGGTGCGCTATAAATGGTATCCAAAAGGAAAAATATGGATGCCATGAAAAAAAACCCTCCGTATGAGACCCAGAGGTGCAGATTTGGCTCTCTAGTTTGGCTATGATTATACAACGCTTTGCTTGTATGGAGCCATAATACAGTCGTGTGCACAACACCGTACTATATAAACGCCAGCAAATCTAATAAATGGATAATTAGATACTCGTGTCCAGGGGATTAGCTCGGTATTGTAGCTTCATTGATGTAAAATGGGATAAGCTGCAATAAAAAGTGCCGTCCTATGAACAATGTCTCGGTTTCTTCACACCAATTGCTGTCTGTACACATCGGCAGCAGATAAAATGTTCTTACCACTGACAATTGGTTTAAGTCCGGGATCACACATACGAGAAACTCGGACAAGTCTCGCATTATAATACACGGCACTGCCGCCTGCACTCAGGAGCGGAGCGTGCGGCTGCATAGAAATGCATGCAACCGAATGTTCCGCTCTCGAGTGCCGGTGGCAGTGCCGGGTATTAACATGCGAGACTCGTCCGAGTTTCTTGCATGTGTGATCCCAGCCTAATATGAAAACTCCCACATCATGTGTCTGACAGGTTCACTGCCAAGAGGGTTTCTGGGGATACAAATCAGCAATAATTTCTTTAATGGGAAAAAATGGTGCATTAATTTTTTTTTGTATTTCTAAAAACTCCATTTATTATCAACATTATGAAGGTTTCTTTGTTTTGTTTGTTTTTTTTGTGAAGTTGCCTTTTTCATATTTTACTTTATGCAATGAAACTTTGTTTTGATTTCTTGCTGCAAGATGATTGGTATTCTTGTGTTACCTGGCATTAAAATTCTAGTAGTGTCTATGAGGCCGGGGTCACATTGCGTTTAGGCAGTCCGTTAACAGACTGCGTTACACCGCGGTGTAACGCAGTCCATCTAACGCTGCCATTGACCCCATTATGTGACGCGTGCCGTCATTCAGTAACGTAGCCTCGGACGCGGGCTGCAGTGTCTGAGGCTCCGTCACTGCTAGCGCTGGTGATTCATCTGCACTAGCGGGTATAGCATAACGCTATCATTTGGCGTTTCCGAACATATTCTCTCAACTCTAGTTGTAACGCTACACGAGATAGAGAAAGCTGACTATACACATTGGGTAGCCGTGTGCTGAATGTTCGGCCAAAGGCTATCACTCCCGACTCCACATACTTGAGAGCACTGGGGATTTCGGGATTATCTCCGCTGAGAACAAAAGTATCAGGCACTGCCAGTCCACCTGCCCGATGCTTCTCTCTACTATCTGGAGAGAGCCGGGAGCTGCCCATACACATCAGATGGCCGAGCGATCCTCACAAAATCTGTGGCTTCAGCCAGCTTTCCGCTAACGTGTATTGGGGCTGTTATTGTGACTGTCCCAAAAAAGGTAATGGTAAACTGTACCTCCCTTCTAATGGGATGGGGTCCCTTTACCTCTATGTAGCCCACCTGTAATTGGCAAGTAATGGTTCGGTGCTCATATTCTGCTACATGTGTAAGCTATTAAAATGAGCCTTTATTAGATTTTAATAACTTAATTATTCACTATTTTGAAGTCTTTTGGGTCCTGGTTTATTAAGCTATTTTCAGCAGAATTCTGGTGAAGTTGCTCAAAAATATTGCAACATTTGGTGTTTACACGCCAGCTATGCCTATATGGACAGGGCATGACTGCACCCACCTGCATAAAGAATTAGGCGCATTGTACTCCAGCAATCCTCTTCTTACACTGGCCTGCACAGCACAGTCTTAATGAATCGTCCCATCTATTTTATTATAGAATTATAAAAACAAAAATTGTTTTTTTTCCCCAAGCCAAATCTGACCACTGTTATTTCACGTTGCCAATACTTGCAGCAAGTCTTTGAAACCAAAATCGGCCAAGATATAAAAGTACATGCGAATAATTGCACTATGCTGGACTATGGATACACTAATACTTTGTATTTTTCCAGTTAATGATCTTCACTTGTAGGCTTTCTGTGAATGCTTTATATGTGTATCAAATTTTTTTTTTATTAGAGTTGTGGATCATTTCATTTGAATCTTCTCTTTTGTTTGTGCAGTGTAGCAATGCCCTGCAACCCATTGTAGAGCACGGGTTCTTAAGAAGAATGTTGCCATTTTTAGTTTTGCATTGATTTATATAATCATGTATTATTACCGTAAAATGACACGATTTTAACATTTATTTATTTTTTCTGCTGCCAGTTTATATTTGCTGCTGTGTAACTGTTTGGGTATGACACTTGCACACCACAAATACTGCAGCCATGGGAGACTAGAGACGCACAGACCACAGCCTCCTATATTGCGTCTGCCTCAGCTGTGGCCTGTGCATTCCCCATGGGGTGTCCAGTTCATCGCTGCGGGGGAGTCAGGTGCCATTTTATTGTAGTCCAGAACTATGCTCTTGGCTACAATTTACACCCCCATATCACGCAGCTGTTGGTGACAGGAGGTCTGCGCAGTAGTTGTCAGATGTGGTGAACACAGCTCAGTAGCCTGACGCTGTACTATTATCAGACTATTGAGCAGCTCGGTAACCTGGGATTAGTCATACAATATCAGGCTGCCGACCTGTACTCACTTCAGTATTCAGAGTTCATCATCACGCTGCTGTGCTCTGAACACTGACTCCTCTCTGCTCAGTCAGTGTAAAGCCTCATTCAGATGTCCTTACATTATATATCTGAGTGAGGCTTTACACTGAGCACAGCCATTTATCTAGTCTCATCATGTGTGACGGTCTGCTGAGCCGTGTATCTCATGCGGTCACTGAAACGGTGAGCAGCACACCTTCAACTAACAGAATCGGTGCTAACGACCGACCTCTGTGTCACTGTCCACTTGTCAATACCACTTTGCTGTCACTAACAAAATGGCTCCTACGCTTCATCCTGCCTTATCCTTTCCAAACATCTATAAGGCGAGGAGTGACATCTCACACATGGAGCAGATCCCACAATGTGTACTGCAGTTGCACTATCTCACATTACACTAACTTTTTATGGCAAATATCAGCAGTTGCCCCCCCCACTCCCTCCAGTTTTTAAAGTTGAAAATATGAACAAAAATTGCTATTTTATAACATTAAAAAAATATACATTTTTGCATTTTTTTTCCAATTGTTGAGAAAAAAAATGGGCACATTCCCTTTAAATCTGCCAGATCCATTTGTCATCTACTGTAGATTATAAAGGGAATGTTGCTGATGAAATGTAGCCATTAAAATGTACTGTTATGCTCTGACTGGAACTAATTGTTCTTTGTTCTGGCTATGATCGCCGTGAAGCCTAAATGCCTGTAGGCCCACTCTGATTGTCACTCGGTATCAGGAAAAAAAATATTTTTTTAATAAAGCCAATTGGTTCATATTTTGTACTCCTTTAAGTTAATAAGGTAAAGCAAAGTTCTATGATCAACCTCCACCCCTTCCTTCTGATGTCTGCTCCTTCTAACATGGATATATTCTCAAGGTCCATATAAGAACATGGCATAACTATTATTGGCATAGTGTGTTTTTTTTAACCTATGCGTTGTCTTAAGCGTTCTGGTTGAAAACCTGAATAAATGTTCAGCACTCCTCACTACGGAATTTTGCAGGAGATAGCAGTAATTACATACACTGGGTGCAGAATTATAAGGCAAATGAGTATTTTGATCACATCATCCTTTTTATACATGTTGTCCTACTCCGAGCTGTATAGGCTTGAAAGCCAACTGCCAATTATGTAAATTAGGTGATTTGCATCTCTGTAATGAGGAGGGGTGTGGTCTAATGACATCAACACCCTATATCAGGTGTGCTTAATTATTAGGCAACTTACGTTCCTTTGGCAAAATGGGTCCGAAGAAAGATTTGACGGACTCTGAAAAGCCAAAAATTGTGAGATGTCTTGCAGAGGGATGCAGCAGTCTTGAAATTGCCAAACTTTTGAAGCGTGATCACCGAGCAATCAAGCGTTTCATGGCAAATATCCAACAGGGTCGCAAGAAGCGTGTTGATAAAAAATGGCGCAAAATAACTGCCCATGAATTGAGGAAAATCAAGCATGAAGATGCCAAGATGCCAATTGCCACCAGTTTTGCCATATTTCAGAGCTGCAACGTTACTGGAGTATAAAAAATCTCAAGGTGTGCCATACTTGGGGACATGGCCAAACTAAGGAAGGCTGAAAAATTACCACCTTTCAACAAGAAACCAAAGATAAAATGTCAAGACTGGGCCAAGAAATATCTTAAGGCTGATTTTTCTAAGGTTTTTTGAACTGATGAAATGAGAGCGACTCTTGATTGGCCAGATGGATGGGCCCGAGGCTGGATCATAAAGGGCAGAGAGCTCCACTCCGACTCAGACGCCAGCAAGGTGGAGGTGGGGTACTGGTATGGGCTGGTATCATCAAAGATGAACCTTTTCGGGTGGAGGATGAAGTGAAGCTCAACTCCCAGACCTACTGGCAGTTTCAGGAAGACACCTTCTTCAAGCAGTGGTACAGGAAGAAGTCGGTATCGTTCAAGAAAAGCATGATTTTCATGCATGACAATGCTCCATCACATGCATCCAAATACTCCACAGCGTGGCTGGCCAGTAAAGGTCTAAAAGAAGAAAAAATAATGATATGGCCCCCTTGTTCACCTGATCTGAACCCCATAGAGAACCTGTGGTCCCTCATAAAATGTGAGATCTACAGGGAGTGAAAACATTACACCTCTCCGAACAGTGTTTGGGAGGCTGTGGTGGCTGCTGCACACAATGTTGATCGTAAACAGATCAAGCAACTGACGGAATGTATGGATGGAAGGCATTTGAGTGTTATCGTAAAGAAAGGTGGCTATATTGCTCACTGATTTTTTTTTTTGTTTTGTTTTTGAATGTCAGAAATGTTTATTTCTAAATTTTGTGTTGCTCTATTGGTTTACCTGGTGAAAATAAACAAGTGAGATGGGTATATATTTGGTTTTTATTAAGTCGCCTAATAATTCTGCACTGTAATAGTTACCTGCACAAACAGATATTCTCCTAAAATAGCCAAATCTAAAAAAAACACTCCAACTTGCAAAAATATTAAGCTTTGATATCTATGAGTCTTTTGCGTTGATTGAAAACATAGTTGTTATTCAATAATAAAAAGTATCCTCTCAAATACAACTTGCCTAATAATTCTGTACACGGTGTATACTACTACTACTTTTTGAAGCTATTTGACTATGGAGCCAGCCTGGTATGTATCTCGACTAGAGTTGAGCGATACCGTCCGATACTTCAAAGTATCGGATCGGAATGGATCGGCCGATCTTTAAAAAAAGTATCGGTATCGCCGATTCCGATACCGGAAGTCCCATTCAAGTCTATGGGACTTCCGGTATCGGAATAAGAAAAACCCTGTTTTTGCCTTGTACAGCCTCTCTGGGGTCTGTACGGGCCTTTCGGGGGGCTGTGCCGGCCTGCCAGGGGGTCTGTGCAGGCTCCGGTGGTCTGTGCCGGCCTGCCGGGGGGCTGTGCCGGCCTGCCGGTGGTCTGTGCAGGCTCCGGTGGGCTGTGCCGGCCTGCCGGGGGGCTGTGCCGGCCTGCCGGGGGGCTGTGCAGGCTCCGGGGGGCTGTGCCGGCCTGCCGGGGGGCTGTGCCGGCCTGCCGGTGGTCTGTGCAGGCTCCGGGGGGCTGTGCCGGCCTGCCGGGGGGCTGTGCCGGCCTGCCGGTGGTCTGTGCAGGCTTTGGGGGTCTGTGCAGGCATCGTCCGATGGGACTACAAGTCCCATCGGGCGATGCCTGCTACCATGACAGTGATTGACACATTAGCCAATGATGGGACAGTAGTAGTCCCATCATCCGGCTAATGTGTTGAATGTAAAAAAAAAAAAAAAAAAAAAATTACATGCTACATACATGCTACATACATACAACATGCATACTACATACATGCTACATTCATACTACATAAATACTACATGCAACATACATACTACATATATACTACATACATACTACATGTTACATACATACTACATGCTACATACATACCACATATATACTACATACATACTACATGCTACATACATACCACATATATACTACATACATACAATACATTCATACAATACATACATAGACATACAGTACATATAACATAGAGTAACATACTTACCAATACTTGTCACATTGTTCTCCGAAGCCATTGTCTTTTCCGGAATAAATATTAACATAACAAACCACAAAAATACTCACCCACGATCCGAAGCAGTCCACGAGTGTGTCCCACGACGATCTTGGGTAGAGAACTGCAGCATCAGCTGATGCTGCCGTTCTCTACGGGCTGCAGGAATCCAATGACGGAAGGTAGGTATCCTTCCGCACTGTATTCCTCCGCCACTTAAAAAAAAAAAGTCCCTAGTCTCACTTTATGCCATTGCTGTGTGGGAATTTCCCACGCAGCAATGGCATAAAGTGAGACTAGGGACATTTTTTTTTAAGTGGCGGAGGAATACAGTGCGGAAGGATACCTACCTTCCGTCATTGGATTCCTGCAGCCCGTAGAGAACGGCAGCATCATCTGATGCTGCAGTTCTCTACCCAAGATCGTCGTGGGACACACTCGTGGACTGCTTCGGATCGTGGGTGAGTATTTTTGTGGTTTGTTATGTTAATATTTATTCCGGAAAAGACAATGGCTTCGGGGAACAATGTGACAAGTATTGGTAAGTATGTTACTCTATGTTATATGTACTGTATGTCTATGTATGTATTGTATGAATGTATTGTATGTATGTAGTATATATGTGGTATGTATGTAGCATGTAGTATGTATGTAGTATGTATGTAGCATGCATGTAGCATGCAGTATGTATGTAGCATGCATGTAGTATATATGTAGTATGTATGTAGCATGCATGTAGTATATATGTAGTATGTATGTAGCATGTAGCATGTATGTAGTATGTATGTAGTATGTATGTGGTATGTATGTAGCATGTAGTATGTATGTAGCATGCATGTAGCATGCATGTAGCATGCATGTAGTATGTATGTAGCATGCATGTAGTATGTATGTAGTATGTATGTAGTATGTATGTAGCATGCATGTAGTATGTATGTAGTATGTATGTAGTATGTATGTAGCATGCATGTAGTATGTATGTAGTATGTATGTAGTATGTATGTAGTATGTATGTAGCATGCATGTAGTATGTATGTAGCATGCATGTAGTATGTATGTAGTATGTATGTAGTATGTATGTAGTATATATGTAGTATGTATGTAGCATGTAGCATGTATGTGGTATGTATGTAGCATGTAGTATGTATGTAGCATGCATGTAGTATATATGTAGTATGTATGTAGTATGTATGTAGTATGTATGTAGTATGTATGTAGTATGTATGTGGTATGTATGTAGCATGTAGTATGTATGTAGCATGCATGTAGTATGTATGTAGCATGCATGTAGTATGTATGTAGTATGTATGTAACATGCATGTAGCGTGCATGTAGTATGTATGTAGTATGTATGTAGTATGTATGTAGCATGCAGTATGTATGTAGCATGTATGTAGCATGTATGTAGTATGTATGTAGTATATATGTAGTATGTATGTAGCATGCATGTAGTATGTATGTAGTATGTATGTAGTATGTATGTAGCATGCAGTATGTATGTAGCATGTAGTATGTATGTAGTATGTATGTAGTATATATGTAATATGTATGTAGCATGTAGTATGTATGTAGTATGTATATAGTATTTTTTTTTTTTTTTTTTAACATTTAACACATTAGCCGGATGATGGGACTACTACTGTCCCATCATTGGCTAATGTGTCAATCACTGTCATGGTAGCAGGCATCGCCAGATGGGACTTGTAGTCCCATCGGACGATGCTTGCACAGCCCCCCGGACATCAGCACAGCCCCCCGGCAGGCCGGTACAGACCCCCACAGGGTGCACAGACCACCGGCAGGCCGGCACAGCCCCCCGGCAGGCCGGTACAGACCCCGGGCAGTCCACACAGCCCCCCGGCAGGCCGGCAGAGACCCCCGGAAGGCCCGAAATGACGGCGCATCATGATGCGCACACACCGCGCATCATGATGACGTCATTTCGGCTGTCAATCAACTTTGAACTTCCGATTCCGATGCCGAATTCCGATATTGAAAAAATATCGGAAGTCGGTATCGGAATTCCGATACAGCAAGTATCGGCCGATACCCGATACTTGCGGTATCGGAATGCTCAACACTAATCTCGACTCATGCGCCTGACCACAGACTATTCAAAAGTTATTCTTTACGATCTCCATTTGGACTACAAGCAGTGAGCTCGATCCATTTTTTTTTCTTTCTTCTTGATGGCTATAACTTAATTACTTAATCTAAGTTCACATTGTGTCTTTGTCTACGGTCGGGAGCTTGCAGCTAAAGCCCTAGAAAAACGTTTTCCGCTGTTTGTGTTAATGAAGCCATTGATTATAATGATGTAGATGGAGTCGCTGTGTGCTCTGTAGGACATAATTTTTGGACTCGTATGCCTTTTTGAGGAAGACACCAAGATGGCGTCTTGGTGCCTGCCTCAAATAGGCATATAATGATGCCAACATAGAACACTGACTCTGCCTGCATCATTATAGTCAGTGTTCCTGTTGGTGCGAACATCTGAATCCCATTCTCCGAGGCTTCAGACACAAATACTGACAGAGCCACTGATCATAGTCCAACGTGAATATAGTCCAAGTAGGACTGTCTTAGGATGCCCAAGTCCTACCAGTTATGCATGTCTCTAGAAGTTTTTATAAGGGAATAATTGTCACGGCTAGATGATGACCAGGTCACAGCATCTCCCACATCGGCAAGTATGCAGTGAGTAAAGGGAACCTGTCACCTCGTTTTTCAGCTATAAGCTGCGGCCACTGCCTTTCTACAGCTTTCTAGAATGCTGTAGATAAGCCCCGAAAGGCAGTGGCCGCAGCTTATAGCTGAAAAATGAGGAGACAGGTTGCCTTTATCAATGTAAGCCTATGGAGCGTCAGAGCAAGGCCCCATAGGCTTGCATCATAGAAGAAACTTCTCGCTCACACCGAGAGCATAGAGTGAGCCGAAGAGCGATGACTGGCAATTCTGACAGCTAAATTGGAAAGGGTTATTTACAGTTAGAGCAGTCAGACTGTGGAATGCCGACCACAAGAACTAGTAATGGCAGACACTACAACAGCTTTTAACCAGGGCTGGATGATTTCCTCAATACACATAACATTGTGGTTATATTTAATTTAGTGACAAAATGGACAATTGGTGGAGAAAGGTTAAACTTGATGGACCTAGGTCTTTTTCAACCTATGTATGTAACTATGTAGCTATGACATCACACAAAAGAGGAGCCGGACAGAGCTTGATCTCAGAGAAGACGGCAGTAGGGAAGTATATTACCCCACCACACTACAATACATACACGTTTAGTGAAAAAACAAAACTTCATGAGGGTACTTCAAACATGTACGACGTACAGCATTGGTATGCCATATATTTCAGAAATATTCTATTACAAAGGAACATTAATTCAGAATTTTAATTTTATTTTTTTATATTAGGAATTCCCTATCAGTATGTCTTTGGTGTGTGGGAGGAAACCGGAGTACCCGGAGGAAACCCACGCAAACACGGGGAGAACATACAAACTCCTTGCAGATGTTTTCCTTAGTGACATTTAAACCCAGGATCCCAGTGCTGCAAAGCAACAGTGCTAATCACTGAGCCACCGTGCTGCCCAAGTACAGCTTTGATGATGGACTTGCTGTACTAGATGTATATGGTGCCCTAATCAGAGATTGGGCAAATGCATCTTCTGATGCTGCGACCGGCCCTGGATAATCCACGCCGGCAGGATGATATAATCCGGCGGAAGATGGATCCTAGGAGAAGAGATATAAAACTAATGTAAGTAATGGGACTCCATATTAGAGGATACTGCTTTGGTTTCATTGTGGCAGGACGGTAGAGAAACCTTAACTGTGCAGAGGAACAGGATCATTGTCAGTCATCATACATGTGACAATCCCACTACTGACAGATAACATCTTCTCCACATGAATTATTCTCACTGGCCAACATCAAACAACATAGACCTTATTATCACACTTACGTCTTCTAGGTTTTCGCTCTTCTTCTAATTTGGCATTTTCCTCTTCTACCAGTTTTATTGCAGAGTTATTTTTCTTCTCAACTAGAAATACATATAAAAAGTAAAAAAACAAGTCAATGATCATTGTCAGTCATCATACATGTGGCAATCGTATCACTGGGAGTTAACATCTCCTCCTCATGAATAATTCTCAGTCGCCGACATCAGACAATGTAGACCTTGTTGTCACACTTACCTCTGCTAGGTTCTGTCTCTGGGACTATTTCTGGGTCTTCATCATCTCCCAGTTTTAATGCAGAGGTATTTTTTGTCTCATCTTGAAATTCATATAAAAAAGTAAGAAAAACAAGTCAATGATCATTGTCAGTCATCATACATGTGGCAATCGTATCACTGGGAGTTAACATCTCCTCGTGAATTATTCTCAGTCGCCGACATCAGACAACATAGACCTTGTTGTCACACTTACCTCTGCTAGGTTCTGTCTCTGGGACTATTTCTGGGTCTTCATCATCTCCCAGTTTTAATGCAGAGGTATTTTTTGTCTCATCTTGAAATTCATATAAAAAAGTAAGAAAAACAAGTCAGTGATCATTGTCAGTCATCATACATGTGGCAATCGTATCACTGGGAGTTAACATCTCCTCGTGAATAATTCTCAGTCGCCGACATCAGACAATGTAGACCTTAATGTCACACTTACCTCTGCTAGGTTCTGTCTCTGGGACTATTTCTGGGTCTTCATCGTCTCCCAGTTTTAATGCAGAGGTATTTTTTGTCTCATCTTGAAATTCATATAAAAAAAAGTAAGAAAAACAAGTCAATGATCATTGTCAGTCATCATACATGTGGCAATCGTATCACTGGGAGTTAACATCTCAACGTGAATTATTCTCAGTCGCCGACATCAGACAACATAGACCTTGTTGTCACACTTACCTCTGCTAGGTTCTGTCTCTGGGACTATTTCTGGGTCTTCATCATCTCCCAGTTTTAATGCAGAGGTATTTTTTGTCTCATCTTGAAATTCATATAAAAAAGTAAGAAAAACAAGTCAGTGATCATTGTCAGTCATCATACATGTGGCAATCGTATCACTGGGAGTTAACATCTCCTCCTCATGAATTATTCTCAGTCGCCGACATCAGACAACATAGACCTTATTGTCACACTTACCTCTGCTAGGTTCTGTCTCTACTACTATTTCTGGGTCTTGCTCTTCTCCCAGTTTTATTGCAGATGTATTTTTTGTCTCAACTGGAAATTCATGTAAAAAAGTAAGAAAAACAAGTCAATGATCATTATCAGTCATAGATGTGAAAATCCCACCATTGACATATAATATATCCTCCTCCTGAATTATTCTGTCGCCGACATCAGACAAAATAGACCTTATTGTCACACTTACCTCTGCTAGGTTCTGTCTCTGCTGCTATTACTGGGTTTTGCTCTTCCAGTTTTAATGCAGATGTATTTATTGTCACAACTGGAAATTCATGTAAAAAAGTAAGAAAAACAAGTCAATGATCATTGTCAGTCATAGATGTGAAAATCCAACCATTGACATATAATATATCCTCCTTCTGAATTATTCTGTCGCCGACATCAGACAAAATAGACCTTATTGTCACACTTACCTCTGCTAGGTTGTGTCTCTGCTGCTATTACTGGGTTTTGCTCTTCCAGTTTTAATGCAGATGTATTTATTGTCACAACTGGAAATTCATGTAAAAAAGTAAGAAAAACAAGTCAATGATCATTGTCAGTCATAGATGTGAAAATCCCACCACTGACTTATAGTGATGAGCGAGTGTGCTCGTTACTGGAGTTTTCCGAGCATGCTCGGGTGTTCTCCATGTATTTTGAGCGGACTCGTGAATTAAGTTTTAGTCCCCGCCGCCGGATTATTTACGGCTGCTGGAACGCCTGAATACATGTGGGGATTTTTGCTAAAGAACGGCAACCCCACATGTATTCAGGCTGTCATCTGCAAATCATGCAGCTGCGGGGACTGACTGTCTGATGTCGGCGACTGAGAATAATTCCAGAGGAGGATATATTATATGTAGTAATGAGCGAGTGTGCTCGTTACTTGAGTTTTCCAAGCATGCTCAGGTGTTCTCTGAGTATTTTGGGCATGCTCGGAAATTAAATTTTAGTCCCCGCAGCAGCATGGTTTGCAGCTGCTGGACAGTCTGAATACATGTGGGGATGATTGCACGTTTTTTTGGAAATCCTCACATGTATTCAGGTTGTCTAGCAGTCTCAAATCATGCAGCTGCGGGGACTAAAACTTGATTTCCGAGCACGCCCAAACTACTCAGAGAACACCCGAGCATATTCGGAAAACTCGAGGAAAAGCACACTCGCTTATCACTACATATAATATATCCTCCTCATGAATTATTCTCAGTTACCGACATCAGACAACATAGACCTTATTGTCACACTTGCCTCTACTAGGTTCTGTCTCTACTATTTCTGGGTCTTGATCTTCTCCCAGTTTTAATGCAGATGTATTTTTTGTATCAACTGGAAATTCATATAAAAAAGTAAGAAAAACAAGTCAATGATTATTGTCGGTCATAGATGTGAAAATCCCACCATTGACAAATAGTGATGAGGGAGTGTGTTCGTTACTCCAGCATGCTCGGGTGTTCTCTAAGCCTTTTGAGCGTGCTCGTGAATTAAGGTTTAGTCCCCGCAGCTGCATGATTTGCAGCTGCTAGATAGCCTGAATATATGTGGGGAGGATTGCCAGTTTCTTCGGAAATCCTCACATGAATTCAGGCTGTCTAGCAGTCTCAAATCATGCAGCTGCGGGGACTAAAACTTGCTTCCCGAGCACGCCCAAACTACTCAGAGAACACCCGAACATGTTAGAAGAGCTCGAGTAACGAGCACAATTGCTCATCACTACATATAATATATCCTCCTCGTGAATTATTCTCAGTCGCCGACATCAGACAACATAGACCTTATTGTCACACTTACCTCTGCTAGGCTCTGACTCTGCGACTATTTCTGGGTCTTGATCTTCTCCCAGTTTTAATGCAGAGGTATTTTTCGCCTCAACTGGAAAATTATATAAAAAAGTAAGAAAAACAAGTCAATGATTATTGTCAGTCATAGATGTGAAAATCCCACCATTGACATATAATATATCCTCCTCCTCAATTATTCCCAGTTGTCGACATCAGACAACATAGACCTTATTGTCACACTTACCACTGCTAGGTTCTGTCTCTGCCACTATTTCTGGGTTTTTCTCTTCTCCCAAGTTTAATGCAGATATATTTTTCTTCTCAACTGGAAAATCATATAAAAAAGTAAGAAAAACAAATCAATGATAAACTCCTATAAGATTAGAGTCATATCTTTATGGTTGCTGATGCCGGATTGCTATGAGCGCAACCCTGTGGTCGGCGTTCATAGCACACCTGTAATTCTGCTACATAGAGGTGATCTATGCATCTCCTCTATGTAGCAGAGGCGATCGAGTCATGGTAGTTTCTAGCCTCCCATGGAGGCTATTGAAGCATGCCAAAATAAAAAAAAGTTTTTAAAAATATTAAAAAATTAAAAAAAACAAGAGTTTAAATCACCCCCTTTCTCCCCATTCAAAACTAAACTATAAAAAAAACCAAACCTACACATATTTGGTATTGCCATGTTCAGAATGGCCCGATCTATCACTAAAAAAAGGATTAACCCGATCGCTAAATGGCTGAGCGAGAGAACAAATCGAAACGTCAGAATTGTGGGGGGTTTTTGCCGCCGCGTCATTGCATTAAAATGCAATAACGGGCGATCAAAAGAATATATCTGCACACAAATGTTATCATTAAAAACATCAGCTCGGTGCACAAAAAATAAGCCCTCACCCAACCTGAGATCACGAAAAATGGAGATGCTACGGGTCTCAGAAAAGGGCACAATTTTTTTTTTTTTTGCAAAGTTTGGAATTTTTCTTCACCACATAGATAAAAAAGAACCTAGACATGTTTGGTGTCTATGAACTCATAATGATTTGGAGAATCAAAATCGCAGGTCAGTTTTAGCATTTAGTGAACCTAGCAATAAAGCCAATCAAAAATTAGGTGCGGGATTGCACTTTTTTTGCAATTTTACTGCACTTGGAATTTTTTTCCCGCTTTCTGTTACATGACTTGGTAAAAGCAATGGTATTTTTCAAAAGTACAACTCGTCCCACAAAAAACAAGCCCTCACACGGCCATATTGACCTTAAATTAAAAAAGTTATGGCTCTGGAAAGAAGGGGAGCAAAAAACGAAAGCGCAAAACCGAAAAAAGCTTTGGGGGTTAAGGGGTTAAAACATCTGTGTCACATTAAGGGTATATATAGGGTTGGTTTGGGGCCTGATTGAGCCATGGGCAGAGCATTCGTGATCAGTATCAGGCACCAGACTGTATGGCCCCTTATACCTTTAATGCGCAGCACATAAGAGTGAGAATTTTATACATTAAAGTGTTGGCTTGTTGTTTATTTTAAAGGCACAAAAAAGCAGTGATTTTCTGAGCCCTCCTGTAACATTTACATTACATCTTATGATCGGTGACGACAACAAGATGTCCTATAGACCTGCACATACCTGACAATATGGGAGAGGGTGACTTGTTTTCAGTAGTGAAATACTGGTTATCACCATCATTTCTAGTTGGAGAAGATTCTTTCTGCCTGTTTAGTAGAAGAAAAAATAAATAAATTACAAGTGAAAGCAATGAAAAATAAAAAGACTCCTTTCTGTATGGGCAATTAGGACACTTGGATAAAATGGAGGAGATACGTTGCACAGGACTGCCTTCTATCAGCAAGAATGAAGAATAGCTAGTAATAAAGGGCTTTAATGAAATGGAAATGAAAGGCTGGTCACAATGATCAGCTGTTATCACCAGCGTTATCACAAGCCAGACCCCACAGTGATGATCAATCATGGGGCGGTGGGTTCTGGATTTAGTATTGTGTCATATGCGTCTTGTATTTGGTATTCTGAAGATATGTCAGTACTATACCCTGTAATAATAATCTACTCACACGTCTGAGTGCTTTGTGCTGCTCTCTGGAGAACAATCTGGAGATGGCTCATCGTCCTCATCGCTCATCATCCTGGTATCGGTTGCATATAGCTAAAATACACAGAGTAAAATTAAATATAAATATATATATAGTATTTTCATAGTATTTTAGCTATAGTTTTGTGGATTTACTGATCACATACTCACCTTAGAAAGTCTTTGAGAAGATGACACATAGTTTAGGCTTTCTGGCCAGTCACCGACCTTCTCACTTGTGTCACCCTCATCTGAATCCATATGTTTTGGTCTCTCAATATCAGCTACAAAATACAAGTATTATCAGAGATTATTAATATAATCACAGTCACCATGTTATTACTAATAATGATGGGAACATAATGTCACATAAAATAAAAGACAAGACGTTTAAACGGCAGCTTTCACCCGATGACGTCTCATTCTACTTACTGTCAAAGTAGTTGGTGTCCTCCTCTGACATAACAAATGGCCTAAACACTGGCTGCCGATGTTCAAGATTCTCAAAGTCTAACTTACTCAGGAATGGATGACTCTTGATTTCATTTGCTCCTCCTGGAAATGGAAGACAAGAAAAAAGTGATCCAGACAATGTTAGGAAGACTGTACATTTTATGGTAATCTAAACTGAAGACATAGCAGAGCCAAAATATACTGTAAGTCATGGCATGAAGAATGGGGAATGGACAAGGAGGTAACGCAGAGACCTCAGTGCTGATCCTCATGGAAATGATCTATTTGTCAGGTCACAGAGGAGTTATAAGTCATTATTAATACTACTATATACATTACCTGTCCCGAGTCTATGTCTTGGATCTTTTATGAGCAGCTGAGTAATGAAGTCTTGAGCTTTGGGATGAACAGCATGATTTTTAAATTTCAAAGTGATGTCTTCTGTTATATAAAAAGTAAATGTTACAGAAAAGAAAGTCTCTACATTTACTATCATTTAAAAAAGCTATCAAAAACAACAAGTAACTAAACCAAAGAATGAACCTAACAACTGAACCAAATTACTATGGCATCACACAGCATTCAGATTATTTTACTTACCCGTGGTGATTCTCTTTAACATATCCTTTTTGTGTCTTCCTTCAAATGGCACATCGCCAGTAAGAAATTGATATGTGATGATCCCTATTGACCACCAGTCAATAGGCCTTCCGTAGCCCACCCCTAAGAAGACTTCTGGGGCTGTATAATACAAGGCGCCAGTCGTCTAGAAACCAACAGAACAATGAGAAGATGATCAATGAAAATAACTGTGACAAGTAATATCAGTGGAAACATTTTCCATGTGAGAAAATATGATAGAAGCAGAAATAGATCAGATCTGTAAAGAATAAGTTTTTTATGTATAGCTAACCCCATCATCAGGGAACTCTCTGGTGATGTCTTTAGTTCGAGCCTTGTAGATGTCTGATGTTGGTCTCATGAGTCCGAGTTTTGAAATCCCAAAATCGGTGACTTTGATATGTCCAGTTGATGATATCATGAGGCTGTGAAAGAAAAGACATTGTCAGCCCTAAGTAATACCCCACAGACTGTATACCAAACTATAACTGTCTGTCCCTTTATTATACTGCAGCGTTCACTTACTTCTCAGGCTTCAGGTCTCGGTGAACCACACCATAGCTGTGCAGATATTCCACAGCAACAACCGTTTCTGCAATGTACAAGTGGGTCCAGCGGAGGGTGAAATGACCATATATGTCAAGGAGATGCTGACAGTCTCCTCCTAGAGTAGAAAGCAAATATGACAGGTGAGGGTTTGTTACAATATAAATTACACATGATGAGTGTGAATGAGAAATAAGCTGAGACACTGGGGCAGGGAGTCAATCATAGAGATACACTGTGTGATGTAGAGCGTATGCTGTATACTGCAGAGTAATCCTATGCAAAAAGAGAGCTGAGATCTGCCCCCTGCTGGTAAACTCTTACATTACACTGTCAATCTCTGACAGCGGCATTTACAGCAGGTGACCTGGAGGCGAGCTGCTCTAAGCGCTCATCGCCCCCATTCCATGTCAGTGGTTTGCTATGGCTGCTGAGTGTCTGTGGAAGACGACTGTCCTTGCCATTATGGTGCTTCTGTGAAGGTCAGTGTGTAGCTCGGCTTCATAGGGGACCAAGATTTTCACCATACTCTGCAATGCCCATATTACAGTACATAGTAATTACGATTATATAATCACAAGTTCAGGCCCCTTATGGAGACCAAAATATAAAATAATAATAAAAATATTTGGGGAAAGAAAATTAAATATAAAAATCACTTTTTCTCCATTCAAAATAAATAATAAAAAAACAAATAATCTCAGGTGGAATAGCAGTGTTTTTGTTCCCCCAACATCAGAAAAAAATGCAATAAGAAGCAATGAAAATTATTATCTGTCAGAAAGAGGTAACCCTCCTGAACTGGTCTTCTGAGCATGTAGATTAATGAGATATAAATACATTGGTAGCTTTATATATTTAAGCAGAAATGGGCTGGATAGAGATACAATGGATATGTCTTACCTGCTTCAAAGTCCATGACCATACACAGATTTTGTTTAGTTGGGAAGGAGCAAAGTGTGGAGACAACAAAGGGACAATCAGCGAATATTGCGATGTCCCTTTCCAGATAGGCCATTTCAAGATACTCTGGAACCTCCAGTTCGCTCCTGGCTTGTTTCTTCATGGCGAATACCTTGTTTGTGTCTTTATGACGCACTAAGTGGACGGCCCTGTAGAGGAGAAAAATCCATAATTTATACAGAATTCTTACTAACAGTCTGTCTATATGTCAAATGATCTTCTGTACTAATAGTTAATAGTGATGAGTGAGTATGCTCGTTACTCGAGATTTCTGAGCATACTCGGGTGATCTCCGAGTAGTTTGGTCGTGCTCGGAGATTTAGTTTGTGTCACCGCAGCAGCATGATTTGCAGCTGCTGGATAGCCTGAATACACGTGGGGAATGCCTGTTTGTTAGGAAATTCCCACATTTATTCAGGGTGTCTAGCAGCCAACAAATCATGCAGCTGCGGTGACACAAACTAAATCTCCGACCACACCCAAACTACTCGGAGATCACCCGAGCATGCTCGGAAATCTCGAGTAACAAGCATACTCGCTCATCACTAATAGTTAGTACTAGATGTATGGCCGTCACTAGAAATCAATGTCTGGAAAGGCACAAAATAACTCAGCATGAATGATCGCTTATGGGAGGTTTTCATCCATATCACATGATAACTGAGCTGAATCGTGACAAGTAGACATGGACCAGACGACTAGATGTAGATTAGATCTAGTGCAAAGTGGTATCGATAACAACAGCTCGACCCACAAAAAACAAGTCTTTACAAAGCTCTATGGGATGAAAAAATAAAAATGTTACAGATCTTGGACAACAGTAACATTAAGGCTGTGTACCCATGTTGCGGATTCTATGCATTTTTGCCGCATTTTTCGCCATGAAAATGCTGTGAAAATGCATACAGAACGCCCCCCATGCATTCCTATGGCATTCCGCACATGCTGTGCTAATGCTGCATTTTTTTCCACGGCAGAATTGCATAACGGAAAAAAACGCAGCAGGCTCATTATTTTTCCAGAATCGCCGCAATTCCGCAAAGAATCGCCGCAATTCTGCACACATTGGAATGCATGAGTTCTGCTTTCTTTCCGCATGTGGCTATGCCCACCATGCGCAAAGTGAGCGAATCATGTGCGGATGGTACCCAGGGTCTGGAGGAGAGGAGACTGTCCTCCAGGCCCTGGGTACCATATCCCTGTAAAAAAAAGAATAAAGAATAAAAAATCGGGTTATACTCACCTTCTGGAGTCCCGCGCAGCCTTACCAATGCTCCCGCCAACTCTGTTCCCTATAATGCCTTGCGGCAAGGACCTGTGATGACATAGCGGTCTTGCGAGACAGCTACAGTATCGTGAGACTGCTACGTCATCAAAGGTCATTGTCACAAGGCATCGCTGGGAACGGGAGCATCGCGAGGATCGGGAACACTGCGTCGGACGCCGGAAGGTGCGTTTATCACAATTTTTTTTTAAATTATTTTTAGCATTCAATCTTTTACTATTGATGTGGCATAGGCAGCCTCAATAGTAAAAAGTTGGTCACACTTGTCAAACAATATGTTTGATCAGTGTGACCAACCTGTCAATCACAGTCCAAGCGATGCTTCAAATCGCTTGGAATGCGCTGGAATTCCGCACGCAAAAATCACGTGAAAAACGCTTGTTTTCTGCTGGAAAAACGCATTCGAATTCCATGACTTTTTCCCGCAGCAGGAGTTGCGGAAATGCTGCGGAAATTTCCGCAGCATCTCTGCAACGTGGGTACATAGCCTTAGACATGGACTAATATACAGGAATTTCCTTAAGGCAGGACATATAGACTGAGGCATCATCATAAGGAGTTTGGGAAAAATGTAGATTATCCATAACGCTCACCCATAAGATCCACTGCTGATCTCTTTGATCTGGGTATAGTCGCTCTTACTTGGTTTTATCATAGGGGTCAATGATCTGATCACGGCCTAGAAGAATAAGAAATGACAATGAGACATAAAAGTTGTAGGAAAATAAAAGCTGCAGATGCAGGAACTTCTCTACATTATGTCCCCGCTGATTGCACTGCAGCAGATGTAGAGGACATGATACCAGCAGGACGCTCCCCAGACACTATTATATTATAGGGATATCCTCTATACACATATATCACTGTACTGGAGGGGATGGTAAGGGACATCACACAGAGGAGACAGGAATAATAATAATAGGTCCAATCTCTACATTAAGAATAGAGTTAACCCACTGTACTCTGGGGTGTAACATGTGATGTGTAATTCATACCCCGTTATCTGATGATATGCAGATGTATTCTCTGATACTTACACTGGCAGATTCGGGGATCTCTGGTGTCTCAGATATTCCACCTTCAGCAGTTGCCGGCTCAGTTGTCTCTAATATAATGATAAAATAATGAGACATCATGTATTAGACGATATCAGAACTGAATATATAACACATCGATATAAGGAAGGAAAGACAAGTGAATGGTATAATACTAGTTCTATGGATATTCTGCACATACTGTATATACTTATGGCACATCCATAGATAGATATGCTCTACCATAAATGTGTGATTGTTCGGGATCTGACAGTGACTTGGATGGGGAGCCTGTGAGGTCCTCTGTGCATTTTGGGGCTGAGATCCCAGAAGAGAGAACCAGAGGGGTTTTCAGAATTGTATGAGCCCTCTCCATTACAGTCTATAGGAGGTTCAGGAGCCGTCACCGGCCTCATACAGAGGATGAAGAGTAAATTTATATATTCTCTGGTGTCTCCATAATATCAATATTTGTAGGAATACGAGATGATCAGCTTACCTTCAATCAGATCACTTTTTAGCCCTGGCTCACTGGTATTGGGGTCAGCGATATTTCGGTGTTGCCCCTTTTTGGAGCCACTGTCCGGTGCTCTCTGATGGATATAATATGTGCAATTAATATAACAATTCACAAATACTAAATTACAGTACACAAAAGACAGGATGGACTAAACCTGGATTTACATAATTGCGGAAGTGCAGGGAATATACCCGGCCGCTCCGTCCAGTAAATCCACATTAATATATAAGGGACTTGTATATACAACAGTTCTCCAATAACATCTATTACCAGAACTGCAGCATTTACAAGAAGGAAGATTGTGAAGATAAAGCGAGAGAGATGTGATATGAAAGGTCCGCACCACTGAGCACAGTACAGACTGTCACCACAGAGGATGGAGCAGAGA
This sequence comes from Dendrobates tinctorius, assembly GCF_039654945.1. NCBI lineage: Eukaryota > Metazoa > Chordata > Amphibia > Anura > Dendrobatidae > Dendrobates > Dendrobates tinctorius. The sequence goes on from NW_027361738.1 coordinate 39,366,817, forward strand.
CAGGCTGCCATAAAAGATCCTGTCTCTGCCTGGAGCGGACAGGGGGCTTCTAAAATGAGAAATATGACAATCTGCTATATGACTAGTAATCTGGAGGAGATCAGACAAGAAAGACATGAGATATAGAAGATGACGGATTCTTACCAAAAGCTTCAGTGAGCGGGCAATATATCCTAGTACAATCAGGAACTGTACGGCCAATACTTTAAAAAAGGTCAAATCTCCATATTGGGATCTTTCTTCAGCCTATAAAAATGGAAATAAACAAAAAAGGAAAATCATGAGAGAAAGTAGAGAATATAGGATGCTATTTATGTCACCATTTTACTCCTGCAATCTACAGCTACAAATAATACATATATGGATATTTCATATAAGCTATAAATTATATTGCTCTCGGCCAAAATACATATTTCATGTAAATAAACTTGTATTTTGTAAATATTATTCATTATTGTCTTATGTGCTTTGCCCAGATTGTCTGTTACCTGTTGTACTATGGTCCTGATGTTCATCTGTAAATGCTCAAGATATTCTGAGCTTATACGACCTCGGTGGTATTTGGTCAGGCAGTCTCTCACTAGCTTCATAACCAGCCGGTAAGTGAAGCTGAGGACGCCATCGGGTATTGGTAGCACAATGTCAGGGGCATAGGTGGTAAGAATCCCCTGGAGTAGTGCCAACACCTCAAGTTTATCTGAAGAAATTCCAGACATTTCAAATAAATCCAAGCGCAGTCAGTATATCACCAGCTTCATAGCCAATCACTGACAACAATGACACCTGGGCAGTAAGCACTTGGGTAGGTAGTGGTGGTGCATTATGATGTCATAATGGAATCTTGGGGTGGAATGTTAACATTTCATCAGTGATGTCATCATGGAATCCGCGGATGGAATCTTAACCCATTTACAACTTTGAAAGTATAGGTTCGTCCAAGGTCGTGTCCCTGTCTTTTTTAGGCAGCGCCAGAGCCCACATCGCTACCCACACATGACAGTTGATGGTGTGATCAGCTGTTATGTCCCGCAAATAGATGCAGATGGATTTCGGCTGTCAACCACTTAATGCCGCTGTCAATCACTAACAACGGCATTTAAGATGTGCTGACCAAAACCGTGTCACAAGTCTCGCTCATCAGCGCCCTTGTCACATGATTCTGGGGTTGCAGTGAGTTATCATGACAGCCGGGGGGGTCTGCAGAAGAACAGTGTGCCTGACCATTGATCATCTTTTATGAACACTGACTTATGGCCAGTGTTCAGATGTTTTTTTCCACCACTTAAGTAAAAAAGGAACTATACATGATTGGTATCTGCATTCTCGTACTGACCTGTAGAATCACATTACCAGGTCAGTTTGAGCATTTAGTGAACATTTTAAATAAAACAAATGTGGAATTGCACTTTTTTGCAATTTCATCGCACTTGAATTTTTTTCCAGTTTTCAAGTACAATATATGCAATCATTAGTGTCATTAAAAACTACAACTTGGCCTGCAAAAAAGCAAGGCTTCATAGGCTATATTGATGGTAATAAAATGTAATGGCTCTGGGAAGAAGGGGAGCAAAAAAACAAAAGCACAAAAACGGAAAATCGCAATGTGGTGAAGGGGTTAAAGTGGCATCTCACTATAAAGGGAAGTTGCCTAGTAACATTCTAGTAACAATTAAGTTGGCAACATCATGGGTTGAGCATCAGAATCAGGGAAAGAGGGAAAACCATGGCTTTACTCTTCTGATCAGGCTTTTATATCCGTATTTCCCTCAAAAAATTACTTTAACCAGGTTTTGAATGCTGAATATTCTTTACATGTGTAAACATTTACTTTTTTTTTACATATTGTAACCAGGGTGGACTGGGAGTAAAATTCAGCCCTGGCATTGTAGAGCACGCAGGCCCACGCTATCACCGCCCCCCTCCCCAGCTTGTATTTTATGAATATTATCCTTTATTATTGCTATGTGTTTTTCCCAGATTGTCTGTTACTTACCTGTTGTACTAAGGTCCTGATGTTCATCTGTAAATGCTCAAGATATTGTGAGCTTATACGACCTCGGCGGTATTTGGTCAGGCAGTCTCTCACTAGCTTCATAACCAGCCGGTAAGTGAAGCTGAGGACGCCATCGGGTATTGGTAGCACAAGGGCAGGGTCATAGGTGGTAAGAATCTCCTGGAGTAGTGCCAACACCTCAAGTTTATCTAAAGAAATGTCAGACATTTCAAACAAATCCAAGCGCAGTCAGTATATCACCAGCTTCGCAGCCAATCACTGACAACAATGACAGCTGGGCAGTAAGCACTTGGTTAAGTAGTGGCGGTGCATTATGATGTCATAATGGAATCTTGTGGTGGAATGTTAACATGTCATCAGTGATGTCATAATGGAATCTTGTGGTGGAATGTTAAAATGTCATCAGTGATGTCATCATGGAATCCGGGAATGGAATCTTAAAGGGGCATCTCACCATAAAAGTAAGTTACCTAGCAATAATTAATGTGGCAACACCATAGGCTGAGCATCAGTTTCAAACTCCGGCATGGAGGGAAGAACCATGGGTTTGATCAGTGAGGCAGGCTTTTACATCTAAATAAAGATATAAAGTCAGCTCACCGACTCAATAGGAGCGCGGAACACCATCCTGCAGTGGTCGATTTCCATGAAGAGAAAGAGAAAAAAATCCAGCTCCAAGCGAAATTCAAGTTTCCAAAATTTATTCCAACATGGACAATAGACAGATCAGCTCCAGGACTGCATCAGCTCACACAGGAGCGATAAAGCGACGCGTTTCGATCACTACATGCGATCTTTATCAAAGCTGGCATGTCAAGATCACACACAAGTATAAAAAGAGACAGGAACCAATCATCTAACTAATACATGTCACATGACCAGAAGGTCCTGTTCTAAAAAATGCTATTCACCAAATAACGAGATCATAAGAATTACATCAAATTTATAGAGAAAAAACATTTAAGATGTATCCACATAAATGTAAAAAAAATTTGTTGATGTAAAATGTCACAATTTTATCAAAAATTCATATGATTTTGTTGAATACTAAAAAATCATGTGACCAAAAGGTTCTCTGACTAATGTTATATATATCAATTAGCGGAATGATATAAAATTCACATGATTCAACAAGAAAACATATGGTGAAGAACATACGAATATAAAAAACATTATTCGAATGGAAAATACTTTGAAAATTCAATAGTGGAACATGATTTTGTTCTTTTTATTTAATCCATCAGGAAATCTGGTTTCCAAATTGAAAATCCAGAAAGCCTCCCGGGTGAGCAGTGTCCTTCTGGTATCACCACCCCTAGAAGATTTCCTGATTTTTTCAATGCCTGTTACCTGAAAAGAAACGACATTACGAGAATGGAAATTAATAAAATGCTTGGCAGCGCAAGAAACATTGTGGACCCCATCTGACACATTAGTTAGCTAATATATAAAGCTCAAAGTGTGTATGTATGTATGTATGTGTGTGTGTATGTCCGGGATAGGCATCCGCATGGTCGCAGCTACAGCCACAAAATTTGGCACCGTCACACGTCTGGACCACGAGAGCATCCTAAGCTATGTTGTGAGGCGAAATTTTAACCCTGCGCATTCCAATTCACCAAACAATTTTGCCCCTGTCTACATACTGGGGAAAAAGTGTGTGCGCGTCAAGTCCCGCCCCTCATTATGATGTCATAATGCCCCTATTTGCATAATGGGGAAACAGTGTGTGCCTATCAAGCCCCGCCCCTCATTATGATGTCACAATGGTTGCCATGGCGACGGTGATGTCATCATAGATTGCAAGCCCCGCCGCTCATTATGATGTCATAATGGTTGACTATGGGATGGAGGATGTGTGATGGGTATAAGGGCACTGGACTATGGGATGGTGGATATGTATGACGAATATATGGGCAACGGGCCTATGGGATGGTGGATATGTATGACGGTATATGGGCACGGGACTATGGGATGGAGGATGTGTGATGGGTATATGGGCACTGGACTATGGGATGGAGGATATGCATGACGGGTATATGGGCACGGGACTATGGGATGGAGGATATGTATGATGGGTATATGGGCATGGGACTATGGGATGGAGGATAAGAATGATGGGTATATGGGCACGGGACTATGGGATGGAGAATATGTATGATGGGTATATGGGCACAGGACTATGGGATGGAGGATGTGTGATGGGTATATGGGCACTGGACTATGGGATGGAGGATATGTATGATGGGTATATGGGCACGGGACTATGGGATGAAGAATATGTATGATGGGTATATGGGCACGGGACTATGGGATGGTGGATATGTATGACGGGTATATGGGCATTGGACTATGGGATGGAGGATGTGTGATGGGTATATGGGCACTGGACTATGGGATGGAGGATATGTATGATGGGTATATGGGCACGGGACTATGGGATGAAGAATATGTATGATGGGTATATGGGCACGGGCCTATGGGATGGTGGATATGTATGACGGGTATATGGGCATTGGACTATGGGATGGAGGATGTGTGATGGGTATATGGGCACTGGACTTTGGGATGGAGGATATGTATGACGGGTATATGGGCACGGGACTATGGGATGGCGGATATGTATGATGGTATATGGGCACGGGACTATGGGATGGAGGATATGTACGATGGGTATATGGGTATGGGACTATGAGATGAAGGATGTGTGATGGGTATATGGGCACTTGACTATGGGATGGCGAATATGTATGATGGGTACATGGGCATGGGACTATGGGATAGAGAATATGTATGATGGGTATATGGGCATGGGTCTATGGGATGGAGGATATGTATGATGGGTATATGGGCACGGGCCTATGGGATGGTGGATATGTGTGACGGGTATATGGGCACGAGACAATGGGATGGAGGATAATTATAATTTGTTATAACTAACCACAGTTAGTTACTATGCCCGGTGCTGCCCATCATACATATTAGTTACTATGCTCGGGCAGCACCGGGCTCTTCAGCTAGTATCATGCAAATGTTCAACTATCCTAGTTTTCAACTTCCTAGATGTACAACCTATATAGGATTTATTACACAAGGTGCAATTAATTTTATACACCATAAAATCCGAATTACAATTAATAAAACTATTTATTCTATACGATTTGGTATTATCATTATTATAAAAAATTTTAGATTTCACCATGTGTTTGCAAGTCCTGCAATTATTCCCTCCACATTTATAATTCCCTTTATTGTCTAACCACGTACCAATATTTTTTCGCGATGAAAACAAACTAGGAGATAAAATGTTACCTAAAGTGGGGGCTCTACGTGCTACCACATTGCAACCATTTTCTAAGACTGTTGCCAATACAGGATCTTCATATAACAATGGTAAAAATTTATTTATGATTCCTTTGATTTCATTAAATTGGGAACTATATTGAAAACATACAAAGGGACTATTAGACATGGTGATTTTTTTCTCTTTCTTATTTTCTGATATAGAACCATCATCCCTTACTAAATTCAAAGCTCTATTCAACATCCAGTTAGGATAATTTCTGTCACTCAATTTGTTACAGGATTTGAACAATTCCTGCTGCAAACCATTGTTATTATTACAATTCCTTTTTATTCTTATAAGCTCACCGACAGGAGCTGACTTCACTGTATGTTTGGGATGACCACTATTGGCATGCAGGATAGTATTACCTGCCATCGGTTTTGAATAAGTACAAGTGGATATCAATTGACCCGCAATACCCTGCAAGAATAGATCCAAAAAGGAAATTTCATTTTTGTTACACATAAATGTAAATTTCAAATTATAATCATTGGAATTAATATACTCCACAAAGTCTGGTATGGCCGAGACATCACCCCTACATATAATCAGGGTATCATCAATGTATCTACCATACTAGTACTGATATCACCACCATACAGTGTCCATATAATGGTACTATCAGTTTTGCACAAGTGCACTGTAGACCATATATCTGTACTGTGCAGGTTCTCACCAAAGACTTTCTCAATAATCGCAGTCATTCATTTTTCCTTCCATTTTCCATTCGGCCCAAAACAGCATGATCACTTCTTCAATCCATAACTCTTCCCTGCACAATGTAACACAGAGACGTCTGACTTACAGCTTTTACCCTCCATAGATTCCCCCATTCCTGTACAAACCATGTAGTGCAATAATAAGTAACCTAGGCAGTAATAGTGCCCCTCTGCGTCCTGTATGGTAATCCTTGCCTCTTTTTGTGTCCCCCACAGTAACAGTGCCTCCTCCATGCCCCTACACAGTAATAATGTTCCCTCTGTGCACACTTAGAGTAATAATGCCCCCCGTATGCTTCCTTATATCTAAGTACAGCAGCATGTAGAAATAATGCCCCCATGCCTCCTTATAATAATTCTCCTTCACCCTTTATAATAATAATATTGACCCCGTATCTTCTTACCCCTGTGATTGCTTATAATAATGTCTCCTGTTCTCTCCCTGTAATGATACTGATTTTGCAGTCTGCCTCCTGATAGTAATGCCCCTGAGCAGGAGCATACGTAGAAATCACTGGAACGCCAGACCAAAAGTCTTATTATTATTTATTGTTATTATTTATTATTATAGATCCATTTATTCCATGGCGTTTTACATGTGAGGAGGGGTGTACATAATAAAAGACTAGTATAGTAATCTTAAACAACACAGGTCATGACTAGTACAGGAGGAGAGAGGACCCAGCCCACGAGGGCTCACAATCTACAAGGGATGGGTGAGGATACAGTAGGCGAGGGTAGAGCTGGTCATGCAGCGGTTTGGTGGATCGGTGGTTACTGCAGGTTGGTAAGTCTTCAGGCTCCTTTCAAAGGTTTCCACGGTAGGTGAGAGTCTGATATGTTGTGGTAGAGAGTTCCTGAGTAGGGGGATGCATGGGAGAAATCTTGTATGCGTTTGTGGGATGAGGATATAAGAGGGAAGTCGAGAAGGAGATCTTGTGAGGATCGGAGGTTGCGTGCAAGTAAGTACCGGGAGATGAGGTCACAGATGTATGGAGGGCACAGGTTGTGGATGGCTTTGTATATCATAGTTAGGATTTTGAACTGGAGTCTCTAGGTAATGGGGAGCCAGTGCAGGGATTGACAGAGAGGAGAGGCCGGGGAATAACGGGGGGACAGGGATTAGTCAGGCAGCGGAGTTTAGAATAGATTGGAGGGGTGCGAGAGTGTTAGAGGGGAGGCCACAGAGAAGGAGGTTGCAGTAGTCAAGGAGGGAGGTGATGAGGGCATGGATTAGGGTTTTTGCAGATTCTTGGTTTAGGAATGTACGGATCCGGGAAAAAATTTTGTGTCGGCAGGAAGTGGAAAGGGCTTGGATATGTGGTTTGAAGTAGAGATCAGAGATTACCACAAGGCAGTGAGCTTGTGGGACTGGGGAGAGTGAGCAGCCATTTACTTTAAAGAGAATCTGTCACCTATTTTTTCCCCTGTGAGATGCGGCCACCGCCATCATGGGCTTATCTACAGCATTCTGTAATGCTGTAGATAAGCCCCTGATATATCCTGAAAGATAAGAAAAACAAGTAATATTATACTCACCGTGGGGGGAGGTCTGGTGCGGTCCGGGTCTGATGAGTGTCGCGGTCCGGGTCCGGTGCCTCCCATCTTCTAGCGATGGCGTCCTCTTCCTTGTTTCTGTTGTGGCTCCTGCGCAGGCATAATTCTCTGACCTGTTGAGGGAAGAGCAGGGTACTGCAGTGCGCAGGCACTGGGAAAAGTCAGAGAGGTGGGCGCATCTTATAGGGGAAAAAATAGGCAACAGATTCCCTTTAATGGATAAGTCCATTGGGGGGGTCGAATTAAATGGGGAAAGATGATGAATTCTGTTTAGTCCATGTTAAATCTTAAAAATCTAGGGGAGAAAATGGATGAAATAGCAGCTAGACATTGTGGGATTCTGGTTAGTAGGGTGGTGATATCTGGTCCAGAGAGGTAGATCTGTGTGTCGTCAGCATAGAGATGGTACTAAAAGCCGTGGGACTCTATGAGCTGTCCCAGGCCGAAAGTGTAAATGGAGAAGAACAGGGGCCCTAGGACTGAACCTTGCGTGACTCCGACACATTGGGGACGAGGTGAGGAGGTATTATTATGACATACAGTGGGTGAAATAAGTATTTAACATGTCAGCAATTTTCTAAGAAAATATATTTTTAAATCCCAGGCTCTCCCACATAGTATGATGCTCACTTCACAGCACTCGCCCCTCCAGACACACACAGTAATTTGATTTTGGGTCTTCCTCCCAGGGCTGGCGGGGTACTTGGTACCGGGCCCGATGAGCTTCAATGGGAGATGTCACGGCAGCTGGGACCCGGCCCATGGCCCTGGGCGCCCATTGTAAAAGGGGAATGTTTCAGTGTGCTTATGGTGATGAAAGTTTATAAGTGATTCGTGACGCCACCTGTGGTGTTCGGCAAGGAAGATGTGAAGCCGACGCTGCAGACAGATCCTCTGGGACAGATGGTGTGGTGCAGCAAGGATGTTATAGCCCTCCACAGGCAGGGCTGTAGTCCCAGGGCAGTGTAGGTGAAGTGACACGTAGATGGTGTAGTGTCAGGTGCAGGGGATGTAGCAGTGCTGAGTAGGTTGGCGAAGGAATAAGTGGAGGACACGAGGGCATGTAGTTCCAAAGCTTTACTCACAGTCTGCTCTGGTACAGGTGCCCGCATCCGTGCCATGTCCTCCTGGTCAGGAGCTCAGTCAACCTCCAGGCAAGATGAAATACTCCCTTCCAACACTCCGCCAACATGTGCCTTTTCTGAACGTCTCCCTATTGCGCCTTTAGTGAAGTACTCCAGTACTGAGTTACACTGGGGTTCCTCCTGTCAGATGTTCTTATGAACTCTACTTGTACGGCAGACAGCTGTAGTCTGCTTCGGAGACTCCTTGCTACTAAGTCCTGGCTCACTATCGTTGCTTTTGTGCCCCCAAGTCTTGTGTGGGAATAAAGTGGTGACAACTTCTATTCCTCCGGTGTCTGCTGCAGGATCATTAGTATCCATACAACCTTGGGGACCGGACCTCTGCCTTGCACTGTGAACTTGAGAAGGGTTCTCTTCTAACCCTAATCCTTAGTCCTCCTTTTCTCCTTATGTTCCGCACAATCCTTTCCTTCATATGGAGAATCAGGCTTTCTATAATGTCTCTCTCTCCTGTGCCAGCTGACCCAGATCACTGAGGTCGGCTGCAGCACTTCCTTCATCCATCCCACTCGGGAGATCTTCTCTCTTCCTCTGACTCTGTCAGACTCACTGACTGTCTGACCCAATCCTAAACTCTTCCCGCTCTTTTGATGCAAGGTAAACTCCACACACCTCCCAGCACGCTTCGTGTTCCAAGCAGGGAGCCACCAAAGGGTGCTTTGCTACACTATTGTGTTGTGTGGGATGCAGGTGTTGGTGCGTGGTCAGGTGTTTCCACCTTACCTGGATGGTGAGATACCACACCTCAGGAGGAGGTGCAGTACCTCTGTGGCGACTGAACCCTCAGGGGTGCCACAGTTTCCCCACAGCATGATGGTCCCACCACAGTACAGTACAGATCCCCCCATAGTCCCACATACAATATATTGCGTTCCCAATACAATACGATGGTATCCCGATAGCCCCCAAAATAATAATCTTAATACTCACCATATCAAGCTCCCTGTCCACCGTAGCCGCAGTCTGATTTTCTATTCTGCCTTGCCATCACTTATGCAGAGCTTCAACAGCGATCTTGTGGGCACCGTATGATCACCATGGCGTAAGTCTACATAATCGGTTGTAAACTCCTTCCTAAACATAGCATAAACTTACATCAAGGTTTGTGAAGGGGTTTATAGCAAATTTAGCTGACGGGAGAAGTTCCACTTAGTGGGATTGGTGATCGGATACATAACACCGAAGATATTGTTTCAGTGTCTGATTAAGGTCGGAGACACACTCCCGTACAACACGGCCCAGGGCTATGCTATAATACATCACATAGCACTCGGCCCCGTGTTATTCTATGGGGCAGCTCAGATCCGTGATTTGTTCTCATGCCAAATTGGCATTTGAGAGCATAGGCAGCATGCTGCTATTTGCAGCGAGACTCGGCTCACTTGCACCTATACAAGTCTATGGGTTTGTGTGAAACATCACACTGCACTCGGATATTACCCGAATGCAGTGCAATTCCTGCCGTCGTCGACAGCAGAGGAAATGGAGAAATTACTTTCTCTGTCTCCTTCGCAGCTGTGCTCCGATCCTGTCATGCGAGAGCATCGGATCACAGTAGCATGACACTTGGCTCTCGCTCACAGAAGAGCAGGAGAAGAGGGTCATTAAAGGGAATCTGTCACCTCAGTTTGGCACGGTATGTAAATGAGTTGTGTCTGGTCCGTTGGGCGGTGTTTTGGCTCCTTAACTCCACCCCTCCCTGGCCGCTGTACGAAATCTTTCTGGTAATTTCCGTAGTTGTCGTCCAGATTACGTGCGTGTGCATTGCAATCTCCAATCGCGCTTGCGCAGTATACTTTGCCCAACTGCGGGCAAAGCCGAAAAGCATTAGTGCGCATGCGCCGGTGACCTATGTCACGGAAGTATTTTGCTGCCTTTTCTGTGTTCCGGGACATAGTTCACTGGCACATGCGCACTAATGCTTTTTGGCTTTGCCCACAGTTGGGCAAAGCATACTACGCACGCGCGATTAGAGATTTCTACTACAACTACAGAAATTACCTGAAAGATTGCCTACAGCGGCCAAGGAGGGTTGGAGGGAAGGAGCCAAAACACCGCCCATCGGACCGGACACAACTCATTTACATACCGTGCCAAATTGAGGTGACGGATTCCCTTTAATATATTGCATTGGATGCTATACGCTGGTGTGACTCCATTATACGCTCTGTCTGACTATTGCTCTCTGAGTGATACATAGTAGAAAAAGGCCCTTCAATATTCATCTTGTTACAGAATGCCCTCCAAAATTTGGAAATGAACTGAGTCAGAAGCTGTATTTTCCTGAATACCTTATAAAGGCACAATGTGTTTGATGAATAACTTACTTAAAGGGAATCTGTCAGTAGAATCAACCCTCCTTGGTCATCTATATGGGCATCTAGGTCATAAAAAGTTGAATAAAATTATATCTGTGATCCAATGTGTTAATCCAGAGAAATCCACATATTTTATATATTTGTAAATGTGCTGTTAAGATCTATGGGCCGGACACATTCTGGTATACAAACCAGAATTAACACTTTGGTCGATGTACTCAGGGAGTACTGTGTGCCATCAATGTGCCATCCGTATGTCATCAGTGTGGCATCTGTGTGTCATCAGTGTGCGATCCATGTGTCATCAGTGTGCGATCCGTGTGTCATCAGTGTGCCATCTGTGTGCCATCCGTGTGGCATCTGTGTGCCATCAGTATGCCATCGGTGTGCCATCCGTGTGGAATCTGTGTGCCATCAATGTGTCATCAGTATGCTATCTGTGTGCCATCAATGTGCCATCCGTGTAGCATCAGTATGCCATCTGTGTGCCATCGGTGTGTCATCGATGTGCCATCCGTGTGTCATCAGTATTCCATCCGTGTGTCATGAGTGTGTCATCCGTTTGTCATTAGTGTGCCATTAGTATGACTTCTATGTGTCATCAGTGTGTCATCAGTGTGTCATCGGTGTGCCATCAATGTGCCATCCGTTTGGCATCTGTGTGCCATAAGTATGCCATCTGTGTGCCATCAGTGTGTCATCCATGTGCTCTCCGAGTGCCGCCCATTTTTTTCAGGATGGCATAAGAAAAATCAATTCCAAAGCTTCTCCTATACTTTGCAATGTTAAACACGTGCAGCACATAGATGAGGCATGGATGTTATCCGTGTGCTGTACACGTTTTACACAGACCCATATACTTGTATTGTCATTTGTGCTGCTCGCAATAAAATGGACATGTCTCTGTGTGGTTTACATAGACATACGGTTTGAGCAAACATGTACATTTGTGCAGTACCATAGATTGTAATAGATACATGTGGCGTCCGTGAAAGAAACAGATTCCACATGTACTGCAAACACAAACATGTGAAGGGAGCCTGAGGGAGTATGGCATATTTAGCGCTAATGAGAGGGCGCACAACATGTTTGACACTGTATGAGGGAGGAAATGGTTGAGGAGGTAAGAGTGGCTGGGACCCTAGGAGGTAGTGACCATGGTATTTTAGAATTTTGGATAACTAGAGGAGGAAGACCTGTGAAGACTCAGACGTCAAGGTTAGATTTCAGAATGGCAGATTTTAATGGATTCAGATATTGAATTGGAGGGATCCAATGGCTGGATATTCTTAAGGATAAAAATGTCCAGGAAGCATGGGAAATCTTGAAAAATGAAATTCTCAAAGCACAATTGTTAACAATTCCGAAAAGAGGGAAGAATAGGAAGCATTTAAGGAAACCAGGATGGATGAACACAGAACTTAAGCACATGCTAAAAAGGAAGAAAGAAATGTTTATAAAATGGAAAGAGGGAGGCATTTATAAGGAAGAATATAATTCTGGGGGAATTTGCCGCTCCAGCAGAGGGGAGTGTGCGGAGCTTTGCCAGCAGAGCGGAGTGTGCGGGGCTGTGCCACCAGAGCGGAGTGTTCGGAGCTGTGCCAGCAGTTCGGAGCTAAGCCAGGTGCCGTACACTAGGAGACAGTGAGTACCGCACCCGCTCTGCCCGAGTGGCGACATACTCAAAAGAGCCCTTCTGCTGAGGACTGAGACATAACGACATTACGTGGTGAGCGCCCTCTGTGTAAACGTGGACCCGCCAGCCTCTGTGAATGGAGGAGATTCCCTTGACAAGTCTGAGACAGTCGCTAGTGCGTGCAGGCCCGGCGTTCGCAGCGACAGATCTGAGCCCCTGAGAGTAGTAGCTGGACTGACCGATGAGTGCGGCGCTGTCCCTGCAGTGACACGTTCTGAGTGTGGACTTGTGGCTAAGAGTGGTGAGAGCAGGAACCCCTCTCACCATCCAGCATCCTGTTATTTTCCCCGAATGCCGTTTCTTCATCGTGGACAGAGACTTGAGAGTCTGCATGTGCCACTGAAGTCGATTCTACCATTGGAACCCCTCCTGTCAGAGACTGCATCGAGATGACCCGCGCCGCTGTTGCCAGTAACACCATTGGAACGCTGTACTGCCTCACAACAGAAGACTACAGTCCGATAAGTTTAACCTCTTTATTACTGAACTCTCGTTCATCACTCACCTACCCTGCCAACCTTCCAGTTCTGCTCAATTCCTCGCCGTCACCCTACAATCCCTCACTCCCTGCCTGTTCAACCCTTGCTCTGCCTACACGTGTGTGACTGCATCCCTCGTTTCCTGCAGGTTATTACAGAGTGATTGCACATTTAGGTCACTCATTGCAGCAAACTGATAAAGCAGAACATTGGACATAACGTGCTGCCATAGAATGGAGAAAACAGCCATACAGGGCCGTATTTAGAGTTTATGCTGCCCTAGGCACTTTTCGTGCTGCCCCCCCATTGGCGAGTATGACTAATGCAGACACTGTCGGCAGTGACTTAGGCTACTTTCACATCAGCGATTTTCGCCATTCGCGGCAGATCCGTCAGTTTTTCCACATCTGTCACGTAACGGATCACTTATGGCAACACTGCATTCGGCCTCAATCATTCTGTTGGAATAATGCATATTGATCTGTATGTATTGCAACAACTACTACTGTACTGTTTGATATATTGTACATATTGTGAGATTGTTAACAAAGTTCAGTGACAAAAAAATAAAAAAAAAGGAATAGACAGGATGCCCCCTCCTTCTCTTCCCTTCTTGTTGTTGTAATGCTCCCATGTTGCAAGCCACAGCAGATACCAGACTGATCACATTTCATGCTGTAAGCTTTTCAACCTGGATATGAATAAATCTACATTCTGTGTTGCTGACTCTGGATGTTACGCTGATTAATCCGCTGCTAACAGGTTATGGGCCCAGAGTCCTAGAGTCCCAGATCCCCAGAGCACAGAAAAGAAAAGAAGGGAAGACAGCAAAGATGGCCACCAGCAGCAGCAACTCCATGAAGTTTACAGTCCCAAGTCTCACTAACCAGAATTATCAATCCTGAAAATTCAAAGGGAAAATGCTGCTGATAAGAGAAGGTACGTGGAAACACACACAGGAGCCTAAACCTGACCCAGTATCACAGGAGTGGATAGAGATGGATCAGAAAGCACAAAGTACCATATCACTCAGTATAGATGATGATCAGATTGTGCATGTGTGTAAAAGTGAAACTGCAAGAGAAATGTGGGAGCAGCTGCAAAAGGTGCATGAGAGGATAAATTTAGGCAATAAACTTTATCTCATGAGAAAATTGTACCAGTCTAAACTACACAATGGCCAGGATATGCAGGACTACTTAACAAGCATTCTAGAGATTGTAGAACGCCTGAGAGGCATTGGGGAAGATCTTTCATGTAGCCGCATTACTGCTTAGTGGTCTTCCAGAAAACTATGACACGCTTGTAACCGCACTAGATGCGCGCCCAGATGATGAGCTTACATTGGAGTATGTCAGAGGGAAGCTCATAGATGAATATAAGCGGAAAGCGGAAGGTGTAAACAGCAGGACATGCGATGCAGAATCTGCTTTACAGACACAAAATCTAAATGATACTCTAACAGAAAGCACCTAAAAGAAACACGTGAATGTTTTGTTTGCAAGAAATCAGGACATTTGAAAGCCGACTGCAGAGTCTGGAAAGCTAGAATGAATCAGGTGAAAAAGCAAAGCAGTCTTCAAAGGGTTAAAAGTGCTGTGTCTGCAGAAAATGATTCTGTGAATACTGATACTGCATTTATTGTCAGTGTAAATACATCAAAGCATGCATGGTGTATAGACTCTGGAGCAACTAGTCACATGACTAATAACAGGGACTTCTTTTCTAAGCTTAACCAAAGTAAGTCAGAGAAAGTGATTATGGCTAATGGTCAGTACATGACTTCACAAGGTATAGGAGATGGTTATATTGATTGTCAAATCTCACCAACACAAAGCAAGAAGATCCCAGTAAAAGATGTGCTCTATGTGCCTAGTCTTGAGAGTAATTTACTATCTGTGAAGAAACTCACAAAACAAGGAAATGAAGTTACATTTAAGCATGATATCTGCATCATCTCAAAAGAGGGCCACACACTAGCAGAAGGAAAAATCACAAATGAACTTTACCAGCTTAAATGCAAAGAGTGTGTGTACACTGCTCAGGAAGAAAGGCACAATAACTGCATTCATGTATGGCATGGGCGCCTAGCACACAGAGACCCAGAAGCAATAAGGAAGTTAGTTCAAAAGTAACTAGCTGAGGACATTACAATTGATCTATGTAACCAGATAATGAAATGTACTAGCTGCATCAAAGGGAAAATGTCTAGAAAAGCTTTTCCTAAGAGAAGTACTACAAGAACAGAACAGACACTAGATTTAATACATACAGATGTCTGTGGTCCAATGAGCACTCAGACTCCTGGAAAGAAGAGATATTTTCTCACATTTATTGATCATCATTCAAGATATACAGTTGTCCATCTGCTTCACAGCAAGAAAGAAGTTCCAGAGAAACTTGAAGTATATCAAGCTGAGGTATATAATAAATTTGGGAGAATGCCAAAGATTCTACGTGCAGATAATGGGACTGAATACACAAGTAATGAGACACAGAGCATTTTAAAGAAAAATGGAATCCTATTTCAGACCACTGTACCGTACAATCCTGAGCAAAATGGTGTCGCGGAAAGAAGGAACCGAACACTGTGAAAGTGGAAGAAGTATGTTGTTTGATGCAAATCTGCCCACAGCAATTGGGGTGAAGCAATCATGACAGCTTGCTATCTTCAGAACAGACTACCAGGTAAAGCTACAGAGAAAACTCCGTTTGAGCAATGAAACAGCAGAAAGCCAAAACTACATCATATAAGAATATTCAGAAGTAAAGCACTTGTACATGTTCCCAAAGAAAGGCGAACTAAGTGGGAATCTCACGCTAAGGAAGGGATCCTGGTAGGCTACAGTGAAACCCAGAAAGGTTATAGTATTCTACACCCAGAAACAAACAAGGTCACAATAAGTAGAGATGTAGTGATTGATGAGAACTTTGTGTGCCCCAAGTTTTGTGATATCACGCCAGTAGTCCAGCTGAAGTCACAATTACAAGACAATAACAAGGAGGATGTAGAGGTCTGGCTGGATTGTTCAACCACTGAAGGAACAACAGAAAAATCAGGTGAATCTGAAATCAGGAGATCGTCAAGATCAAACAGAGGCGTGCCAGCTAAACGTCTATCCTACATAGTCAAGACACTACCTGAATCAGAGCCGCAGTCATGGGATGAAATGCAAGAACTACCTGTCCATGAAAGAACAAAGTGGATCAATGCGGCTAATGAGAAAATCAAATCGCTTCATCAACTTCAAACTTGGAAACTCACCAAGCTGCCACAGGGCAAAAAGGCAATCAAGTGCAAGTGGGTCTTCAAAACCAAATATGACTCTGAAGGTAAAGTCCACAGATTTAAAGCAAGGTTGGTGGCAAAAGGATATTCTCAAAACTATGGCGAAGATTACGATGCTAAGTTTGCTCCGGTCGCTAAATAGACCATGTTCAGAGCTTTGTTAGCTGTAGCTGCTGTACAAAAGATGAATGTCAGACATTTGGATATAAAAACTGCCTTTTTAAATGGTGACATTGAGGAGGACTTATACATGACTCAACCTGAAGGTTATGTAAAAGGGGGTGAAGAGAACCTTGTTTGCAAACTACAAAAATCCCTTTATGGTCTTAAGCAATCAGCAAGAGCATGGAATACCAAGATGAATAAGGTCTTGTTGGAAGAAGGTTTTAAAAGAGGTCAAGTGGATCCATGCTTATACACAAAATATACAGATGGAAAGTGGATGTATATTCTCTTATATGTGGACGATGTGATTGTAGTTCATCAGGAAGACGCAGAAATTGGAAAAATGGCTGAAATTCTGAACCAGCATTTTGAAACGAAAGACCTTGGAAATGTGACATATTATCTAGGAATCCAAATCCAGAGAGAGGAAGATGGGAGTTTTCTTCTAAACCAAAGTGCAAAAATTAATTCGATTCTGAATCAGTTTGGAATGTCAGAAGCCAAAGTTATATCAACCCCAATGGAACCATCCTACCTGAAGCTGGAAGGAGAAGATGACCTGTTGCCAAACAATGAGAAATTTCGTCAGGCAGTGGGGGCACTTCTATACATATCAACTATGACTCGACCGGATATCACAACAACAGTTGGAATCCTTTACAGATATGTGGAAAAACCACGCCAAAGAGACTGGAATGCTGTTAAGAGACTTCTCCGATATTTAAAAGAAACGCAAGATGTAAATTTAAAGCTGTCTGCAACTGGAGATCTAGAACTCACCGGCTATGTAGATGCAGATTGGGCTGGTGATTCGCATGATCGTAAATCCACAAGCGGATACTTGTTTAAAGTTGGAGAAAGTTTAATCTCCTGGTCTAGTAGGAAACAAGTGTCTGTTGCCTTGTCATCTACAGAAGCGGAGTATGTGTCCGCAGCCTATGCAAGCCAGGAGGTCATTTGGCTAAGACAATTGATGGATGATCTTGGCACACCGTCAACTCAGCCGACGGTGATTTATGAGGACAACCAAGGATGCATTAACCCCTTCGCACCCGAGCCTGTTTTTGCCTTCGTGACCGGGCCAATTTTTTCAATTCTGACCAGTGTCACTTTATGAGGTCATAACTCTAGAACGCTTCAACGGATCCTACTGATTCTGACATTGTTTTCTCATGACATATTGTACTTCATGATGGTGGTAAAATTTTTTAGATATGATCTGCACTTATTTGTTAAAAAAATCAAAATTTGGCAAAAATTTAGAATATTTTGCAATTTTCAAACTTTTAATTTTTATGCCCTTAAATCAGAGAGTGATATCGCACAAAATAGTTAATAAATAACATTTCCCACATGTCTACTTTACATCTGCACAATTTTGGAAACATAATTTTTTTTTTTAGGAAGTTATAAGGGTTAAAAGTTGACCAGCGATTTCTCATTTTTACAACAAAATTTGCAACACCATTTTTTTTAGGGACCACCTCACATTTGAAGTGAGTTTGGGGGGTCAATATGACAGAAAATACCCAAAATTGACACCATTCTAAAAACTGCACCTCTCAATGTACTCAAAACCACATTCAAGAAGTTTATTAACCCTTCAGGTGCTTCACATGAATGAATGGAATATGGAAGGAAAAAATAAACATTTAACTTTTTTTCACAAACATTTTACTTCAAAACCATTTTTTTTTATTTTCACAAGTGTAAAAAGAGAAAATGAACCACTAAATTTTTTGTGCAATTTCTCCCGAATACGCCAATACCCCGTATGTGGGGCTAAACCACTGTTTGAGCACACGGCAGAGCTCAGAACGGAAGGAGTGCCGTTTGACTTTTTCAATGCAGAATTGGCTGGAATTGAGATCGGATGCCATGTCGCATTTGGAGAGCCCCTGATGTACCTAAACAGTGGAAACCCCCCACAAGTGACCCCATTTTGGAAATTAGACCCCCCAAGGGACTTATCTAGATGTGTGGTGAGCACTTTGAACCCCCAAGTGTTTCACTAAAGTTTATAATGTAGAGCCGTGAAAATAAAAAAAAATCATTTTTTTTCCACAAAAATGATCTTTTAGCCCCCAATTTTTATTTTCACAAGGGTAACAGGAGAAATTGGACCCTAAGAGTTGTTGTCCAATTTGTCCTGAGTACGCTGGTACGCCATATGTTGGAGAAAACTACTGTTTGGGCACACGGTGGGGCTCGGAAGGGAAGTAGTGACGTTCTGAAATGCAGACTTTGATGGAATGGTCTGTGGGTGTCATGTCGCGTTTGCAGAGCCCCTGATGTACCTAAACAGTGGCAACCCCCACAAGTGACCCCATTTTGGAAACTAGACCCCCCAAGGAACTTATATAGATGTGTGGTGAGCACTTTGAACCCCCAAGTGTTTCAGTAAAGTTTATAATGTAGAGGCGTGAAAATAAAAAAATCATTTTTTTTCCACAAAAATGATCTTTTAGCCCCCAATTTTTATTTTCACAAGGGTAACAGGAGAAATTGGACCCTAAGAGTTGTTGTCCAATTTGTCCTGAGTATGCTGGTACGCCATATGTTGGAGAAAACTACTGTTTGGGCACACAGTGGAATGGAATGGACTTTGATGGAATGGTCTGTGGGTGTCATGTCGCGTTTGCAGAGCCCCTGATGTACCTAAACAGTGGAAACCCCACACAAGTGACCCCATTTTGGAAACTAGACCCCCCAAGGAACTTATCTAGATGTGTGGTGAGCACTTTGAACCCCCAAGTGTTTCAGTAAAGTTTATAATGTAGAGGCGTGAAAATAAAAAAATCATTTTTTTTTCCACAAAAATGATCTTTTAGCCCCCAATTTTTATTTTCACAAGGGTAACAGGAGAAATTGGACCCTAAGAGTTGTTGTCCAATTTGTCCTGAGTACGATGGTACGCCATATGTTGGAGAAAACTACTGTTTGGGCACACGGTGGGGCTCGGAAGGGAAGTAGTGACGTTCTGAAATGCAGACTTTGATGGAATGGTCTGTGGGTGTCATGTCGCGTTTGCAGAGCCCCTGATGTACCTAAACAGTGGAAACCCCACACAAGTGACCCCATTTTGGAAACTAGACCCCCCAAGGAACTTATCTAGATGTGTGGTGAGCACTTTGAACCCCCAAGTGTTTCAGTAAAGTTTATAATGTAGAGGCGTGAAAATAAAAAAATCATTTTTTTTTCCACAAAAATGATCTTTTAGCCCCCAATTTTTATTTTCACAAGGGTAACAGGAGAAATTGGACCCTAAGAGTTGTTGTCCAATTTGTCCTGAGTACGCTGGTATGCCATATTTTGGAGAAAACTACTGTTTGGGCACACGGTGGGGCTCGGAAGGGAAGTAGTGACGTTCTGAAATGCAGACTTTGATGGAATGGTCTGTGGGTGTCATGTCGCGTTTGCAGAGCCCCTGATGTACCTAAACAGTGGCAACCCCCACAAGTGACCCCATTTTGGAAACTAGACCCCCCAAGGAACTTATATAGATGTGTGGTGAGCACTTTGAACCCCCAAGTGTTTCAGTAAAGTTTATAATGTAGAGGCGTGAAAATAAAAAAATCATTTTTTTTCCACAAAAATGATCTTTTAGCCCCCAATTTTTATTTTCACAAGGGTAACGGGAGAAATTGGACCCTAAGAGTTGTCCAATTTGTCCTGAGTCCTGAGTACGCTGGTACCCCATATGTGGGAGAAAACTACTGTTTGGGCACACGGTGGGGCTCAGAAGGGAAGTAGTGACGTTCTGAAATGCAGACTTTGATGGAATGGTCTGCGGGCGTCATATTGCATTTACAGAGCCCCTGATGTACCTAAACAGTGGAAACCCCCAATTCTAATTCCAACCCTAACCCCAACACACCCCTAACCCTAATCTCAGCCCTATCCATAACCCTAACCACAAACCTAACATCAACACACCCATAACCTTAATCCCAGCCCTAGCCCTAGCCCTAACCCTAGCCCTAGCCCTAACCCTAGCCCTAACCCTAGCCCGAACCCTAGCCCTAGCCCTAACCCTAACCCTAACCCTAGCCCTAGCCCTAGCCCTAACCCTAACCCTAGCCCTAGCCCTAGCCCCTGCATTTTTTTTTTTTTTTACTTTTTTTTATTTTTGTCACAAGATTGCTGCCCTGCGATCTGACTCATAGTAACGCCACTTCACCTCTGATCATCTGTCAGTGTGAGATCAGAGGAGAAGCAGCGTTACTATGTGACAAGATCGCTGCCTGGCACATAATAACGCGACTTCTCCTCTGATCTCACAATGACAGATGATCAGAGGTGAAGCAGCGTTACTAGTGTGACAAGATCGCTGCCTGGCACAGCAGTGCCAGGCAGCGATCAGCTGTGCCAGGCAGCGATCTAGTCACACAATAACGCTGCTTCACCTCTGATCAGCTGTCAGTGTTAGATCAGAGGGAGAAGCCGCGTTACAATGAGGGAGATTGCCGGGAAACAAGCAGCTTTCCCAGCGATCGCTCCCATTGGCTGCTGTGACACTGACGTCATCGGGACCTGAACCAATCAGGTCTCGATGACGTCGGGGGTCCCAGCATGCATTGCGCACCAGGATCCCCACGTTGTAAGGTATGAGGGGGTCCCGGGGGGCACAAAACCGCCGACAGTAGATAAACGTCGGCGCTGCACAAAGCCCAGCAAGCGCCAACGTTTATCTACTGTGGGCGGTCGTGAAGAGGTTAAACTTGCATGCAGTGAAAAGATCAGTGCTAGAATCAAGCACATTGACGTCAGACATCATCATTTATGTGATTTGATAGATCGTGGCATATTTCAGTTCGTCTATTGTGAAACTGATAAGATGGCAGCTGACATTATGACAAAGCCATTGCCACGAACCAGGTTCCAAGAATTGAGAACCACACTGGGACTAAGAGGATAAGTAGTTGTTGAGTGGGGGTGTTGGAATAATGCATATTGATCTGTATGTATTGCAACAACTACTACTGTACTGTTTGATATATTGTGCATATTGTGAGATTGTTAACAAAGTTCAGTGACAAAAAAAAAAAGGAACAGACAGGATGCCCCATCCTTCTCTTCCCTTCTTGTTGTTGTAATGCTCCCATGTTGCAAGCCACAGCAGATACTAGACTGATCACATTTCATGCTGTAAGCTGTTCAACCTGGATATGAATAAATCTACATTCTGTGTTGCTGACTCTGGATGTTACGCTGATTAATCCGCTGCTAACACATTCCCTATGGGACTTGCGGACATGTGCGGCACTTGCGGTTTTGCCGCGATCCCGCAAATGCGGTACTTGCAGCAACGGAAAAAACGCTGCTAGCTGTGTTTTATTTGTCTCACCATAAGTGCAAAACCGCAAGTGCTGCACATGTTCGCAAGTCCCATAGGGAATGTGTAAGGGGTCCGAATCTATGTGTATGCCCATCTAGCTCTTTCAAAGACAATTCCAGCAATATTTTTACATGTTCAGTCCATTCATCTGAAATCGGTTTGCATACATATTCAAATGAGGGAGTAGATCTGTTGCTCCAGCTCTATACCCGCTAAGTGCCACCTCTTCCTGATCGACTTACAGCTCTTTTTTTCCAGAAGGAAACACATCATAGAGGCTGTCAGTGAAGGAGGTGGCACTCTGTGGGAAATAGAGCTGGAGTGACAGAGGGATATGATCCACCATAGTCGTCAGGCATTATTTCTATATGAAATGCTGATTTCTGAATATGGGAGAAAGGGACTGACCATATAAAGGTATTTATGGAGTTTGTCTTGGAAAGAACTACATGCACATATAAAAAGTTTGAAGGGGTGAAATGAAGCTAATATACAATGCTGGCAGCAAAAATATTCTTGCATAGCTATTATGGCAGCACAGTGGCTCAGTAGTTAGCACTGTACGCGGTGGCTCAGTACTGTATATAGTGGCTCAGCAGTCAGTGCAAAAGTTTTGTAGCACTGAGGTCTGGGGTTCAAATCCCAACAAGGATGACATCTGAAAAGAGTTTATATGTTCTCCCCGTGTTTGTCTGGGTTTCCTACCACACTCAAAAGACCTACTAATAGGATGTTTAGATTGTGAGCCCCGATGGGGACAGTGTTGATGATGTATGTAAAGTGCTGCGGGGTTAGGCTGGGGTCAGATTGAGTTTAGGCAGTCCGTTAGATTATAACGCGGTGTAACACAGTCCATTAACGCTGCCATTGACATTATGTAGTGCATTGCAACGCATGCCATAAAGCGGCATGCGCTCGCGATGTGCCGTGATTCTGTGACAGAGCCTCGGACGCAGGCTACAGCGTCTGAGGCTCCGTCACCGCTAGCGCAGATGAATCATCTGTGCTAGCGGGTATAGTATAACACGATCGCGTTATGCTATACCGTTAACTATTAGCTATGCGCTGAACGGGCAGCAAAACACAATCTGAACCTGGCCTTAATAGCGCAATATCAATGAATAAATATTATTCTTAATATTATGTCACAATACCAGGATCTGAGGTTCTTCTGTTTCGAGGTCACGAGCTCTCTGATGCGATGTTGCTGCCTGTCTCGCTGTCTTCCTCTTTTGACACTGCAGTGTGGTGGACAAGAGAGCATTAACTGGTTAATAGCAAGAAGTATGGTGTCTGTGTACTAACTGGACTATAAACTCTCCCTATCCCATGTCCAGCAGACATTGTAGGATTACTATATGGATTTTATTCTCCCAGTCTCTGACTAAGGCCTTATTCATATGTCCAATACGTCCAGATGTTACAGCATAGTGGAGGGGATTTTATGAAATTCCATTTCCACTATGTGTTCAAACATGCAGGTGGCAGAGCCGCGTATACGCACATGTGGCGCTTCGCTCTAGACCGCAGCATGTCTGTTTATTTTGCAGATTTTCAAGCGTTTTTTCATGCGGATATGTATGCATTTTTGTAGGCTAAATAATAATCTATTACTTACCAAAAAAAAAAAAGAATTGTGATGCTATTTCTGGTTCAACCTCTTTATTTACATACTCCATTGAAGAATAATGTTTGCACACACAGATAATAGATAGATGATAGATATATATCGATGGATGATAGATCTATCTATACAGTGCGTTGCGAAAGTATTCGGCCCCCTGGAACTTTTCAACCTTTTCCCACATATCATGCTTGAAATATAAAGATACCAAATGTAAATTTTTGGTGAAGAATCAACAAGTGGGACACAATTGTGAAGTTGGATGAAATTTATTGGTTATTTTAAATTTTTGTGGAAAGTCAAAAACTGAAAAGTGGGGCGTGCAATATTATTCGGCTACTTTACTTTCAGTGCAGCAAACTCACTCCAGAAGTTTATTGTGGATCTCTGAATGATCAAATGTTGTCCTAAATGACTAATGATGATAAATATAATCCACCTGTGTGTAATCAAGTCTCCATATAAATGCACCTGCTCTGTCATAGTTTCAGGGTTCTGTATGAAGCACACAGAGCATCATGAAGACCAAGGAACACAACAGGCAGGTCCGTGATACTGTTGTGGAGAAGTTTAAAGCCAGATTTGTATACAAAATGATTCCAAAACTTTAAAAATCCCAAGGAGCACTGTGCAAGCGATCAAATTGAAATGGAAGGAGTATCATACCACTGCAAATCTACCAAGACCCGGCCGTCCCTCTAAACTTTGATCTCAAGCAAGGAGAAGACTGATCAGAGATGCAGCCAAGAGGCCCGTGATCACTCTGGATGAACTGCAGAGATCTACAGCTGAGGTGGGACAGTCTGTCCATAGAACAACAATCAGTCGTACACTGTACAAATCTGGCCTTTATGGAAGAGTCGCAAGAAGAAAGCCATTTCTCAAAGATATCCATAAAAATGTAGTTTAAAGTTTGCAACAAGCGACCTGGGAGACACACCAAACATGTGGAAGAAGGTGCTCTGGTCAAATGAAACCAAAATCAAACTTTTTGGCAACAATGCCAAACGGTATGTTTGGCATAAAGGCAACACAGCTCATCATCCTGAACACACCATCCCCACTGTCAAACATGGTTTTGGCAGCATCATGGTTTGGGGCTGCTTTTCTTCAGCAGGGACAGGGAAGATGGTTAAAATAGATGGGAAGATGGATGGAGCCAAATACAGGACCATTCTTGAAGGAAACCTGTTGGAGTCTGCAAAAGACCTGAGATTGGGACAGAGATTTGTCTTCAACAAGACAACGATCCCAAACATAAAGCAAAATCTACAATGGAATGGCTCACAAATAAGCGTATCCAGGTTTTAGAATGGCCAAGTCTAAGTCCAGACCTGAACTCAATCAAGAATCTGTGGATAGAGCTGAAAACTGCTGTTCACAAACGATCTCCATCAAACCTCACTGAGCTCGAGCTGTTTGCCAAGTTAGAATGGACAAGAATTTCAGTCTCTCGATGTACAAAACTGATAGAGACATACCCCAAGCGACTTGCAGCTGTAATCACAGCAAAAGGTGGCGCAACAAAGTATTAAGTTAAAGGGACCGAATAATATTGCACGCCCCACTTTTCAGTTTTTGAATTTCCACAAAAATTTAAAATAACCAATAAATTTCGTTCAACGTCACAATTGTGTCCCACTTGTTGTAATTCTTCACTAAAAATTTACATCTGGTGTCTTTATGTTTGAAGCATGATATGTGGGAAAAGGTTGAAAAGTTCCAGGGGGCCGAATACTTTCGCAAGGCACTGTATATATCTAATACCAAGATAATACCAAACCTGATGTTTAGTAATATTTATAATAAAATGGTACATAGAGAGTTAATTAAAGAAACACACACATAAAATCTGCGTTAGGCCGGGGTCACACTTGCAACAAACTCGCACGAGTCTCGCACCTCAATACACGGCACTGCCGCCGGCACTCGGGACCAGAGCGGTCAGCTACGTAGAAATTCATGCAGCCACACACTCCGGTCCCCCCTGTATGCATGGTTGGGCTCATTCTCATTCTCCCCCCTGTATACATGGCTGGGCTCATTCTCATCCTCCCCTCTGTGTGCATGGCTGGGCTCATCTTCCCCCCTGTATACATGGCTTCGGGATCAAACTCTCCCCCCCCGTATGCATGGCTGGACTCATTTTCATGCCCCCTGTATGCATGGCTGGGCTCATTCTCATCCTCCCCCCCTGTATGCATGGCTGGACTCATGAATATGGACGCCACGCCTATGAGAGTGGCGTGGCGTCCATATTCATTAGTGTAATGAGCGGTAACACATGACCGCGCACACAGTCAGGAAGCATAGCGGTGCCAGAGCTCATCGGAGCTCTGGGGACCGCTGGA
The DNA here is from genome assembly GCF_039654945.1 of Dendrobates tinctorius. NCBI lineage: Eukaryota > Metazoa > Chordata > Amphibia > Anura > Dendrobatidae > Dendrobates > Dendrobates tinctorius. The sequence goes on from NW_027361738.1 coordinate 39,392,858, forward strand.
GGAGCCAGGAGGTGAGTATGATGTCATCGAGGGAGGGAGGAGGGGGGAGGAGGGATGGATCGACCGGAGGAAAAGAAAAATATTGCTGAGGTGCCACCCCTCCGCAAAGTCCCGCCCCAGGCACAGGCCCAGGAGTGCCTAATGGGAAATACGGCCCTGCGTGTTGTGAGTTCATTTTCCCCTTCACCATTGAGGTCTGATGAACTCTCTCTTCTGGTGAAGGAAGGTAGTGAGACTGATTACCAAGCACCTGAGCAGGATGATAATGACTGGGTGACTGGAATTGCTGACTGGATATAAGGCAGCCGACGCCCTTCTGCCTTGCTGGTGATTTCTCTGCGGGATTCTAGGAGACCAGTCTGATTCCTGCTCTTCAAAAGCTAAGTTTTCTGCTCTGCTTTTTGCATTTGTGTTTTGGTTTTGTTTTGCCTTGTTTTTCTGGATTTCTGCCATTCCCTGCTGGGGTGAGCTGAATTCCTTTTTGCTCTGTCTTCAGAAAATACCTGAGTACTGATTTAGTCTTTTTGAAGCCTAGCATCTTCAGGGCTTTTTTCCGATCAGTCTGTTGGCTCTTTTTGATAGGTTTTTTGCGGATTGCAGACAGCAGCTTTTCTATCCTGTCCTATTTAGTTAGCTTGGGCCCCATCATTTGCTCAGCCTATCTTTCTATCTGTGTTAGTGTTTTTTCATCTTGCTTCACCGTCATTATATGTTGGCGGCTGCCTATTGCTTTGGGGTCTGCTCTGGGGCAGTTTAGATTTCCCTTTCTGTCTTTAGGCTATTTAGTTCTCCGGCTGTGATCGAGGGGTCTAGGGCACCGTAGGAACCCCCCACGGCTACTGCTAGTTGTTGTTGATAGGTTCAGGGGTCTGCAATCCGATAGCTGCCAACTTCTCTGGTTTTCTGGACTTAGCTAGTATTTCTGTTTTTGCCTCCTACGGTGACGCATTCATAACAGAATCACCAGCCATACCGCAGATCCTAGGGTACTCAATAGCAGGAAAGAATTGTAAAAAAAAAAAATGTGTATATTTTTTCCTCTATATCTCTGAGGCCGTAGGGGGAATTTTTTTTTCTCCCAATGGAGATTAAGCAATTGTCTGATCGTGTGGAGCAGCTCGCTGTGGAAGTGCGGGGAATTTCCACCTACCTTGCTCATTCACATGCTGCTGAACCAAAGATCCCTACTCTTGATGTGTTTTTTGGGGATCGGTCTAAATTTTTGAATTTCAAAAATAATTGTAAATTATTTTTTGCCTTGAAGCCTATCTCGTCAGGGAGCTCTGCGCAGCAGGTTAAAATTGTCATCTCTTTGCTGTGTGGTGATCCCCAGGATTGGGCGTTTTCTTTGAAACCAGATGATCCTATTCTGACTAAAGTGAACGCATTTTTTCAAGCCTTGGAGTTGTTGTATGACGAACCTAATGCTATTGATCAGGCTGAAAAGACCCTGTTGGCATTGAGCCAGGGTCGAGATTCTGCAGAATTGTACTGTCAAAAATTCCGAAAGTGGGCGGTCCTTACTACCTGGAATGATAATGCCTTGGCAGCTCTCTTTCGGAAGGGTTTGTCAGAAGCTGTAAAAGATACTATGGTGGGATTTCCTGTTCCCTCTGGTCTTGACGATTCTATGTCATTAGCCATTCAGGTTGATCGGCGTTTACGCGAACGCAGGACTGCATGAGAGGTGTTGCCACCTGTTGAACAAGTGTCTGAACCTATGCAATGTGATAGAGTTTTGTCCAGGGAGCAACGTCAGGAGTTCAGAAGGCGTAATAAGCTGTGTTTTTTTTGTGGAGATGCCTCGCATATTATTTCTGTCTGTCCTAAACGAGAGAAACGTTTTGCACACACGTTTTCTGTGGGTGGTGTTCAACCTAAGTTTCTTCTGGCAATTACTCTGATCTGCTCCCTGTCCACATTTTCCGCCAAGGCTTTTGTGGATTCAGGAGCAGCCCTGAACCTAATGGACTTGGAATTTTGCTAAACGTTGTGGATTTCCTATGACACCTCTGCGGACGCCTATCCCTTTGAGGGGGATTGATGCTACTCCTTTGGCGAAAAATAAACCTCAGTTTTGGACCCACGTGGTAATGCGGGTCGCCCCAGACATCAAGAAAATTGCAGATTATTCGTGTTGCATAATTTGCATGATACCATTGTTCTGGGGTTTCCCTGGTTGCAAATTCATAATCCAGTTTTGGATTGGAAATCTGTGTCTGTGGTGAGTTGGGGTTGTAGGTGTGCCCTTAGTGAGGCTCCGGTTTTTTCCACCTCTCCTCAGTCGCATGATGTTCCTGACTATTTGGCGGACTTTTATGATGTATTTAGTGAGAATGAGTCTGCGTCTTTGCCTCCTCATAGGAGTTATGACTGTACAATTGAACTGAGCCTGGGGTGTAAATTTCCCAACGGTCGGTTCTTCAATTTATCTGTACCCGAGCACGAGGCTATGCGATCCTATATTAAGGAGGCGTTGGAGAAGGGTCATATTAGGCCATCCTCTTCACCCTTAGGTGCTGTTTTTTTTTTCGTGGCCAAAAAGGATGGTTCATTAAGGCTACTTTCACACATCAGGTTTTCGGCGTCAGGCGCGATCCGGCGTCGTGCCGGAACGCCGGATCCGGCAAATGTTTCGTAAAACCGGATGTGACGGATCCGGTTTTCTGCTGGATCCGTCTTTTTCTTGACAGACAAAACCGGATCCGTCTCATCCGGTTCATCCGTTTTTCTATCCGTTTTTCGACGGATTACGCCGGATCCGGTTTTTAAAATTGACCCTTGTGGCCTTCCGAACGGGATTGGCTACTGGAAAACTATATATAGCATGTTTCTACAGCCCTTCTTTGACAGGTTGTAGAGGAGAAAGTGCAGGTTGGAGAGAAGAGCAAGTTACTGGCGAAGATGGATGTTGTCATTGGAAATATTTTGAAGAATTTGGCGGATTTTACAGCGAAGGCAAATCGTTTGAGGGTGATTGTTCTGGAGAAGGAGAGAGCGAGACAGCAGCGCATCAGGCATCGTAGACGACGTTTGTGGATCCACCCCATCACAGCCAAGAGAATGACGCGTGGGGTCTATTCTACACTATGCATGGACCTTCGACGAAACCCGGATACATTTTTTGGATATGTTAGGATGAAAATGGAGAATTTTGATTACTTGGTGGAGCGCATTGCACACCTCATAAGAAAAGCAGACACCTATTGCCGCTTCTCTGTTTCACCCGCAGAGCGTCTGATGGTGACTTTAAGGTAAGCCACATTTATTGGATATGATCGCATCAGAGCACACTTTCACTGCAATCTTGTTGGTGGTAGTTTGTATCTCCAAGTGTTATAGGTCAGTTTTGGTATGTAATGCTGTGATTTAAAACTAATTTATTGTTTTTTAATTCCCCACAGATTTCTTGCAACTGGAGAATCCCTTTCGTCACTGCATTTCCAGTACAGACTCGGGATTTCCACCATATCTGGAATTGTGAAGTACACATGCCGTGCACTGTGGGACTCCTTAGCTGAAGAGTTTTTACCAGAGCCCACAACAGAGAGGTGGATTGAAATTGCTGACAAGTTTCAACAGATATGTCAGTTTCCAAACTGCTTGGGTGCTGTGGACGGGAAACATATCCGCATTGTAAAGCCAGCTGGATCGGGATCGGAATATTTCAATTACAAGAAATATTTTTCAATTGTCCTCATGGCCATCGCTGACGCGGAATACAAATTTATTGCGGTTGATATTGGGGCCTATGGCCGCTCCAATGACTCTCAAGTTTTCAAACTGTCTGCCATGGGGCGTAAACTGTATGGAAACACCTTCCAGTTCCCACCACCTAGACCGCTGCCGCAAACATCTGGTCCACCTATGCCATTTGTCTGTGTAGGGGATGAAGCCTTCCAGCTGTCAGAACACCTTTTGAAACCGTACTCTAGCAGAGGATTGACAAGACCAAAACGCATTTTTAATTACCGCCTCACAAGAGCAAGAAGAATGGTTGAATGTACCTTTGGTATTCTGACAGCCAAATGGCGGGTCCTATTGACTGCGATCAACCTCAAGACAGAAACTGTGGACGAGGTGATCAAAGCGTGCGTGGTACTCCACAATTTTGTTATCTGCAAGGAACCCATTTCCATTGAGGACACCTCTGAAGAAACCACCTTGCAAGATTACCATGACATTACCACTAGAAGTTCTGTGACGGTTTCAGTAATGAGGGACAATTTTGCACTATACTTTATGTCACCTCAAGGCAGAGTACACTGGCAGGATGACAGAGTGTGAAAGATTTGTGCCCAACCAAACTTGTGTACCTTCTGTACCAACAGTATATACCTTTGCCAACCAAAGTTGGCTATCTTGTCATGGTCTTACTATTTTTACCTTTAGGCCACAGGTGTGTACCTGGTTGTGTTTTATGCAAAGTATTTCACCTTTTAACAAAAGTTGTGTACATTGTTAGGAAATCACCAACAATAAACACAACTTTTTATTTGAAATACTTTGCTTCAAACACAACCAGGAACACAACTGTGGCAAAAAGCTAAAATTTACCCACAGTTATATACCTAGTTTTGAATACCATTTCACCTTTTAAATACCCTGTATTTAACCTTTTTCGCCGCAGAAAGAAATGACAGACAACCAGTGTAAAATAATTTAACTTTTATTGAAAAATGTTTTTTTTAGTAAACTTTTTTAAAATTTTAATAAACTTGTTTAATAAAACTTTGAAACTATAAAACTGAAACCATAAAACTGGTCATTTTTATTTAAATACACACATTATAAATCTGTGTAGTGTGTGGTGGAAATACTGCTGTAGGGGCTGCGGGACACTTCGACACTGGGAGTGTGGAGAGAGGACTGGGATCGTGGTGGGGAAGGAACAGTTAGAGGTGAAGGTGTGGAAAAAACTACAGAATGGGTGGACATGTGGGAAGCAGAAGAGGTGGTGGGTGGTGGAGTGGAGGGTTGGGCAGGGACTGTAGGAGCAGATGATGTTGATGGCAAGTTGTATGGGGAAGGAGTTTGGTACGGGGCAGGTTGCTGGAAGTGGGGAGATGTCTGGTACGGGGCAGGTTGCTGGAAGTGTGGAGATGTCTGGTACGGGGCAGGTTGCTGGAAGTGGGGAGATGTCTGGTACGGGGCAGGTTGCTGGAAGTGGGGAGATGTCTGGTACTGGGGAGGTTGCTGGTACTGGGGAGTTTGCAGGTACTGTGGAGGTTGCTGGTACTGGGGAGGTTGCTGGTGCTGGGGAGGTTGCTGGTGCTGGGGAGGTGGATGGTGCTGGGGAGGTGGATGGTGCTGGGAAGGTGGATGGTGCTGGGGAGGTGGATGGTGCTGGGGAGGTGGATGGTGCTGGGGAGGTGGATGGTGCTGGGGAGGTGGATGGTATGTAATAGGAGGGGGAGGATGGAAAGTGGCTGGAGGTGGATGGTATGTAATAGGAGGGGGAGGATGGAAAGTGGCTGGAGGGGGTGTAGATGTAATAGGAGAGGGAGGATGGAAAGTGGCTGGAGGGGGTGTAGATGTAATAGGAGGGGGAGGATGGAAAGTGGCTGGAGGGGGTGCAGGTGGAGGAACTACTGTGGTGGGAGGAGGAGGTTGGGAGGTAACTTGCTGGAGAGCAGCGTGGCATGAATGCATTACATGCATCTGCTGGGCAGGAGAGCGTTTCCATGCGCTCCACAACAGACCTGAAAAAGGTGTGGTTTGGCGAAGATCTTGCTTCTGAATGCATGGTTTGCAGAAGTGTCTTCACCTCCAGAATGCTGGAGTTGATCTGCTGATAGCCTGCGGAGATTTGCTCTGACAAGACTTTTAGACAGTTCTGGAAAGATGCATTCAGATGCAAGAACTCTGGCGCATAAGTCTTTTCCTGACCCCTCTGCCGCTGCCGCCCAGTACCCGCAGGTGTACTAGAGGTGGCAGGGGCAGAAGGGTGGGGTAAAGGGAAAGCGATCTCCTCACCAGCAGCTTCATGTAATGTAGGCGGCCACGATGCTCCTGTGCTGGTGGATGGGACAGATGGGTCGAATGTGTGGGAAGGCTGGGAAGGTGCAGATGTACCGGGGCGGTCAAAGTGTCCCTCGGTGCCGGTCTCCTCAGGGATCGCCTCAGAAGGGTCCAATCGTGCAGGCTCCCGAGTGCTGCTCACCGTGCTGTGGAATAAAGAGAAAAAAAAACAATTAAAATACTGACATGGTATGGCCCTGGCTGAAAAAAAAATTTACATCTAACATTTTTTTTCACATGTGGTGTGTAATATTTACCTTCTGGTGACCATTGTTTCCCGGAGGAACGACAGGGCTTCTGCGTACTTGTACTTGCTCCTGCGTCCTCCAGATCCACTCGGGGCCCGCATCTCTTTATTGAACTCCTTCTTGAAACGATCCCTCACAGACCGCCACCGATTCACAATTCTGTTCCCTGAAACGAGAAAGGAGTGGTTAGTATACAACATCAGTGTTTCCCAAACTCCAGTCCTCATGGTCCCCAGGGGTCATGTTTTCAGGATTTCCATAGTAAATAGAAATCCTGAAAACATGATCCGTGGGGACCACGAGGACTGGGGTTCGGGAAACACTGGTTTACATCAAGCAACCGGTACTGTATATACTTACGCTCTGTAATCTGGGCCCGAACATCGAGGTCCTCCCAGCGGCCCACAAGGAGCGAACAGATTTCCTCCCAGAGTCGACGGGTAACGATCAGGTCAGCGTGGCGGCGGTCAGCCATATTCCAGAGCGGCTCCCTTTCTCTGACGAGATCGATGAGGCGGTCCACATCAATCCCTCCATCCTCACCGTCAGAGTCGGGAGCACGCTGTGAAGGCTGTTAAAGAAAAACACAAAAATAACATAATTAGCCTCCACAAAAGAAATGAAATAAAAAGTGCAAAAAAACAAAGCAAAAATATTTATACTTACACGCTGGTGACCGCCGCGTTGCTGTCGCCGACGACCCTGGGAGGCACTGCGAGGACCTGTTGGCCGAGCACCAGATTGGGAAGACTAGAGAAGAAAACAAAAAATGTTATGTCTTTGGATGTAGGCATTTGTTTGCTGTGTGTGGTCTGCAGAACATTGTTTTCTATGTGTTGTGTGTAGTGAGATGTTGTGTTTCTGCGTTTGATGCAAAAAACTTACCAATTGTGAGCCCATTCCAGGTGTCTGTCCACCCCTTCCTTCTTCTTCTGGGAGCTCCTCTTCATCTTGTGATTCCTGTTTTGAAATAAAAGGCAATGAATAGACATATATTACAGAGAAAATGGATTTTGGAAATAAAAACTTACCGTCAAACGCTGACGATGCGAGGGAGGGCTCCCAGAAGATGATGTGCTGTCTTCCTGGTGGCCACACTCCATGCCTGTGGGTGGTGTTCCAGCTGCTGCCATTGCTGCTGCTGCTGCTGCTGCATCTATTGGGCGGCTGTTGAATAAAGAGAAACAAAGGGCCAATGAATATCTTGATATTCAATAGCCCTAGTTTTGGAGGAATGGGTGATTTGATAATTACCGTCTCTCATCTGCTGCTGGCCTCCCCTCCTCAGCATGTTCTATTTGCTGCTCCATTTGGGGTGGTGGTGGTGCTGATGGTGCTGCAGTGGTCTCCTGCCTTCTCCTGCTTCGCTTGGTTGCTTTCTTGGGTGGCATGTTGGGTGTGGCTGTGGGTCCCACTGTCTTGCTTTTATATATGTCTTGTGGGCAGAGCTACTGAGCATGCTCAGACCAAAAAACCGGATCCGGCGCATTGCGGCGCTCATAGGCTTTCATTGTGTGAAAAAGCCGGACGTGCCGGATCCGGCGTGTCCGGCTTTTTCGCCGGAGACAAAAAACGTTACAGTAGCCGTTTTTTCCAGACGCCGGATCGCGACACATTGCCGGATCCGGCGAAAACCGGATGAAACGCATGGCCATCCGGCGCGATCCGGCGCAAATGCAAGTCAATGGGGGGGAAACCGGATCCGGCATTGCATTTCGCCGGATCCGGTTTCTGTCAAAAGCGCCGGATCGCGCCTGATGCCGAAAACCTGATGTGTGAAAGAGGCCTAAGGCCTTGTATTGATTATCGTGCCCTCAACAAAATTACTATTAAATATCAGTATCCGTTACCCCTGATTTCGGATCTATTCTCCAGAGTTAAAGGTGCTTGCTGGTTTACCAAGCTTGACCTTAGGGGGGCGTATAATCTTATCCGCATTAAGCATGGGGATGAATGGAAGACGGCGATTAATACTCCGGAGGGACATTTTGAGTACCTGGTGATGCCTTTTGGGCTCACTAATGCCCCTTCTGTCTTCCAGTGCTTCATGAACGACATTTTCCGAGACTTTGTGGATAAATTTTTGATTATCTATCTGGATGATATTTTGATCTTCTCCAAGGATTGGGATTCTCATGTGGAACATGTTCGGACTGTTCCGGATCTTGAGGGAGAATTCCCTGTATGTCAAAGGATCGAAATGCCTTTTTGGGGTACAGAGGATTTCATTTTTGGGATTTATTTTGTCTCCGTCAACTATTGAAATGGACCCAGCCAAGGTACAGGCCATTTATGATTGGGTTTAGCCCACTTCTTTGAAGGCCCTCCAGAAGTTTTTGGGTTTTGCTAATTTTTATCGGAAATTTATAGCAAAATTTTCTAGTATTGCCAAGTATTGACTGATCTGACTAAGAAGGGTGCTGATTAGAGTTGAGCGATACCGTCCGATACTTCAAAGTATCGTATCGGATGGTATCGGCCGATCTTTAAAAAAAGTATCGGTATCGCCGATTCCGATACCGGAAGTCCCATTCAAGTCTATGGGACTTCCGGTATCGGAATAAGAAAAACCCTTTCCTGCCCTTGTACAGCCTCTCTGGGGTCTGTACGGGCCTTTCGGGGGGCTGTGCCGGCCTGCCAGGGGGTCTGTGCAGGCTCCGGTGGTCTGTGCCGGCCTGCCGGTGGTCTGTGCAGGCTCCGGGGGGCTGTGCCGGCCTGCCGGGGGGCTGTGCCGGCCTGCCGGGGGGCTGTGCCGGCCTGCCGGGGGGCTGTGCAGGCTCCGGGGGGCTGTGCCGGCCTGCCGGGGGGCTGTGCCGGCCTGCCGGGGGGCTGTGCAGGCTCCGGGGGGCTGTGCCGGCCTGCCGGGGGGCTGTGCCGGCCTGCCGGTGGTCTGTGCAGGCTCCGGGGGTCTGTGCAGGCATCGTCCGATGGGACTACAAGTCCCATCGGGCGATGCCTGCTACCATGACAGTGATTGACACATTAGCCAATGATGGGACAGTAGTAGTCCCATCATCCGGCTAATGTGTTAAATGTAAAAAAAAAAAAAAAAAAAATTACATGCTACATACATACAACATGCATACTACATACATGCTACATTCATACTACATACTACATACATGCTACATTCATACTACATAAATACTACATGCAACATACATACTACATATATACTACATGCATGCTACATACATACTGCATGCTACATACATACCACATATATACTACATACATACTACATGCATGCTACATGCTACATACATAACACATATATACTACATGCATGCTACATACATACTACATGCTACATACTACATATATACTACATGCATGCTACATACTACATGCTACATACATACTACATGCATGCTACATACATACTACATACATACTACATATATACTACATGCATGCTACATACATACTACATGCTACATACTACATATATACTACATGCATGCTACATACTACATGCTACATACATACTACATGCATGCTACATACATACTACATACATACTACATATATACTACATGCATGCTACATACATACTACATGCTACATACTACATGCATGCTACATACATACTACATGCTACATACTACATATATACTACATGCATGCTACATACATACTACATACATACTACATATATACTACATGCATGCTACATACTACATGCTACATACATACTACATATATACTACATTCATACTACATACTACATATATACTACATACATACTACATACATACTACATACATACTACATACATGCTACATACATACTACATGCATGCTACATACATACCACATACATACTACATGCTACATACATACCACATATATACTACATACATACAATACATTCATACAATACATACATAGACATACAGTACATATAACATAGAGTAACATACTTACCAATACTTGTCACATTGTTCCCCGAAGCCATTGTCTATTCCGGGATAAATATTAACATAACAAACCACAAAAATACTCACCCACGATCCGAAGCAGTCCACGAGTGTGTCCCACGACGATCTTGGGTAGAGAACGGCAGCATCAGCTGTTGCTGCCGTTCTCTACGGGCTGCAGGAATCCAATGACGGAAGGTAGGTATCCTTCCGCACTGTATTCCTCCGCCACTTAAAAAAAAAAAAGTCCCTAGTCTCACTTTATGCCATTGCTGTGTGGGAAATTCCCACACAGCAATGGCATAAAGTGAGACTAGGGACTTTTTTTTTTAAGTGGCGGAGGAATACAGTGCGGAAGGATACCTACCTTCCGTCATTGGATTCCTACAGCCCGTAGAGAACGGCAGCATCATCTGATGCTGCAGTTCTCTACCCAAGATCGTCGTGGGACACACTCGTGGACTGCTTCGGATCGTGGGTGAGTATTTTTGTGGTTTGTTATGTTAATATTTATCCCGGAATAGACAATGGCTTCGGGGAACAATGTGACAAGTATTGGTAAGTATGTTACTCTATGTTATATGTACTGTATGTCTATGTATGTATTGTATGAATGTATTGTATGTATGTAGTATATATGTGGTATGTATGTAGCATGTAGTATGTATGTGGTATGTATGTAGCATGCATGTAGTATGTATGTAGCATGCATGTAGCATGCATGTAGCATGCATGTAGTATGTATGTAGTATGTATGTAGTATGTATGTAGCATGTATGTAGCATGCAGTATGTATGTAGTATATATGTAGTATGTATGTAGTATATATGTAGTATGTAGTATGTATGTAGCATGCATGTAGTATATATGTAGTATGTATGTAGCATGCATGTAGTATGTATGTAGCATGTAGTATATATGTAGCATGCAGTATGTATGTAGTATGTATGTAGTATATATGTAGTATGCATGTAGTATGTATGTAGTATGTATGTAGCATGTATGTAGTATGTATGTAGTATATATGTAGTATGTATGTAGTATATATGTAGTATGTATGTAGCATGCAGTATGTATGTAGCATGTATGTAGTATGTATGTAGTATATATGTAGCATGCATGTAGTATGTATGTAGCATGCATGTAGTATTTTTTTTTTTTTTTTTTTTTTTTTAACATTTAACACATTAGCCGGATGATGGGACTACTACTGTCCCATCATTGGCTAATGTGTCAATCACTGTCATGGTAGCAGGCATCGCCCGATGGGACTTGTAGTCCCATCGGACGATGCTTGCACAGACCCCCGGACATCAGCACAGCCCCCCGGCAGGCCGGCACAGCCCCCCGGCAGGCCGGTACAGACCCCCACAGGGTGCACAGACCACCGGCAGGCCGGCACAGCCCCCCGGCAGGCCGGTACAGACCCCGGGCAGTCCACACAGCCCCCCGGCAGGCCGGCACAGCCCCCCGGCAGGCCGGCAGAGACCCCCGGAAGGCCCGAAATGACGGCGCATCATGATGCGCACACACCGCGCATCATGATGACGTCAGGCCGTCAATCAACTGAACTTCCGATTCCGATGCCGAATTCCGATATTGAAAAAATATCGGAAGTCGGTATCGGAATTCCGATACAGCAAGTATCGGCCGATACCCGATACTTGCGGTATCGGAATGCTCAACACTAGTGCTGATGTGTTGAATTGGTCTCCGGAGGCTGTTTCTTCCTTTCAGGAGCTGAAGCGAAGATTCACTTCTGCCCCGGTTTTGCGGCAACCTGATGTCTCACTCCCGTTCCAGGTAGAGGTGGACGCTTCTGAGATTGGTGCAGGAGCTGTTTTGTCCCAAAAGGATCCTGTAACATCTAAAATGAATCCCTGTGCTTTCTTTTCCCGAAAGTTCTCTCCATCTGAACGTAACTATGATGTGGGGAATCGGGACCTGTTAGCCATGAAATGGGCATTTGAGGAGTGGAGACATTGGTTGGAGGGAGCTAAACATCAAGTTGTGGTCCTCACTGACCACAAGAATTTGATCTACCTGGAGTCGGCCAAACGCTTGAACCCTAGACAGGCTAGGTGGGCCTTGTTTTTTACACGTTTTGATTTTGTGGTCTCTTTTCTTCCTGGCACTAAGAATGTCAAGGCTGACGCTCACTCTAGGAGCTTCTTTGCTGATTCTCCTGTGGTGACCAAGCCTGCTACCATCTTAGGCGAAGGGGTAGTTCTTTCTGCCATCTTGCCCGATTTGAGACGTGCTCTGGAAGAGTTCCAGGAGGGCAAACCTGAGCGTTGTCCCAGTGGAAAGTTGTATGTTCCTGACCAGTGGAAGAAGAGAGTGATGTCTGAAGTTCATTGCTCTGCATTGGCTGATCATCCAGGTATTTTTGGTACTAGAGATCTGGTGAGTCGGTCTTTTTGGTGGCCCGCCTTGTCTCATAATGTCAGGAATTTTGTGCAGTCCTGTGGGACTTGCTCCCGGTCGAAAACTTGTTCTCGCTCTAGTGGGTTGTTGATGCCTTTGCCGGTCCCCAGGAGGCCATGGACCCATATTTCAATGGATTTCATCTCTGATATGCCTGTCTCTCAGAGAATGACTGTTATTTGGGTGACTTGTGATAGGTTCTCTAAGATGGTTCATCTTGTACCACTCGCTAAGTTGCCATCTTCCTCTGAGTTGGTGCCCCTGTTTTTGCAACAGGTGGTTCGCTTGCACGGGATTCCTGAGAACATTGTATCTGACAGAGGAGTTCAGTTTGTGTCTAGATTTTGGAGGACTTTCTGTTCCAAGCTGGGAATTCAGTTGTCCTTCTCCTCTGCTTTTCACCCTCAGACCAATGGGCAGACGGGGAGAACAAACCAGACCTTGGAGTCGTATTTGAGATGTTTTATTTCCGCTGATCAGGATGATTGGGTTTCATTTTTGCCCTTGACCGAATTTGCTTTAAATAATAGAGCTAGTTCTGCCACTTTGATGTCACCTTTTTTTTTATTTTGGGTTTCATCCTCGACTTTCTTCAGGGTAGGTGGAGCCTTCTGCCTGCCCAGGTGTTGACACTGTGGTGGAGAGAATGCACCAGATCTGGGACCAAGTGGTGGATAAGTTATCTCTCTCCCAGGAAAAGGCCCAGCGGTTTTCCAACCGACATAGGACCATTGGTCCCCAGTTTAAAGTTGGTGATATGGTTTGGTTATCATCAAAAAATATCACTATGAAGGTGTCTTCTCCTAAGTTTAAGCCTAGATTTATTGGACCTTACAAGATTTTGGAGATTATTAATCCAGTCTCTTTTCGGTTGGCTCTTCCTGTCACATTTAAAATCCATAATGTGTTTCATAAGTCATTGTTGAAGAGGTTTGTTGAACCAGTAGTTCCTGGGGTGGCACCTCCGGACCCTGTATTGGTTGAAGGTAACATGGAATATGAGGTAGAGAAGATACTGGATTCCCGTCTGGCTAGACGGAGACTCCAGTATTTGGTTAAGTGGAAGAGTTATGGTCAGGAGGATAATTCCTGGGTCTCTGCCTCTGATATTCATGCCAAAAGATTGGTGTGTGCCTTTCATCGGGCTCACCCTGATCGCCCTGGTGGCGTGGATGAGGGTTCGGTGACCCCTCCTCAAGGGGGAGGTACTGTTGTGAGTTCATTTTCCCCTTCACCATTGAGGTCTGATGAACTCCTTCTTCTGGTGAAGGAAGGTAGTGAGGCTGATTACCAAGCACCTGAGCAGGATGATGATGACTGGGTGACTGGAATTGCTGAATGGATATAAGGCAGCCGACGCCCTTCTGCCTTGCTGGTGATTTCTATGAGGGATTCTAGGAGACCAGTCTGATTCCTGCTCTTCAAAAGCTACATTTTCTGCTCTGCTTTTTGCATTTGTGTTTTGGTTTTGTTTTGCCTTGTTTTTCTGGATTTCTGCCATTCCCTGCTGGGGTGAGCTGAATTCCTTTTTGCTTTGTCTTCAGAAAATACTTGAGTACTGATTTAGTCTTTTTGAAGCCTAGCGTCTTCAGGGCTTTTTTCCCGATCAGTTGGTTGGCTCTTGTTTTGATAGGGTTTTTGCGGATTGCAGACAGCAGCTTTTCTATCCTGTCCTATTTAGTTAGCTTGGGCCCCATCATTTGCTCAGCCTATCTTTCTATCTGTGTTAGTGTATTTTCATCTTGCTTCACCGTCATTATATTTTGGGAGCTGCCTATTGCTTTGGGGTCTGCTCTGGGGCAGTTTAGATTTCCCTTTCTGTCTTTAGGCTATTTAGTTCTCTGGCTGTGATCGAGGGGTCTAGGGCACCGTAAGAACCCCCACGGCTACTGCTAGTTGTTGATAGGTTCAGGGGTCTGCAATCCGATAGCTGCCACCTTCTCTGGTTTTCTGGACTTAGATAGTATTTCTGTTTTTGCCTCCTACGGTGACTCATTCATAACACCTGCGGCCATAATTGTGCTAAGTTTACCTGCATAATTAAGAAAATGTATAAAAAAAATACATTATGAATAGCAGCCTCTGTGCAAAATCTGAGCTAGCATAAAAAAGTACATAATCGTCTCTAGGATTCTGTACTACATAACAGTACAACAGATGTAATAAAGGTAAAGAGTAATACTGTCCATTTAGTACAGGTAGAAGGCAATACAGCACATACAGAAAAAGAGAATTACAGTGCAGGTAATACAGGTATACAGGTAGAGTGCAGTACATTGCATGTAGTACTGGTAGAAAAGAGCACAACACACTTAGTATAGATATAGTGGAGCGCCCACCAGGCCCGTGAGGATACTCGGTACCGGGCCGGTTCTTAATGGGATGTGTCACGTCAGCAATGACCCAATCTGTGGCCCATGGCATCCAATGAAAAATGATGATTAAAAGGGAAATAAAGTTTATAAGCGTTGATTTGTGACGCCATCTGTGGTACTCGGCCAAGGATGGCCGATGCTGCTTAAAGGGACCGCTAGGTCTGATGGTGATGCAGCAGAGATGATACAGCTCTCCGTAGGTAGAGCTTAGTCCCAGGACAATTATATTATTAAAGATGGTGATGATGGATGTAGTGCAGGGTGGATGGCACAGTAGATAACTCCGAGGACACAGCAGGGTGAAGTTTCCACACTTTTATTTACGGTTTGAAGTGTATACCGGGGCACTAGTTACAGGTGACAATGGATGTCGGGGGGAGCCTGGAAGCGACTTAGGATACACTAGGCCAGATGGGTTTTGAGGCCTTCTTACTGCGATGTCCTCTGAGAACCTTGCTGCCTAAAGCTATGCTCAGTCCTCTGTTCCTTATTGTTCCAATAGGCTCAAGCTGCTTGCCCGTATGACAGGCAGCTTGAGCTTATTGCAAGTGTCACTCCTTTATGGCGGCTCCGGGCTCTGGTCTGCTGCTGTGCCTTCGGGTGTTTGCTGGGCCAGGAGACCAGCAATCCCCTGCCCTCTGGATTTAGCTGCTGGGACTGTTGTACCCATCAGCTACGGACTCCGGCATCCAGCTTGTAGCGCTGTACTCTGGGGTGAGCTTGGTCACAGCTCCACTCCCCAGGTTCTCTTTCACTTCTCCTCTCTTCTCTCTTCACTCAGACTCTGTCTCCCTCCAGGCCAGAACTAATAGAGAAGCTCCCCTGAAACCGGGCTTAGAGCTCCCCCTTCTGGTCTGTAGTCAGGAAAAGTGTTGGATGTAAGTGTTATCTGGTCAGGGAACCCCTACTTGCTTCCAGGCATGTCATCACTCCCCTGTAAGGGAGGCAATGCCACTGTGGCAACCGGACTCCAGGGGTGCCACACAAGCATTGGTCAGAATAAGAGAGGAACATGGGAAACAACAAATAAAGTGTTGACTAATCCTCCAAATTTGGCCACATTCCCACCTTAAGTATTTGGTCAGTATTTTATTTCAGTATTTGTAAGCCAAAACCAAGAGTGGAACAGTCAGAGGAAAAGTATAATAGAAACACGTCACCACTTCTGGATTTATCACCCACTCCTTATTTTGGCTTACAAATCCTGAAATAAAATATTGTCCAAATACTGAACATGGAAATATGGCCTTTTCCAGATAATACAATTGTGGAAAGTGCTGGAAGAACAAGTCTGAGCCATGGAGGTCGCATCTCAGCACAACTTACAGAACTTTAACCTCTTCCTGACATCAGACTTACTATCCCGTCCATGGGACCCGGGCCCCTATGCCCATGGACAGGATAGTACGTCTACCGCGATCAGCGGCGCTCACATGGTGAGCGCCACTGATCGCAGCCGGGTGTCAGCTGAATATCACAGTTGACACCCGGCACAATGTGTCAGGGGCGGTCACGGACCGCCCCCCACACGTTAACCCCTTGCACACCGCGATCAAACATGATCGCGGTGTACCGGGGGTTAAAGGGAAGCATCGGCAGGGAGGGGGCTCCCTCCGTGCTTCCCTGAGCCCCCCACAGCAGCGCAATGTGCAGCGCTGCTGCGGGGGGCTCCTTTCCTGCAGGCCCCCGAATCCAAGATGGCGACGGGGGCCTTCGGGGGCCTGCAGGAAGCTGGCTTCCTCAGTGCCTGCAAAGCACAGGCATGAGGAAGCCTTCTGCACTGCCTGTGCAGTGATCTGTGATGTGACAGATCAGCGATCTGTCACAGGACAGTGATGTCCCACCTGGGACTATTTAATAAAGTTAAAAAAAAATAAAAAAAAGTGTTAAAATAAATTTTAAAAAATCGCCAAATAAATTAGAAAAAAAAAAAAAATATTCCCCCAAATAAATCCATTTTTTGGAAATAAAAAAAACCAAAACAATAAAAGTACACATATTAGGTATCGCCGCGTCCGTAACAACCCGCCCTATAAAACTGTCCCATTAGTTAACCCCTTTAGCGAACCCCTTAAAAATAAAAATATAAAACAAAGCAAAAAATAATGATTTATTATCATACCGCCAAACAAAAAGTGTAATAACGCGCGATCAAAAAGACGCATATAAATATCCATGGTACCGCTGAAAACGTCATCTTGTCCCGCAAAAAATCGAGCCACGACACAGCATCATCAGCAAAAAAATAAAAAAGTTATAACTCGCAGAATAAAGCGATGCAAAACTAATTATTTTTTATATAAAATAGTTTTCATTGCATAAAACCGACAAAACATAAAAAAAAGACCTAAATGAGGTATTGCTGTAACCGTACTTACCCGAAGAATAAAACCGCTTTATCAATTTTATCGCACGCGGAACGGTGTAAACGCACCCCCCCAAAAGAAATTCATGAAGCGCTGGTTTTTGCTCATTCTGCGTCCCAAAAATCGGAATAAAAAGCGATCAAAAAATGTCACGTGCCCAAAAATGGTACCAATAAAAACGTCAACTCGTCCCGCAAAAAATAAGACCTCACATGACTCGGTGGGTCAAAATACGAAAAAATTATAGCTCTCAATATGTGGTGATGCAAAAACTATTTTTACAATAAAAAGCGTCTTTTAGCGTGCGACAGCTGCCAAACATAAAAACCGCCATAAATAGTAAATCAAACCCCTGTTATCACCCCCTTAGTTAGGGAAAAATAATAAAATAAAAAAATGTATTTATTTCCATTTTTCCATTAGGGTTAGGGTTAGGGCTAGGGTTAGGGTTAGGGTTAGGGCTAGGGTTAGGGTTAGGGCTGAGATTAGGGTTAGGGGTGTGTTGGGGTTCGGGCTGGAGTTAGAATTGGGGGTTTCCACTGTTTGGGCACATCAGGGTCTCTCCATATGCAACAAAGTCAAATGGTGCTCCTTCCCTTCCAAGCTCTGCCATGCGCCCAAACAGTGTTTTACCCCACATGTAGGGTATCAGCCTACTCAGGTCAAATTGCAAAACAATTTTTGGGGTCCAATTTCTCCTGTTACCCTTAGGAAAATAAAAAATTTGGGGCAAAAATATCATTTTTGTGGAAAAAAATTATTTTTTTATTTTCACGTCCGAGCGTTATAAACTTCTGTGAAGCACTTGGGGGTTCAAAGTGCTCACCACACATCTAGATAAGTTCCGTGGGGGGTCTAGTGTCCAAAATGGGGTCACTTGTGGGGAGTTTCAATAGTTTAGGTACATCAGGCGCTATCCAAACGCACATGACACCCGCAGACCATTCCATCAAAGTCTGCATTCCAAAACGTCACTGCTTCCCTTCCGAGCCCTGACATGTGTCCATACAGTAGTTTTCTCCCACATATGGGGTGTCAACGTACTCATGACAAATTAGACAACAACTTTTGGGGTCCAATTTCTCCTGTTACCCTTGGGAAAATGAAAAAATTGGGGACTAATTGATCATGTTTGTGGAAAAAATACGATTTTTTTATTTTCATGCCCTGGTATTATAAACTTCTGTGAAGCCTTTGGGGGTTCAAAGTGCTCACCTCACATCTAGATAAGTTCCTTAGGGGGTCTAGTTTTCAAAATGGGGTCATTTGTGGGGGGTTTCCACTGTTTAGGTACATTAGGGGCTCTCCAAAGGCAACATGACACCCGCAGACCATTCCATCAAAGTCTGCATTCCAAAACGTCACTACTTCCCTTCCGAGCCCCGACGTGTGCACATACAGTAGTTTTCTCCCACATATGGGGTATCAGCATACTCAGGACAAATTGGACAACAACTTTTGGGGTCCAATTTCTCCTGGTACCCTTGGGAAAATAAAAAACTGGTGACTAAAAGATCATGTTTGTGGAAAAAATATGAATTTTTTATTTTCACGCCCGGGCGTTATAAACTTCTGTGAAGCACTGGGGGGTTCAAAGTGCTCACCACACATCTAGATAAGTTCCTTGGGGGGTCTAGTTTACAAAATGGTGTCATTTGTGGGGGATTTCCACTGTTTAGGTACATCAGGGGTTTTCCAATCGCGACATGGTGTCCGATCTCAATTCCAGCCAAAAACGTCAAATGGCGCTGCTTCCCTTCCGAGCTCTGCCATGCGCCCAAATAGTGGTTTACCCCCACATGTGGGGTATCAGCGTACTCAGGACAAATTGCAGAATAACTTTTAGGGTCCTGTTACCCTTGGAAAAATAAGAATTTAGGGTGAAAAGATCATTTTTGTGGAAAAAATATGATTTTTTTAATTGTACGGCTGTATGTTATAAACTTCTGTGAAGCCCTTGAGGGTTCAAAGTTCTCACTACACATCTAGATAAGTTCCTTAGGGGGTCTAGTTTCCAAAATGGTGTCGTTTGTGGGGGGTTCCACTGTTTTGGTACATCAGGGGTTTTTCAATCGCGACATGATGTCCGATCTCAATTCCAGCCAAAAAAGTCAAATGGCGCTGCTTCCCTTCCGAGCTCTGCCATGCGCCCAAATAGTGGTTTACCCCCACATGTGGGGTATCAGCGTACTCAGGACAAATTGCACAATATCTTTTAGGGTCCTGTTACCCTTGGGAAACTAAAAATTGGGGTGAAAAGATCATTTTTGTGGAAAAAATATGATTTTTTAATTGTTCAAAGTTCTCACCACATATCTAGATAAGTTCCTTGGGGGGTCTAGTTTCCAAAATGGGGTCACTTGTAGGGGGTTTCCACTGTTTAGGTACATCAGGGACTCTCCAAACGTGACATGGCGTCCGATCTGAATTCCAGCCAATTTTGCATTGAAAAAGTCAAACGGCGCTCCTTCCATTCTGAGCTCTGCCATGCGCCGAAACAGTCGTTCCCCCCCACATATCAGGTATCAGCGTACTCAGGACAAATTGCACAATAACTTTTGCTTCCAATTTCTCCTGTTACCCTTGGTAAAATAAAAAAAATTGAACCTGAAGTATTATTTTTGTGAAAAAAAGTTAGATGTTCATTTTTTTTAAATATTCAAAAAAATTCCTGTGACGCACCTAAAGGGTTAATAAACTTCTTGAATGTGGTTTTGAGCACCTTAAGGGGTGCAGTTTTTAGAATGGTGTCACTTTTGGGTATTTTCTATCATATAGACCCCTCAAAGTGGCTTCAAATGTGATGTGGTCCTAAAAATAAAATGATGTTGTAAAAATGAGAAATCGCTGGTCAACTTTTAACCCTTATAACTTCCTAACAAAAAAAAATTTGGGTTCCAAAATTGTGCTGATGTAAAGTAAACATGTGGGAAATGTTATTTATCAAGTTTATTGTGTGCCGTATCTCTGTGATTTAAGGGCATAAAAATTCAAAGTTGGAAAATTGCGAAATTTTCAAAATTTTCGCCAAATTTCCATTTTTCTCACAAATAAACGCAAGTTATTTGAATGAAATTTTACCACTAACATGAAGTACAATATGTCATGAGAAAACATTGTCAGAATCACCGGGATCCATGGAAGCGTTCTAGAGCTATGACCTCATAAAGGTACAGTGGTCAGAATTGTAAAAATTGGCCCGGTCATGAACGTGCAAACCACCCTTGGGGGTGAAGGGATAATGATTGCTGATAATATTTTACTGCAACATATCATGGACCCTAATGAGGCAAGTGAAATCCACACAATGACAGATGAGAACTGGTTTGGTGGCACAGAGAGGAGCTGTACAATATTAGCCAATGCTATGGCAGATCAAAGTTAACACTGAGGAACCTACTGCGCCCCTCCTTGTTTGTCATAAAGTCTGGTCCCTAAAGGGGTATTCCAATCTTGAACTTTCATTCCTGAGACAGGAATTCCTGCTCATGCCAGTTCATTTTCCCACACTCCAGAGTTCAGTGCAAGTCTGGCTGTGAGGGAGTGCATCATCAGTGACGTCAACGCTATTCTCTGAAGCAGCGCTGACCACATTCATTTATCAGTGGTTTACAGCCGCGGCGGTTGCATCTTCGCATCGTCCTGGTTGTAAACTGTATATAGCCCAGATATGGATTTCGGCTTGGGACACAACGACGGACAGACATGGTATATTGGTTTGTTATTTTTTTTTTATTACAGGAGAATGAGGGCATCGCAGGAATTAGAAGTATAATAAAGATGGGAAACTGTGTTGTGTTTAATTTCATTATAAGACTTTATTACAGCTGTGTCTATATTTAACCTGTAACAACTATAGGCTTAGTAATGGATCGCTGTCTTATTGACACCTCTCCATTACTAAGCCGAGGGCTTGATGTCACCTTGCAATTCAAAGGTCACATCAACCCAACAAATATTACCAAATATGCCACCGTTACAGGGCATAGGAAAAGAGAGAGGCTAAGTGCCGGAATTGGCGCATCTTAGAGATGCGCCTTTTTTTGGGTGGCTGAGAGCTGGTGTTTGTGGGTCGCCCTCCCAGGGCTGTGGGATACTCGGTACCGGGCCGGTGTCAGAGGAATGGGTCAGAGCAGCGGTGACCCAGTCCGTAGCCCTGGGCCCCCAAGTAATGGGGAATTGTTAATGGTGTAGTTCGTGACGCCACCTGTGGTGCTCGGCAAGTATGGTGTTAGGCCGACGCTGCATGCAGATCCTCTAGGACTGGTGGTGTGTGCAGCCAAGATGGTGAAGCTCCCCACAAGTGGAGCTGTAGTCCCAGGGCAGTGTAGATGTAGTATTGGAGGAGAGGCACAGATGGTGTAGGTGCTGGTACCCCAAATGTAGCGGTGCTGGAATAACTGGAGGACACCCGGGCATGCGGTTCCAAAGCTTTACTCACAGTCTGCAGTTCACACAGGTGCCTGCCTCCGTGCCGTGTTCTCCGGGTCAGGGCTCCAGCCAATCTCCGGGCAAGATAGGATTCCCCTTTCCAACACTCCGCCAACATGTACCTTTCCTGAACGTCTCCTCTAATGCGTCTTTAAGTGTGAAGTACCCCAGTACCGTGGTTCGCTGTAGTGCCTCTTGTCTCGGGTTCCTAAGACCCTTACTTGTATGACAGACAACTGTAGCCTGATCAGGGATCTCTATCTCCAGAGTCCCGTCTGTCTATTAAGGTTGCTGTTGTGTCCCAAGTCTATGATGGGAGTAAGGCGTTAGCGGCTTACTACTCCACCGGTGTCTGCTGCAGAACCATCAGTGTTCATACAACCTCGGGGAACGGGCCCCGGCCTTTGCACTCTGGACTGGCAGGGTTATCTATCTTTCTTCAACCTGCTTCCCACCGTCCTTCTTTCTCCTTCGTTCAGAACTGTTTTATCTTTCTTATGGAAGGTTAGGTTATCAGTCTTGTCAGTCTCCTACTCTGCCTTCCCTGTGCCAGCAGCCCAGATCACTGGGACCTGCTGCAGCATGTCCTTCAAACATCCATCCTTCTCCTTCTCCCCTCTCTAACCAACTAACTCCCAATCCTCACTCTTCCCACTCTTTGTGTCATCTTACTCCACCCGTCTCCCAGCACATCTCGTGTTACGAAGTCAGGGACCACGAAAGGTGCTCTGCTACCTTCCCAGCATAAAGCATGGATGGGACCCTGCTGAACATCCTGTGTGTGGGGTGCAGGTGTGGAGTGTGGTCTGGAGCCCCCCACCTTACCCGAATAGTGGGGTACCACACCTTAGGAGAAGGTGCAGTACCTCTGTGGCGACTGAAGCCTCAGGGGCCCCACATTTGTAGCCAGGGAGTGGCCAATAACCATAGCCCCTTCCTAGGTTATGAATATCAGCCCGCAGCCGTCTGCATAGCCTATTCTGGTTATTAATTATAGGGGGACCCCAATTGATTTTTTTGGGGGGTCCCCCATTTTAATAGCCAGTAAAGGCTAAATATACAGCTGTGAGCTGATATTAATAGCCTAGGAAGATCCATGGGTATTACTCCCTTCCAAGGCTTTAAACATCTGCCCCAGTCACTGGCTTTCCCTCTCTGGTTTGGAAAGTTGCACGGGAACCCACGCCATTTTTTCCCGTAAATTTATCTTTTATTAATTAAATACAAGTACAGTAATTTGCAGACACACTGTACTAATTGCATTTGTCACACACATCTATATATCCACCTATTCTGCATCTATTTTCTGTATGTAATCCATGTCTTGTATTCTGGCGGCTCCTGTAGTGATTTTATAGAAGTCGACAAATGAATTACCGACTATCCTTCTGTCTATCTATGTATGAAATATAAAGACATATCTAATATATATAAAGCTCAATGTGTGTGTGTGTGTATGTTTGTATGTATGTATGTGTGTATGTCTCGGATTGGCATCTGCACCGTCGCAGCCACAGCCACAAAATTTTGCACAGTCACACGTATGGACTCTGAGAGCATCATAGGCTATATTGTGAGGTGAAATTTTAACCCCATGCCTTCCAATTTACCAAACAATTTTGCCTATTATTCTTATCATTTCTATGGTGTTATCGTTCTTCTGTAAAGCAGTCAGTATCACACAGGATAGGATTAGATACACAGCTCAGCAGTCAGTATCACACAGGAGAGGATTAGACACATGGCTCAGCAGTCAGTATCACACAGGATAGGATTAGATACACAGCTCAGCAGTCAGTATCACACAAGATAGGATTAAATACACAGCTCAACAGTCAGTATCACACAGGATAGGAATATAGATACATGACTCAGCAGACAGTATCACACAGGATAGGATTAGATACACAGCTCAGCACACAGTATCACACAGAATAGTATTAGATAGACGGCTCAGCAGACAGTATCACACAGAATAGGATTAGATACACGGCTCAGCAGTCGGTATCACACAGGATAGGATTAGATACACAGCTCAGCAGTCAGTATCTACAGGATAGGATTAGATACACGGCTGAGCAGTCAGTAACATACATGATAGGAGTAGGTACACGGCTCAGCAGTCAGTATCACACAGGATAGGGTTAGATACACGGCTCAGCAGACGGTATCACACAGGATAGGATTAGATATACTGCTCAGCAGTCACTATCACACAGGATAGGATTAGATACACGGCTGAGCAGTCAGTAACATACATGATAGGAGTAGGTACACGGCTCAGCAGTCAGTATCACACAGGATAGGGTTAGATACACGGCTCAGCAGACGGTATCACACAGGATAGGATTAGATATACTGCTCAGCAGTCACTATCACACAGGATAGGATTAGATACACGGCTCAGCAGTCACTATCACACAGGATAGGATTAGATACACGGCTGAGCAGAAAGTATCACACAGGAGAGGATTAGGTACACAGCTCAGCAGACATTATCACACAGGATAGGGTTAGATAACCAGCTCAGAAACAGGATGTGCCAAAGGTGAGGACATTTTCATTCCAAAAATTCCACTCATTCCATCTGATTTGTTTTTTGATTTTAAACGCCTCCAGTTTCCAGTTGAACTGCTATTTACAATGTCCATTAATAATGCTCAGGGACAGTCCTTGAAAGTAGTAGGGATCGATTTGCAATCTCCATGCTTTTCTCATGGTCAACTTTATGTGATCTGTTCAAGAGTTGGAACTGCCAAAAATCTTTTTATCTTTGCACCGAAAGGAAAAACCAAAAATGTTGTTTATCAAAAGGCTATTGAATGAGTTGAAAATAAAATACTATCAATACTCGGGTAATCGTTTAGTTAATTTGTGTTGCAAATCTGTAGTGTTGAATATATGATGTGAAATGTTTTTATGTGCAATATAATCATTATAATTTGTTATAACTAACCACAGTTGGTTACTATGCCCAGGCAACGCCGGGCTCTTCAGCTATATATCTATTCTAGCATAACCTATTCTATACTGTACGCAGTGCGGCAGATCATTTGCCAGCTTTTAATCTATCGATTATATATATACAGTACAGACCAAAAGTTTGGACACACCTCCTCATACAAAGAGTTTTCTTTATTTTCATGACTATGAAAATTGTAGACTCACTCTGAAGGCATCAAAACTATGAATTAACACATGTGGAATTATATAATTAACATAAAAGTATGAAACAATGGAAAATATGTCTTATATTCTAGGTTCTTCAAAGTAGCCACCTTTTGCTTTGATTACTGCTTTGCACACTCTTGGCATTCTCTTGATGAGCTTCAAGAGGTAGTAACCGGTGGTTACATTTTAACACCCAACTTTCTCCCCAGAGAAGCTTCTGCCAGAAATGCCTGATTGCATCTTATTCCCTCTTCTTATCGGTGGAGTGCGGAGAGGTGGCTGTTTTGCCTAACAGTCATTAAAGGTGTTTGGGACCCTGTAGGCTAAGTTCCCTGTGGACTCATTCTTGATCTTACAGGGGCAGTTCACTTTGGACAGTCCATATTATTCTTTAGGGACCTTTCAGACAGGCTGACTGGGCGGATGTACAACCATTGCACAAGTTAGTAGAGCGTTGATCCATTTTTGCTTTATCAGTGCTTGATGTCAGAAAATATGCCCAAGTAAAATGCCTTTTTTTAGAAGTATTCCTTGACCATAGTAAGATGACATTATCCTCCTGCTAGGATTTCTTCCCTCCCCCAGCGGTCAGCTGTAATATGTGAGGAACCAGACAGGAAGAGTTCAATTTCTCGATAGCACCACCTCGTGAAAGGTGGAATTAAAGGGGTTGACTGAACATGGGAGAAAAGTCTGCAGACTGTCAAGTTGTGACCGCATGTTTTCCCGATTTTCCTGGTATTGCTGGGGCAAGCGGGCTGTCACGTAACTCATCCTTCTCTCATCTCACTTTGATTGAGACTGAACATATCTAGTTGGTAAGTGAATTGTATACATGGGTCACATGATCGCCCACTCGCACCTGCCAGTACCATCAAATGCTGTCTCGTATAGTGACTTCAGATTTGTACCAAACCTGAACAACCCCTTTAAGTATTGAAAATGGGATGGTCTCTCTGCTACGAGACATGCCTTGTATGGTCTGTGTTTATGTTGCTGTATGCAACTGTGGTGGCTGATATCCTATGGGGCTTCCTCCTCTCTGCCGAATTGTTACATTGATTCACTGCGGATTGTCTCGTTAGATTATGTAATGTGCCAGAATCGCCTGAAAATGAATGTCTTGTTCTTTTATGGAATAAAGGGACTAGAACGGCTTCTCCCTCCCTGCACACATCTGCCTGGCAAAGTCTAGATAGCACAGGAAATGTTGTAAGCTCCTTGTCCTGTGTTTGGTAGCCTCCTAAACTGGTGAGCTGCCGGCCCTGACCCAGAGGCGTAGCTAGGGTTTCGGTTCAGGGGGGGCGAAACTTCTGAGTGGGCCCTTAACTAGGTAACTTTGATTACAACTCGGTGACGCACCCTAATAGTGGATGTAGGAGATGACTGCGCTGTTACTGAAAATAATCCCTATATAAAGACCAATACTGATATTACCACCATATGGTCAGTGGTAAATACCAGTCTTACAGAACATACAAGTGTTTACTGCACAGTTATAGATGGTGTCTTACCGCTGACGATCTTTCTGATGGAATCGTTCACTTTTCACGTCTTTTCCATCTGGCCCAGACCGACATGACAGCTCCTCCAGTCACGACTCTCCTACAGAGAATACAACGACACGTTTCACTTCTCATATTCCAGCCCCATCTCCATCTATCTCCAACATGCACAAACCCCTCATCCTGCTGATACCCCAAGGCTGAGCCACTGCTGCCGTATGTCCCTATTACTGCACCTGATACCCCAATACTGAGCCGCTGTTGCCATATGTGTCCCTATTACTGCACCTGATACCCCAATACTGAGCCACTGCTGCCGTATGCGTCCCTATTACTGCACCTGACACCCCAATGCTGAGCCGCTGCTGCCGTATGTGTCCCTATTACTGCACCTGACTCCTCAATGCTGAGCCGCTTGCTGCCGTGTGTGTCCCTATTACTGCACCTGATACCCCAATACTGAGCCACTTCTGCCATATGTGTCCCTATTACTGCACCTGATACCCCAATACTGAGCCACTGCTGCCGTATGCATCCCTATTACTGCACCTGACACCCCAATTCTGAGCCGCTGCTGCCGTATGTGTCCCTATTACTGCACCTGACACCTCATTGCTCAGCCGCTTGCTGCCGTATGTGTCCCTATTACTGCACCTGATACCCCAATACTGAGCCGCTGCTGCCGTACGTGTCCCTATTACTGCACCTGATACCCCAATGCTGAGCCGCTGCTGCCATATGCGTCCCTATTACTGCACCTGATACCCCAATGCTGAGCCGCTGCTGCCGTATGTGTCGCTATTACTGCACCTGATACCCCAATGCTGAGCCACTGCTGCCATATGTGTCCCTATTACAGCACCTGATACCCCAATGCTGAGCTGCTGCTGCCGTATGTGTCCCTATTACTGCACCTGATACCCCAATACTGAGCCGCTGCTGCCGTACGTGTCCCTATTACTGCACCTGATACCCCAATGCTGAGCCGCTGCTGCCATATGTGTCCCTATTACTGCACCTGATACCCCAATGCTGAGCCGCTGCTGCCGTATGTGTCCCTATTACTGCACCTGATACCCCAATGCTGAGCCACTGCTGCCATATGTGTCCCTATTACAGCACCTGATACCCCAATGCTGAGCTGCTGCTGCCGTATGTGTCCCTATTACTGCACCTGATACCCCCTATACACACATGGCTCTGCTCTGCACCCCCTATACTCACATGGCTCCGCTCGGTACACCTTGTACACATGCAGCTCTGCTCCGTACACCTTGTACACACGTGGCTCTGCTCCGTACACGCTGTACACACGCGGCTCTGCTCCGTACACGCTGTACACACGTGGCTCTGCTCTGTACACATGCGGCTCTGCTCCGTACACTCTGTACACACGCGGCTCTGCTCTGTACATGCTGTACACGTGCGACTATGCTCCGTACATGCTGTACACCCGCGGCTCTGCTCCCTACACCTTGTACACACGCAGCTCTGCTCCGTACACCTTGTACACACGCAGCTCTGCTCCGTACACCCCGTACACACGGCTCCGCTCCATACACCCCATACACATACCACTTCGCTCCGTACACCTTGTACACAAACAGCTCAGCTCCGTACACCTTGTACAAAAACGGCTCCGCTGTGTACACCTTATGCACAAACAGCTCCGCTCACCCCATACACACATGGCTCCACTTCTCCATACACCTCAAACATGCATATCTGTGCTCTGTACACCTTCTACACACACGGCTCCGCTCTGTACACCTCATACACACACAGCTCTTCTACATTCACCCTGTAAACCCCTCCTGACCCCACACAGAAACTTCACCTCATCCAGCACAATGACAACCAGCACAGCAGAGTCCTGCAGCTGTGGAAGGAATGGCCCCCGTCGAGTGTCCGGGCCGGAACCAAGGGAGCCGTCATCTGGGTTCCGGGGGAAACTGTCCCCGAGGGACAGAGTTCGGGGATGGGCTGTTGTGACAGACAGATGGGCTGGGGGAGAGACCAGTATAACGGAGGCGGGGAATTTCCGGGATGATGAGTCAGCAGACCGGGACAGAGGCAGCAGGAGACCGTGGGAGCGACTGAAAGCTAGAGCGACTTACCAGTGCCAGGGAAGACGCTCACTGAGGACTCCAGAGGGACGGCGCAAAGCCCATGCTGCCCCACTCCAGCCCGCGGCCACTGCAGCCCCAGTTTGACCCGTGGCCGCTGCCGCCTCACCTCAGCCTGCGGCTGCGGCCTACCCATTGGCTGCGCAGATGGCCTGTCATTCACCACCTCACATCGCTGCCACTTGCCCCAGTCCGGGGGCTGTGGCCCATCCGTCCAAGGACTCCGCCGGGACATGTGGGGCTCCAGTGTCATCAGCGCGCCAGAGCGTGCGAAGCCATCGTCAACGCCTCAGCAACTGGGCCCAGTGACTACTACGCCGAAAGACCATCATCCTGAACGGCGAGGGACGTCTGGACGGCTAAGTTGATTACATAACTAGTCGGCCATACCGCGGCCCTATACTTTAGTTACCGGCTATTGCCGTAAGTAGTTGTGTTCTACCCGCTTGTGTTTGCTTGTATAGAACCCCTGTGAGGGCAACCCGTGTTACCCCTTTTGTTGATCAGGCCGTGACTGAGGGAAGTTCCCTCTAGTCTTATAAACGTTACTATAGAAAGCACCAAATTGTCTCGCAACTCGTCACTGCATCCTGCGTACCTGCAAACACCACATTTGGCATAGTCGGCAGGATACAGTCTCCGAGTGCGGACGGCGGTGCACCTGATCAGAGTGGGGCTGCAGGCGCTGATGATGATGGGGGCCCCTGCTCTTGCATCTCCCTGGGGGCTATGCTAAGTAACTTGCCCCGGTTTTCTGGCTCCGATACGCTGTTGTGGAGCTGGACAGAACGTATGCGGGCCGGGCCGGGTGACAGGGAGGCAATTGCCCCCCGGGCCGCTCCCCCAGCACCTCTACAGGGCCGGCCGCACAGCAGATTGTGCGCAGCCGTGCCCGCTGTACTGTGACGCGGCCAGCAGCAAACAAAGCCAGAGCTGGGAGCTGTGCACCTCCGTCACCTTGATGGCTGCACAGCTTCCGGGCCGCTGCCAGTGCCTGCACCTGCAGTCCCGCTCCCTCTCTCTCCACTTCCGGGTCAGGCGTGCACGATGACGTCATCGCGCACGCCGACATGTACCAGAGTCCGGACTGTTGTGAGTTCATTTTCCCCTTCACTACTGAGGCCCGGGGAACTCCCTCTTCTGGTGAAGAAAGGTAGTGAGCCTGATTGTCAGACACCTGGGGCTGATTATGATGACTGGCTGAGTGGAGTTGATGATTGGATATAAGGCTGCCGACGCCCTTCTGGCCTGCGGGTGATTTCTCTGTGGACTTCTAGGAAACCAGTCTGATTCCTGCTCATCTAAAGCTAAGATTTCTGCTTTGCCTTTTTGCATTAGTGTTTTGTTTTCCTTGCTTTTCTGGATTCTGCCATTCCCTGCTGGGGTGAGCTGAATCTCCTTTTGCCTGTTGCTCTGTCTTCAGAATATTCCTGAGTACTGACATAGCTTTTTTGAAGCCTAGCGTCTTCAGGGCCTTTTTTACTGTCAGTTGGTTGGCTCTTATTTTCATAGGGTTTTTCACGGATTGCAGACAGCAGCCTTCCTGTCCTTTCCTATCTAAGCTAGCGTGGGCCCCATCTTTGCTCAGTCTATCTTTCTGTCTGTGTTTTGTTCTTTCTTCTTGCTTCACCGTCATTATATGTGGGGGGCTGCCTTTTGCTTTGGGGTCTGCTCTGGCGCAGTTTAGATTTCCCTTTCTGTCTTTAGGCTATGTAGTCCTCTGGCTGTGATCGAGGGGCCTAGGGCATCGTAGGAGCCCCCCACGGCTACTGCTAGTTGTGCTGATAGGTTCAGGGGTCTGCAATCCGATAGCTGCCAACTTCTCTGGTTTTCTGGACTTAGCTAGCATTTCTATTTTTGCCTCCTACGGTGACTCAATCATAACAGAATCACCCGCCATACCGCAGATTCTAGGGTACTCAATAGCAGGAAAGAATTGTATAAAAAGGAAAAAAAAAAAGTGTGTATATTTTTTCCTCTATATCTCTGAGGCCGTAGGGGGAATTTTTTTTTTCTCTCAATGGAGATAAAGCAATTGTCTGATCGTGTGGAGCAGCTCGCTGCGGAAGTGCGGGGAATTTCCGCCTACCTTGCTCATTCACATGCTGCTGAACCAAAGATTCCTACACCTGATGTATTTTTTGGGGATCGGTCTAAATTTTTGAATTTCAAAAATAATTGTAAATTATTTTTTGCCTTGAAGCCTAACTCGTCAGGGAGCTCCGCGCAGCAGGTTAAAATTGTCATCTCTTTGTTGCGTGGCGATCCCCAGGATTGGGCGTTTTCTTTGAAACCAGATGATCCTATTCTGACTAATGTGAACGCATTTTTTCAGGCCTTGGGGTTGTTGTATGACGAACCTAATGCCATTGATCAGGCTGAAAAGACCCTGCTGGCATTGAACCAGGGTCGTGATTCTGCAGAATTGTACTGTCAAAAATTCCGAAAGTGGGCAGTACTTACTACCTGGAATGATAATGCCTTGGCTGCTCTCTTTCGGAAGGGGTTGTCAGAAGCCATAAAAGATACTATGGTGGGATTTCCTGTTCCCTCTGGTCTTGACGATTCTATGTCTTTAGCCATTCAGGTTGATCGGCGTTTACGCGAACGCAGAGCTGCACGAGAGGTGTTGCCACCTGTTGAACAGATGTCTGAACCTATGCAATGTGATAGAGTTGTGTATAAGTTGTGTTTTTTCTGTGGAGATGCCTCGCATATTATTTCTGTCTGTCCTAAACGCGAGAAACGCTTTGCACACACGTTTTCTGTTGGTGGTGTTCAACCTAAGTTTCTTCTGGTTATTACTCTGATCTGCTCCCTGTCCACATTTTCCGCCAAGGCTTTTGTGGATTCGGGAGCAGCTCTAAACCTAATGGACTTGGATTTTGCTAAATGTTGTGGATTTCCGATGACACCTCTGCAGACGCCTATCCCTTTGAGGGGGATTGATGCTACTCCTTTGGCTAAAAATAAACCTCAGTTTTGGACCCAGGTGGTAATGCGGGTCGCCCCAGACCATCAAGAAAATTGCAGGTTTTTGGTGTTACATAATCTGCATGATACTATTGTTCTGGGGTTTCCCTGGTTACAAATTCATAATCCAGTTTTGGATTGGAAATCTGTGTCTGTGGTGAGTTGGGGTTGTCGGTGTGCCTTTAGTGAGGCTCCGGTGTTTTCCACCTCTCCTCAGTCGCATGATGTTCCTGATTATTTGGCGGACTTTTATGATGTATTTAGTGAGAATGAATCTGCGTCTCTGCCTCCTCATAGGAGTTATGACTGTGCTATTGAACTGAGCCCGGGGTGTAAATTTCCCAAGGGTCGGCTCTTCAAATTATCTGTACCCGAGCACGAGGCTATGCGATCCTATATTAAGGAGGCGTTGGAGAAGGGTCATATTAGACCATCCTCGTCACCCTTAGGTGCCGGGTTTTTTTTTTGTAGCCAAAAAGGATGGATCATTAATACCTTGTATTGATTATCGTGCTCTCAACAAAATTACTGTTAAATATCAGTATCCGTTACCCCTGATTTCTGATCTATTCTCCAGAGTTAAAGGTGCTTGCTGGTTTACCAAGCTTGACCTTAGGGGGGCGTATAATCTTATTCGCATTAAGCATGGGGATGAATGGAAGACGGCGTTTAATACTCCGGAGGGACATTTTGAGTACCTGGTGATGCCTTTTGGGCTCACTAATGCCCCTTCTGTCTTCCAGTGCTTCATGAACGATATTTTCCGAGATTTTGTCGATAAATTTTTGATTATCTATCTGGATGATATTTTGATCTTCTCCAAGGATTGGGATTCTCATGTGGAACATATTCGGACTGTATTCCGGATCTTGAGGGAGAATTCCCTGTATGTCAAAGGATCTAAATGCCTTTTCGGAGTACAGAGGATTTCTTTTTTGGGATTTATTTTGTCCCCGTCAACTATTGAAATGGACCCGGCCAAGGTACAGGCCATTTACGATTGGGTTCAGCCCACTTCTTTGAAGGCCCTCCAGAAGTTTTTGGGTTTTGCTAATTTTTATCGGAAATTTATAGCAAAATTTTCTAGTATTGCCAAGCCATTGACTGATTTGACTAAGAAGGGTGCTGATGTGTTAAATTGGTCTCCGGAGGCTGTTTCTTCCTTTCAGGAGCTGAAGCGAAGATTCACCTCCGCCCCGGTTTTGCGGCAACCTGATGTCTCACTTCCGTTCCAGGTAGAGGTGGATGCTTCTGAGATTGGTGCAGGAGCTGTTTTGTCCCAAAAGGATCCTGTAACATCTAAAATGAATCCCTGTGCTTTCTTTTCCCGAAAGTTCTCTCCATCTGAACGTAACTATGATGTGGGGAATCGGGAACTGTTAGCCATGAAATGGGCATTTGAGGAGTGGAGACATTGGTTGGAGGGAGCTAAGCATCAAGTCGTGGTCCTCACTGACCACAAGAATTTGATTACCTTGAGTCGGCTAAGCGCTTGAACCCTAGACAGGCTAGGTGGGCCTTGTTTTTTACACGTTTTGATTTTGTAGTTTCTTTTCTTCCTGGAACTAAGAATGTCAAGGCTGACGCCCTCTCTAGGAGCTTCTTTGCTGATTCTCCTGTGGTGACCAAGCCTGCTACCATTTTAGGTGAAGGGGTAGCTCTTTCTGCCATCTCGCCCAATTTGAGACGTGCTCTGGAAGAGTTCCAGGAGGACAAACCTGAGCGTTGTTCCAGTGGAAAGTTGTATGTTCCTGACCAGTGGAAGAAGAGAGTGATGTCTGAAGTTCATTGTTCTGCTTTGGCTGGTCATCCAGGTATTTTTGGTACTAGAGATCTGGTGAGTCGGTCTTTTTGGTGGCCCTCCTTGTCTCGTGATGTCAGGAATTTTGTGCAGTCCTGTGGGACGTGCTCCCGGTCTAAATCGTGTTCTCGCTCTAGTGGGTTGTTGATGCCTTTGCCTGTCCCCAAGAGGCCATGGACCCATATTTCAATGGATTTCATCTCTGATATGCCTGTCTCTCAAAGGATGACTGTTATTTGGGTGATTTGTGATAGGTTCTCTAAGATGGTTCATCTTGTACCACTCCCTAAGTTGCCGTCTTCCTCTGAATTGGTGCCCGTGTTTTTACAACAGGTGGTTCGCTTGCACGGGATTCCTGAGAACATTGTATCTGACAGAGGAGTCCAGTTTGTGTCTAGATTTTGGAGAACTTTCTGTTCCAAGCTGGGAATTCAGTTGTCCTTCTCCTCTGCTTTTCACCCTCAGACCAATGGGCAGACAGAGAGAACAAACCAGACCTTGGAGTCATATTTGAGATGTTTTATTTCTGCTGATCAGGATGATTGGGTTTCATTTTTGCCCTTGGCCGAATTTGCTTTAAATAATAGAGCTAGTTCTGCCACTTTGATGTCTCCTTTTTTTTGTAACTTTGGGTTTCATCCTCGATTTTCTTCAGGGCAGGTGGAGCCCTCTGCCTGCCCAGGGGTTGACACTGTGGTGGAGAGAATGCACCAGATCTGAGACCAAGTGGTGGATAAGTTATCTCTCTCCCAGGAAAAGGCCCAGTGGTTTTCCAACCGACATAGGACCATTGGTCCCCAATTTAAGGTTGGTGATATGGTGCGGTTATCATCAAAAAATATTGCTATGAAGGTGGCTTCTCCTAAGTTTAAGCCTAGATTTATTGGACCTTACAAGATTTTGGAGATTATTAATCCGGTCTCTTTTCGTTTGGCTCTTCCTGTCACATTTAAAATCCATAATGTGTTCCATAAATCTTTGTTGAAGAGGTTTGTTGAACCTGTTGTTCCGGGGGTTGCACCTCCAGACCCTGTATTGGTTGAAGGTAACATGGAATATGAGGTAGAGAAAGTACTGGATTCCCGTCTGGCTAGACGGAGACTCCAGTATTTGGTTAAGTGGAAGGGTTATGGTCAGGAGGATAATTCCTGGATCTCTGCCTCTGATATTCATGCCAAAAGATTGGTGCGTGCCTTTCATCGGGCTCACCCTGATCGCCCTGGTGGCGTGGTTGAGGATTCGGTGACCCCTCCTCAAGGGGGAGGTTCTGTTGTGAGTTCATTTTCCCCTTCACTACTGAGGCCCGGGGAACTCCCTCTTCTGGTGAAGAATGGTAGTGAGCCTGATTGTCAGACACCTGGGGCTGATTATGATGACTGGCTGAGTGGAGTTGATGACTGGATATGAGGCTGCCGACGCCCTTCTGGCCTGCGGGTGATTTCTCTGTGGACTTCTAGGAAACCAGTCTGATTCCTGCTCATCTAAAGCTAAGATTTCTGCCTTGCCTTTTTGCATTAGTGTTTTGTTTTCCTTGCTTTTCTGGATTCTGCCATTCCCTGCTGGGGTGAGCTGAATCTCCTTTTGCCTGTTGCTCTGTCTTCAGAATATTCCTGAGTACTGACATAGCTTTTTTGAAGCCTAGCGTCTTCAGGGCCTTTTTTACTGTCAGTTGGTTGGCTCTTATTTTCATAGGGTTTTTCACGGATTGCAGACAGCAGCCTTCCTGTCCTTTCCTATCTAAGCTAGCGTGGGCCCCATCTTTGCTCAGTCTATCTTTCTGTCTGTGTTTTGTTCTTTCTTCTTGCTTCACCGTCATTATATGTGGGGGGCTGCCTTTTGCTTTGGGGTCTGCTCTGGGGCAGTTTAGATTTCCCTTTCTGTCTTTAGGCTATGTAGTCCTCCGGCTGTGATCGAGGGGCCTAGGGCATCGTAGGAGCCCCCCACGGCTACTGCTAGTTGTGTTGATAGGTTCAGGGGTCTGCAATCCGATAGCTGCCAACTTCTCTGGTTTTCTGGACTTAGCTAGCATTTCTATTTTTGCCTCCTACGGTGACTCAATCATAACACCGGACCCTGGAAGCAGAGAGGCGCTGCTGGGGAGCGGGCGGCTGTGTGGTAAGAATGGCAAACTTTTTTTTTCTTTATGACATGAATTAAATGTGTGAGGGGGTGTGGGGGCTGCAAATGATGAATGGGGAGTGAGTGGGGCTGCAAATGATGAAGGGGTGAATGGGGCCACAC
The DNA here is from genome assembly GCF_039654945.1 of Dendrobates tinctorius. Taxonomy (NCBI): domain Eukaryota; kingdom Metazoa; phylum Chordata; class Amphibia; order Anura; family Dendrobatidae; genus Dendrobates; species Dendrobates tinctorius. The sequence goes on from NW_027361738.1 coordinate 39,428,462, forward strand.
ATGATGGAGGGGGGTGAGTGGGGCCGCACATTATGGAGGGGGGTTAATGGGGCCACACATGATGGAAAGGGGTGAATGGGGCCGCCTGGCCGCACATGATGAAGGGGGGTGAATGGGGCCGCACATGATGGAGGGGTGTGAATGGAGCCGCACATGATGGAGGGGGGTGAATGGGGCCGCACATGATGGAGGGGGGTGAATGGGGCTGCACATGATGGAGGGGGGTGAGTGGGGCTGCACATGATGAAGGGGGGTGAGTAGGGCCGCACATGATGAAGGGGGGGTGAGTGGGGCCGCACATGATGAAGGGGGGGTGAGTGGGGCCGCACATGATGAAGGTGGGGTGAGTGGGCCCGCACATGATGAAGTGGGGTGAGTGGGGCCACACATGATGAAGGGTGGGTGAGTGGGGCCGCACATGATGAAGGGGGGTGAGTGGGGCCACACATGATGAAGGGGGGTGAGTGGGGCCGCACATGATGAAGGGGGGTGAGTGGGGCCGCACAAGATGAAGGGGGGTGAGTGGGGTCGCACATGATGAAGGGGGGTGAGTGGGGCCGCACATGATGAAGGGGGAGTGAGTGGGGCCGCACATGATGAAGGGGGGTGAATGGGGCCGCACATGATGAAGGGGGGGTGAGTGGGGCCGCACATGATGAAGGGGGTGAGTGGGGCCGCACATGATGAAGGGGGGGTGAGTGGGGCCGCACATGATGAAGGCGGGGTGAGTGGGCCCGCACATGATGAAGGGGGGGTGAGTGGGGCCGCACATGATGAAGGGGGGGTGAGTGGGGCTGCACATGATGAAGGGGGGTGAGTGGGGCCGCACATGATGAAGGGGGGGTGAGTGGGGCCGCACATGATGAAGGGGGGGTGAGTGGGGCCACACATGATGAAGGGGGGTGAGTGGGGCCGCACATGATGAAGGGGGAGTGAGTGGGGCCGCACATGATGAAGGGGGGGTGAGTGGGGCCGCACATGGTGAAGGGGAGTGCGGTTGTTGCAAATGATGAAGAGGAGGTGAGTGGGGCTGCAAATGATGAAGTGATGGGAGTGGGGCTGTACTTGATGATGGGGGTAAGGGGGATTGCACATGATGACTGGGGGTAAGGGAGATTGCACATGATTAAGTAGGGGGAGTTCGGCTGCACATGGGAAGTGGGAGTTAAGGGGACTGCACAGGATGAATTGGGGGTAAGGGGGACTGCACATGATGAATTGGTGGGTAAGGAGGATTGCACATGATGAAGGGGGTGAGTGGGGCTGTACATGATGAAGGGGGGTGAGTGAGGCTGTACATGATGAAGGGGGGTGAGTGAGGCTGCATATGATGAAGTGCGGGGAGTGGGGCTGCACTTGATGACAGGGGTAAGGGGGATTGCACATGATGACTGGGGGGTAAGGGAGATTGCAAATGATGAAGTTGGGTGATTTGGGCTGCACATGATGAAGGTGTGGGGAGTTCGGCTGCACATGGGATGTGGCGGTTAAGGGGACTGCACAGGATGAATTAGGGGTAAGTGGGAATGCACATGAATTGGGGGTTTAGGGGAACTGCACATGATGAATTGGGGGTAAGGAGTACTGCACATGATGACGGGGGAGTGGGGCGGCAAATGAAGTGGGGGGTAAGGGGGACTGAACATGATGAAGTGAGCGGAAGGGGACTGCACATGATGAAATGGAAGGGGGATAGGGGGCTGCAAATGATGAAGGGGCACTGCAGATGAAGTGAGGGGGTGATAGGGGACTGCAATGGATGAAATAAGTGGACATCAAATTAAAGTGGGGGGACTGCAAATGATGAAGTAAGGGAGAGGACGGGGGACTGCAAATGATCAATTCAGTGTGAGTGACGGGGCACAGCAATTTAATTGACGGTGGGGGTAAGGAGTAAGGAGAGCAAATGATGAATTGAAGGTGGGGGCTGGGGAGAGCAAATGATGATCTATGGGGAGAACAAATAATGAATTTTGAGAGTGGGGGAGTAAATGATGTATTGAATGTGGGGTAGAGCAGTTGATGATGAATAGAGGGTGGGAGAGAAAGACATGACAATGAATTGAGGCAGGATGGGCATGTAAATGTAATGAATCGGGGTAAGGGTTAGAGCAGGAGGTACATAGTGGGGGACCTTGAGAATGAAGTGCCTGGTAATGAATTGGGGAAAAGAGTACAGGTGCTAATTAATTTATATATTAAATGGGGAAAGTTGCTATTTATAGTTAGTGGGTGCACAGTGGCGGATTATAATTTATATTTGGAATGATTGGTAGCATAATAACCAATTATATATTGATTGTGGGTGCATGTCTGTATTCAGATGTGTAGTGTAGAAGAAACGGAAAAAGTGGGGAATGTGCTCTGAAAGTGGTGCTCTAGTAACTGTGTTATTTTACGCAGGGTCGAGTCCTGGCTGTAAGAAGTAATGGCTGTCTGTGCTTGATGAAAAAGAAAAGCAATTATGAAGGACTTCAGCTAGAGACGTCACTGGTGAGTCAGTGTGTTACCTGTGCACTGGCACTATACACTGTATACTATATACATTATCATCGGTGATCACTGTATTACCTGTACACTGACACTTTATACAGAGCTCCTGTGTATAAGATCACTGGTAATCACTGTATTACCTGTACACTGACACTATACACTGTATACTATATATAGCTGTCCTGTGTATGATTTCACTGATGAGCACTGTATTACCTGTACACTGACACTATAAACAGAGCTGCTGTGTGTAATGTCACTGGTGATCCATGTATTACCTGTAAACTGACACTTTATACAGAGCTCCTCTGTATAATGTCACTGGTGATCACTGTATTACCTGTACACTGACACTATACACTGTATACTATATACAGCTGTCCTGTGTATGATTTCACTGATGATCGCTGCATTACCTGTACACTGACACTATAAACAGAGCTGCTGTGTGTAATGTCACTGGTGATCAGTGTATTACCTGTACACTGACACTATATACAGAGCTCCTGTGTATAATGTCACCAGTGATCACTGTATTACCTGTACACTGACAGTAAATACAGAGTTTCTGTATACAATGGCACTTAGTATTATGTTGGTTTTTTTTTTATTAATGATCAGTATTGTAATATTCAGTCACTATGTGGTGGTAATATGTAGTCTGACCATGGTGCGGTGGTATTTGTTCCTTGTATGTGGTATTATTCAGTCACTATGTTGTGGTAAAATGTGGTCTGGCCAAGGTGTGGCGGTATTTGTTCCATGTATGTGGTAATATTCGGTCACTATGTGGTGGTAATATGTGGTCTGGCCATGGTGCGGTGATATTTGTTCCTTGTATGTAGTATTTTTTTGGTCACTATGTGTTGGTAATATGTGGTCTGGCCAAGGTGTGGCGGTATTTGTTCTTTATATGTGGTATTATTCGGTCACTATGTGCAGGTAATATGTGGTCTGGTCATGGTGTGACAATATTTGTCCCTTGTATGTGGTATTAATGGTTGTTTAAAAAAAATGTAAATGTATGTGACTCATTCCATTAAAGAAAAATACATAAATATATATTTATTTTTAATAGTTTAGAGTAGACTAGGTCCCAGCCGAAAGAGTCTCCCGTGTCGTGGTATCAGCTTAAAAATTATTTTGGCCAGAACAGAAGTTGCTGGTTATGTATGTGATCTGGTGTTTGATGGGAACTGTGAGGCTGAGTTCACACGTGGCGTTTTTTTCGCGTTTCCGAGGCGGTTTTAACCGCGCGATTTTGCCGCGAAAACGCGAAAAATAAGCATCCCATGCATTCCTATGGGATTCTGCAATGCTGTGCTAATGCTGCGGTTTTTACCGCGGCGGAATCGCTTTGCGGTAAAAACCACAGCATGCTTATTAATTTGCGGAATCGCGGCGATCCCGCACCCATAGGAATGCATTGTTCCGCTTACTTTCCGCATGTGGCTGTGCACACCATGCGGAAAGTAAGCAGAACAATTGCGGATGGTACCCACGGTCCGGAGGAGAGGAGACTGTCCTCCGGGCTTTGGGTACCATATCCCTGTAAAAAATAGAATTTTAAAATAAAAAATATTGTTATTCTTACCTTCCGGCGTCCCGCGCAGTCTTCCTGCCTCTCTTCACGCTCCCGTTCCCAGTAAGCCTTTGCGAAAATGGCGTCCGTTCTCGCGGGATCGCGAAGTCTCGCGGTCATTCGCGCGACGTCATCGCGAATGACCGTGAGACGTCGCGATCCCGCGAGAACTGACGTCATCGCGGGCATTTTCGCAAAGGATTACTGGGAACGGATGCGCGGGACGTCGGAGGGTAAGAATAACACCATTTTTTATTTTTTTTTACATTCTATCTTTTACTACTGATGCTGCATAGGCAGCCTCAGTAGTAAAAAGTTGGTCACACTGGTCAAACACTATGTTTGACGAGTGTGACCAACCTGTCAATCAGTTCTCCAAGCGATGCTCCAGATCGCTTGGAGAACGCTAGCATTCTGCAAGCTAATTACGCTTGCAAAATGCTAGTTTTTCCGCGGGAAAATCGCGGGAATTTAAAATGCGATTTTCCCGCGGACTGGAATTCCGGTACGTGTGCACATAGCCTTAATATCTGATCAGTGAGGATGTGGTGGAGAAGTTGAGTTTTTCCAAGAGTGGGACGGTGGAGGCGGAGCTGGTGTGGAACCTGGGCGAAGTCTCAAAGGAACCCAAAAATTTTGCCAGTATGGGACCCCGAAATTCCTAGTGGAAGCCCTGGTCTGTCTGATAAGCTGCAGACCGCAGCTTCCTGAGACTTCAGTGTGCTCACGCAGACAGCGTGATTACATTATTGTCTCATGCCGCTCTGGGAACCAGAAGAGAAAATGGAGGCTGCAGTGCCAGGAATCAGGACAAGGTGAGTATAAACTTCTTTATTTTTAATATGGAGAACTGGGGCCATCCTTCTATATATATAGGAGAACAGGGGTCTCTTATACTATATATATGGGGAGAACTGGGGCCGTCACACTATATATATGGGGAGAACTGGGGCCATCATACTATATATATACAGTCATATGTAAAAGTTTGGGCACCCCTATTAATGTTAACCTTTTTTCTTTATAACAATTTTGTTTTTTGCAACAGCTATTTCAGTTTCATATATCTAATAACTGATGGACTCAGTTATATTTCTGGATTCAAATGAGGTTTATTGTACTAACAGAAAATGTGCAATCTGCATTTAAACAAAATTTGACCGGTGCAAAAGTATGGGCACCCTTATCATTTTCTTGATTTGAACACTCCTAACTACTTTTTACTGACTTCCTGAAGCACTAAATTGGTTTTGTAACCTCATTGAGCTTTGAACTTCATAGCCAGGTGTATCAAATCATGAGAAAAGGTATTTAAGGTGGCCACTTGCAAGTAGTTCTCCTATTTGATTCTCCTATGAAGAGTGGCATCATGGGCTCCTCAAAACAACTCTCAAATGATCTGAAAACAAAAATTATTCAGCATAGCTTTTCAGGGGAAGGATACAAAAAGTTGTCTCAGAGATTTAACCTGTCAGTTTCCACTGTGAGGAACATAGTAAGGAAATGGAAGTACACAGGTACAGTTCTTGTTAAGCCCAGAAGTGGCAGACCAAGAAAAATATCAGAAAGGCAGAGAAGAAGAATGGTGAGAACAGTCAAGGACAATCCACAGACCACCTCCAAAGACCTGCAGCATCATCTTGCTGCAGATGGTGTCACTGTGCATCGGTCAACAATACAGCGCACTTTGCACAAGGAGAAGCTGTATGGGAGAGTGATGCGAAAGAAGCCGTTTCTGCAAGCACGCCACAAACAGAGTCGCCTGAGGTATGCAAAAGCACATTAGAACAAGCCAGTTACATTTTGGAAGAAGGTCCTGTGGACTGATGAAACAAAGATTGAGTTGTTTGGTCATACAAAAAGGCATTATGCATGCGCTGTATTGTTGACCGATGCACAGTGACACCATCTGCAGCAAGATGATGCTGCAGGTCTTTGGAGGTGGTCTGTGGATTGTCCTTGACTGTTCTCACCATTCTTCTTCTCTGCCTTTCTGATATTTTTCTTGGCCTGTCACTTCTGGGCTTAACAAGAACTGTACCTGTGTTCTTCCATTTCCTTACTATGTTCCTCACAGTGGAAACTGACAGGTTAAATCTCTGAGACAACTTTTTGTATCCTTCCCCTGAAAAGCTATGTTGAATAATCTTTGTTTTCAGATCATTTGGGAGTTGTTTTGAGGAGCCCATGATGCCACTCTTCATAGGAGAATCAAATAGGAGAACTACTTGCAAGTGGCCACTTTAAATACCTTTTCTCATGATTTGATACACCTGGCTATGAAGTTCAAAGCTCAATGAGGTTACAAAACCAATTTAGTTCTTCAGGAAGTCAGAAAAAAGTAGTTAGGAGTGTTCAAATCAAGAAAATGATAAGGGTGCCCATACTTTTGCACCAGTCAAATTTTGTTTAAATGCAGATTGCACATTTTCTGTTAGCACAATAAACCTCATTTGAATCCAGAAATATAACTGAGTTCATCAGTTATTAGATATGTGAAACTGAAATACCTGTTGCAAAAACCAAAATTGTTATAAAGAAAAAAGGATAACATTAATAGGGGTGCCCAAACTTTTACATATGACTGTATGAGGAGAACTGGGGCCACCATACTAGATATGTGGGCAACTGGGGCCATCGCACTATATTTATAGTGGGAACTGGGACCATCGCATTATATATACTATATATATCCCATATCTCTATAGTAAGCTCGGTTCTGCTCCTATATCTCTGTAGTAAGCTTGGTTCTGCTCCCTTATCTCAATAGTAAAGGCTGATCTGCTCCCATATTTCTGGAGTAAGCAGCTCAGTTCTGCTCCAAATCTCTGTAGTAAGCTCGGTTCTGCTACCTTATCTTTGTAGTAAGCTCGGTTCTGCTCCCATACCGCTGTAGTAAGCTCGGTTCTGCTCTCATGTCTCTGTAGTAAGCTCGGTGTTTTTCGCCCATATCTCTGTAGTAAGCTCCGTTCTGCTCCCATATCTCTGGAGTATTCTCAGTTCTGATCCATATATTTGCAGTACGCTCTGTTCTGCTCCCATATCTCTGGAGTAAGCTCTGTTCTGCTCCCAAATCTCTGGAGTAAGCTCCGTTCTGCTCCCATATCTCTGGAGTAAGCTCCATTCTGCTCCCATATAACTGGAGTAAGCTCCATTCGGCTCCCATATCTCTGGAGTAAGCTCTGTTCTGCTCCCATTTCTCTGGAGTAAGCTCGGTTCTGCTCCTATATCTCTGAAGTAAGCTCTGTTTTGCTCCCATATTTCTGTAGTAAGCTCGGTTCTGCTCCCATATCTATGCAGCTAGCACCGATCTGTTCCCATATCTACATACCAGCTTATTTTTAAAGCCTGTTATCTATGCTGCTTGAATGGCCAGAGATAAGCAGGGAAAAAGAGGGCCACCGCAACTCGAGGGCCATTTCCTTGTGATTGCCCCCCAGGCTGAAAAGTGCCAAGCAGCCCCTGTATACGGGGCCTCTTCCGCATGCACCCCATGACCCTCACATTAGAGACTGAGGTGGCCTTGGCGCTAGATGGGGAAGCCTGGATGTCGGTAATATTGAGACCCCCGGGGCGTCGCAACACCTTCGCCAGGGTCTTGCAGATCCTGGAAGAGACCCACGGGGATTCAACAGACGTGGTGGAGTTGAGAACCCGGTTGTTCAGTCGGATGCAGGGGGAGGGGGAGACCATCACCCAGTATATGAATGCCCTCCAGGAGCTATACACCACCATAGAAAGGAAGGACGGCATAGTGGTAGGGCCCATCGACATTACCCTTCGTGACCTGCTAGTGACTGGACTCCGGGACCCGCTAATCAAGCAGGCAACGCGGGAACAGGTCTGAGTGAACCCACGTTTAGCCTTCTCCAAAGTGGGGAGTCAGGCCTGGGTGCGAGAGCAAGAGCAGGGGATGACGGCTCCAGTGGGGAAGGCCCGGAGTATGGAATCTTCCGTAAGCGTTGTCAAAGAGCCTCAATGGATTGAGGAAATGAGACAAGAACTGAAGAGTATCCGGGGCAAGCTGGCTTAAGCGAAGAAGAGAATAGAGCCCGCGCACGGCCGACCTGGCTATAATTCCGGGCCCTGTGGGCCTCACAATACACGGGGTGGCTGAGCCTCACCGCCCCGGTGTTATGAGTGTGGAGAACTGGGCCACTTCGCACGGGAGTGTCCGCGGTGTGGGAAATACCCACCCCAGCAGACATTAAACTAGAGGGCTCCGGGCATGGGGGATGCCGCTCGGAGCCGGAAGCCACAACAAGGGGTGGTGGAAGTCCCGAAGAACTGGTCGCTAAGTGCCCAATAGTATGGGCCGAAGTTGAGGGTCGTGCTGTGCGGTGTCTAGTGGATACAGGGTCGCAGGTAACGACCATGCCGGCAACATACTTCTGGCAGCATTTCCCGGAAGCGGCAAGGCCCCAGTGGGGGCCCATGATACGACTAGTGGCCGCAAACCAACTGCCGAAACCTGTTGCCGGAGTGGTGTGGCTTCAGATGACATTGTATGGTAAATCCCTCGGCTGCCGGGAGTGGTCCTAACCCAAGGAGAGACTAACAACTGTCATCCGATCATCTTGGGCATGAACATACTGCAGGAGTTCGGCAATCTACTCCTCAACGATTCCACGCAGGAGACCTTAAGTCAGTGGGGTTCTCGCACGGACCAGGGGCAGGTCTTCCAGCGGTTGGTGCGGGAGGCGCGAGTGCTCCAGGAGTGTCAGGAGGGTGAGGCGCTGGGCAAGGTCATCGCACTGGCGGCCCCCCGCTCGTGCTTCCTCCGGGGCAGACTGTGGAGGCTCTGCCGATCCGCGCCCCGATGCCACTGAACTCTGTCCCCTGGGGACAGTTTCCCCCGGAACCCAGATGACGGCTCCCTTCGTTCCGGCCCGGACACTCGACGGGGGCCGTTCCTCCCACACTCCCCCGCCCTGTGTGCTCGCCAGTCCTCGGGCGAGGGTTTTCGTAGACTCGGGTTAGTTTTTTGGGACGACAGTCCTTGTCGCCATACAAACTGGTCCTGTCCGTAACATTCAGGGGGTTTGCCAGCTGTTGACCGCTCGGAGCGTCGAAGCTCGGGTGTAGTGGAGTCTTCTGGGGTGGTGGAAGGTGGTCGAATAGTTGGTTCTGGTGGGATTCCCTTGTCTACTGTAGTGCCACTACTGGGGTGACCCGCAGATGCGATGGGGAAGTCCTCTTCGTCATCCAGGTCCCAGACCGTGGGCGGGGGGTCAGGGACCTGGAGGGTCGGTTTGAGCCGCGGGGGATCGGTAGACGTACAAGGCCGTAACATGTTACGGTGCACAACCCAAGTGAGGGGCGCATTGTTTCCTTCAGTTTGTATTCCATACACAGGCCCGTCGGGGCTTGCTCGGCACAACACTCGGTACGGGTTCACCTCCCACCGTGGTTCTAACTTGTTTTGGGGACGTTGATCAAGTACAAGTACCTGATCCCCAGTCTGAAAGTCAATAGGTGGGGCAATGCTCCCCCCTGATGTTCTAGATCCTGGAGCTTCGTATGGATGATACAGTGGAGGGTCTGCAGCCGATGCCGGTGGTTGCGGACCCACGAGGATACCCCGGTCCAGGGTTTGGGCTCCTCCAGGTTCAATTCCACCTCCATAATTCCTTTGCCTTCCTGTCCGAACAGCAATGAGTAGGGGGTGTAACCAGTCACTCGATGCACCTGATTGTTATATACCCACACCAGCTCTGGGACATACTCAGGCCAGCGGGCCTTGCGGTCACTCTCCAGGGTGCGTAGCATTTGGATTAGCATACGATTGAATCGTTCGCAGGCTCCGTTTCCCTGCGGGTGGTACGGTGTAGTCTGCGATTTATCGATACCGTAAAGATGGTGTAGCTCTTCCATGACTTTTCCTAGGAAGCACGCTCCTTGGTCCGAATGTATTCATTGTGGACAGCCGTACACTTGAATAAAGTTCTTGCAAATCGCATAGGCTGCCGACTCTGCTGTTTGGCTTCGAGTGGGGGTGACCACGGCAAACTTGGTGAAATGGTCCACCATAACGAGACACTGTTCATACACCTGATAGGCAGGACCTATGGTCAGATAGTCCACCGTAAGAAGCTCCAGAGGGGCTGATTTTACAATAGTTTGCACCGGGGCTCGTTGCGCGGGGGGTTTAGCGAGCTCGCACGGGCGGCAGGTTCGACAAACTTCTTCTACAGCGGCGTGCAAGTGTGGGTGGTACGCTATCTGCTGCAACCATTGTTAAGTCTTTTGAGCACCAAAATGAGCCCCTTCTCATGGGCTTCCCGGGCCAGTTGGTTGAGATGGGCTCCGGGCACGATCACCTGCCATATCGTAGCTAACGTGGTTTGTGAAATGGCTTTTTGATATAAAAGTCCCTTTTTGAGGACTAGTTTTTCCCACTGGCGCAACATCAGCAACATATCTTGGGTCAAAGTCTGTCTCTGTGAGCCCGTGGGCAATTTACCGGTGGCCACCCATCGGCGTAGGAGTCCAACTTCTGTATCTTCCTGTTGCTGCTGAATCCTTTTGTCGCGGGGCTGTTCCAGCATCCCTCCTAGGAGTCCCGGATGAAGCGCTTCTTGCGTATTGACTGTAAGTGCGGCGGTAGTGAGGGTGAACGGCGTCTCGTCTGCTTCTAATTCGTCGTCTCGACTTCTTCTTGGGGTGGTGTGTCGGATTCTGGAGAGCACGTCGGCGTGCACGTTTTCAGCTTCCCGTTTGTAGATGATCTTATAATTGAATTTGGCCATCCGAGCCACCCACTGCTGCTCTAGGGCCCCCAGTTTGGCATTCTCCAAATGGGCTAACGGGTTGTTATCGGTCCGCACTACTACTTCGGAGCCCACCAGGTGCTCTGCGAATGGCTCCGTCATTGCCCACACTACCGCGAGGAGCTCGAGCTTAAAGGAGCTGTAATTGTCCGGGTTGCGTTCTGAGTCGTGCAGCGACTGGCTACCGTAGGCGATCACTTTCTCCCGGCCGTCCTGCACCTGTGACAACACAGCTCCTAGTCCCTGGAGGCTCCTGTCGGTATGCAGGATGAACGGTTGCGAGAAAGCCACATATGCCAATACCGGGGCGTCCGAGAGAGCAGCTTTGAGATCTTGAAACGCATCCTCTTGCAGTTGCTGCCACTGGACCTTCCGTCCATTTGCCCCGGCGGGAGCACCCATCAGCAGGTCTTGCAGGGTTCGAGCTCGGCGTGCAAAATTCTTCACCAACTGACGGTAGTAGCCGGCCAACCCCAAGAAGGCCCGCACGTACTTCACCGTCTCTGGGGTAGGCCACCCCTGGATGGCAGCGACCTTTTCCAGGGATGGTCGGACGCCCTCTGCCGAAACGGTATGCCCCAGGTATTCGATCTGGGTGCGGAACAGGTGGCATTTCTGGGGCTTTATCTTTAACCCGTACTTCTGCTGCCGGCCGAGCACCTGCCCCAACCGCCTCAGGTGGTCCTCAAATACCCGCGGCTGCAGCCTGTTCCCCGCCATCCACAGCCGCCCTGCTCTCACCAGTGGCCGCGGCAAGTACAGTGCCGTCGGCGGCCATCACTGTCCCGCTCCGGTCCGCAGCAGGGGCCGAGCCTCTGCTGGCCGCGGATTCCCCGTCGCAGACGTTGGCTGCGCAGGTGGCCTGTCATTCGCCACCTCACATCGCTGCCGCTTGCCCCAGTCCGGGGGCTGTGGCCCATCCGTCCAAGGACTCCGCCAGGGCCTGTGGGGCTCCTGTGTCATCAGCGCGCCGGAGCGCGCGAAGCCATCGTCAATGCCTCAGCAACTGGGCCCAGTGACTACTACGCCAAAAGACCATCATCCTGAACGGCGAGGGACGTCTGGACGACTAAGTTGACTACATAACTAGTGACCCGTAGTCGGCCATACCGCGGCCCTATACCTTAGTTACCGGCTATTGCCGGAAGTAGTTGTGTTTGTTTGCTTGTATAGAGCCCCTGCGAGGGCAACCCGTGTTACCCCTTTTGTTGATCAGGCCGTGACTGAGGGAAGTTCCCTCTAGTCTTATAAACGTTACTATAGAAAGCACCAAATTGTCTCGCAACTCATCACTGCATCCTGCGTACCTGCAAACACCACATTTGGCATAGTCGGCAGGATACAGTCTCCGAGCGCGGACGGCGGTGCACCTGATCAGAGTGGGGCTGCGGGCGCTGATGATGGGGGCCCCTGCTCCTGCATCTCCCTGGGGGCTATGCTAAGTAACTTGCCCCAGTTTTCTGGCTCTGATACGCTGTTGTGGAGCTGGACAGAACGTATGCGGGCTGGGCCGGGTGGCAGGGAGGCAATTGCCCCCCCGGGCCGCTCCCCCAGCACCTCTACAGGGCCGGCCGCACAGCAGATTGTGAGCATCCGTGCCCGCTGTACTGTGACGCGGCCAGCAGCAAACAAAGCCGCAGCGTCACAGTGTACCATACTGGCCGCCAGCCGGGAGCTGTGCACCTCCGTCACCTTGATGCGCTGGGCAAGGTCATCGCGCTTACGGCCCCCCCGCTCGTGCTTCCTCCGGGGCAGCCTGTGGAGGCTCTGCCGATCCGCACTCCGATGCCACTGGAGAGCGTGGAGGTGCAGGTGGAACCATGTTACTCAGAGCGCCTGCATCCTGGCATCCTGGTGGCCCGCTCCCTGGCCACAGTGCGGGAAGGGACCGTCTTGGTACATTGTGTCTACCTGGAAGATCAGGATATCGCCCTGAAGCCTCGGGCCGAAATAGCCAAACAAGTAAGGCCATTGGAAGACGTGCTGCCGGACCCCGCAGTCCAGTTGAGGGTGCAACCCGAAGATCCCTGGGCAGTAATGGTACGAACCCAACAGACTGCCGCATCCTTGGCCCAAGAAAAAGGTCGAGTCATCCTGGAGAGAATGCGGGCTGAACTTTCCGGCCTAGCGCCAGCCCAGCTTCTCCGGGTAGAGACACTTCTTGGACAATTTTACAGCGTCTTCGCCAGCCACGAGGATTACTTCGGATGTACCATGGCCATCACGCATGGGATCCCCATGGCAGGAGCTTCCCCATCCGGGAGCTATATCGGCAGATACCACCGCAGCTATACCAGGAAGTGAAAACTCTATTAGCCCAAATGCTCCGGAAGGGGGTCATACGAGAAAGCCAGAGCCCTTGGGTGGCCCCTATTGTCCTGGCTCGGAAAAAAGATGGCACTCTGCGTTTTTGTGTGGATTATTGGAAGTTGAACGCCTGCACCATCAAGGATTCGTATCCATTGCCCAGCATAAAAGAGTCTCTGTCCGCCCTAGGGAACACAACGTACTTTTCAACCCTAGACCTGGCCAGTGGGTACTGGCATTTGCCGATGTCGGAGGAAGACAGAGCCAAGACGGCATTCATCCTTCCCATGGGACTGTTCGAGTTCAATCGGATGCCGTTTGGGCTGGCCAACGTCTCAGGAACATTTCAGCGGTTGATGGAGCGGTGTCTAGGAGACCTCAACTTTGAAGCCACATTGATATACCTGGACGATATTTTCATCTATTCCGCCACGTTGGAGGACCACCTGAGGCTGTTGGGGCAGGTGCTCGGCCGGCAGCAGAAGTACGGGTTAAAGATAAAGCCCCAGAAATGCCACCTGTTCTGCACCCAGATCGAATACCTGGGGCATACCGTCTCGGCAGAGGGCGTCCAACCATCCCTGGAAAAGGTCGCTGCCATCCAGGGGTGGCCTACCCCAGAGACGGTGAAGGACGTGCGGGCCTTCTTGGGGTTGGCCGGCTACTACCGTCAGTTGGTGAAGAATTTTGCACGCCGAGCTCGAACCCTGCAAGACCTGCTGAAGGGTGCTCCCGCTGGGGCAAATGGACGGAAGATCCAGTGGCAGCAACTGCAAGAGGATGCGTTTCAAGATCTCAAAGCTGCTCTCTCGGACGCCCCGGTATTGGCATATGTGGATTTCTCGCAACCGTTCATCCTGCATACCGACAGCAGCCTCCAGGGACTAGGAGCTGTGTTGTCACAGGTGCAGGATGGCCGGGAGAAAGTGATCGCCTACGGTAGCCAGTCGCTGCATGACTCAGAACGCAACCCGGACTATTACAGCTCCTTTAAGCTCGAGCTCCTCACGGTAGTGTGGGCAATGAAGGAGCGATTCGCAGAGTACCTGGCGGGCTCCGAAGTAGTAGTGCGGACCGATAACAACCCGTTAGCCCATTTGGAGAATGCCAAACTGGGGGCCCTAGAGCAGCGGTTGGTGGCTCGGATGGCCAAATTCAATTATAAGATCATCTACAAACGGGGAGCTGAAAACGTGCACGCCGACGCGCTCTCCAGAATCCGACACACCACCCCAGGAAGAAGTCGAGACGACAAATTAGAAGCAGACAAGACGCCGTTCGCCCTCACTACTGCCGCACTTACAGTCAATACGCAAGAAGCGCCTCATCCGGGACTCCTAGGAGGGATGCTGGAACAGCCCCGCGACAAAAGGATTCAGCAGCAACAGGAAGATACAGAAGTTGGACTCCTACGCCGATGGGTGGCCACCGGTAAATTGCCCACGGGCTCACAGAGACAGACTTTGACCCAAGATATGTTGCTGATGTTGCACCAGTGGGAAAAACTAGTCCTCGAAAAGGGACTTTTGTATCGAAAAGCCATATCACAAACCACGTCAGCTACGATATGGCAGGTGATCGTGCCCGGAGCCGATCTCAACCAACTGGCCTGGGAAGCCCATGAGAAGGGGCTCATTTTGGTGCTCAAAAGACTTTACAATGGTTGCAGCAGATAGCGCACCACCCACGCTTGCACGCTGCTGTAGAAGAAGTTTGTCGAACCTGCCGCCCGTGCGAGCTCGCTAAACCCCCCGCGCAACGAGCCCCGGTGCAAACTATTGTAACATCAGCCCCTCTGGAGCTTCTTACGGTGGACTATCTGACCATAGGTCCTGCCTATCAGGTGTATGAACATTGTCTCGTTATGGTGGACCATTTCACCAAGTTCGCCGTGGTCACCCCCACTCGAGGCCAAACAGCGGAGTCGGCAGCCTAGGCGATTTGCAAGAACTTTATTCAAGTGTACGGCTGTCCACAACGAACGCATTCGGACCAAGGAACGTGCTTCCTAGGAAAAGTCATGGAAGAGCTACACCATCTTTACGGTATCGATAAATCGCAGAATACGCCGTACCACCCGCAGGGAAACGGAGCCTGCGAATGATTCAATCGTACGATAATCCAAATGCTGCGCACCCTGGAGAGCGACTGCAAGGCCCGCTGGCCTGAGTATGTCCCAGAGCTGGTGTGGGTATATAACAATCGGGTGCATCGAGTGACTGGTTACACCCTCTACTCATTGCTGTTCGGACAGGAAGGCAAAGGAATTATGGAGGTGGAATTGAACCAGGAGGAGCCCAAACGCTGGACCGGGGTATCCTCGTGGGTCCGCAACCACCGGCACCGGCTGCAGACCCTCCACTGTATCGTCCATACAAAGCTCCAGGATCTAGAACATCAGGGGGGAGCAATGCCCCCACCTATTGACTTTCAGACTGGGGATCAGGTACTCGTACTTGATCAACGTCCCCAAAACAAGTTAGAACCACGGTGGGAGGTGAACCCGTACCGAGTGTTGTGCCGAGCAAGCCCCGACGGGCCTGTGTACGAAATACAAACTGAAGGAAACAACGCTCCCCTCACTTGGGTTGTGCACCGTAACATGTTACGGCCTTGTACGTCTACCGATCCCCCGCGGCTCGAACCGACCCTCCAGGTCCCCGACCCCCCGCCCACGGTCTGGGACCTGGATGACGAAGAGGACTTCCCCATCGCATCTGCGGGTCACCCCAGTAGTGGCACTACAGTAGACCCGGGAATCCCACCAGAACCAACTATTCGACCACCTTCCACCACCCCAGAAGACTCCACTACACCCGAGCTTTGACGCTCCGAGCGGTCAACAGCTGGCAAACCCCCTGAATGTTACGAACAGGACCAGTTTGTATGGCGACAAGGACTGTCGTCCCAAAAAACTAACCCGAGTCTACGAAAACCCTCGCCCGAGGACTGGCGAGCATACAGGGCGGGGGAGTGTGGGAGGAACGGCCCCCGTCGAGTGTCCGGGTCGGAACCAAGGGAGCCGTCATCTGGGTTCCGGGGGAATCTGTCCCCGGGGGACAGAGTTCGGGGACGGACCGTTGTGACAGACGGATGGGCTGGGGGAGGGACCAGTATAGAGGAGGCGGGGAATTCCCGGGACGATGAGTCAGCAGACAGGGACAGAGGCAGCAGGAGACCGTGGGAGCGACTGAAAGCTAGAGCGACTTACCAGTGCCAGGGAAGATGCTCACTGAGGACTCCAGAGGGACGGCGCCAAGGCGATCATCCGAGACTTGCTGCCCCACTCCAGCCCGCGGCCACTGCGGCCCCAGTTCGACCCGTGGCCGATGCCGCCTCACCTCAGCCCGCGGCTGTGGCCTACCCGCAGTCGCCCGTGGCCGATGCCATCTCACTCCAGCCCGCGGCTGCGGCCTGTTCCCCGCCACCCGCAGCCACCCAAGTACAGTGCCGTCGGCGGCCACTACTGTCCCACTCCAGTCCGCAGCAGAGGCCGAGCCTCTGCTGGCCGCGGACTCCCCGTCGCAGCCGTTAGCTGCGCAGGTGGCCTGTCATTCGCCACCCCACATCGCTGCTGCTTGCCCCATTCCGGGTGCTGCGGCCCATCCGTCCAAGGACTCCACCGGGGCCTGTGGGGCTCCAGTGTCATCAGTGTGCCGGAGCGCGCGAAGACTTCGTCAACGCCTCAACAACTAGGCCCAGTGACTACTACGCCAAAAGACCACCATCCCGAACGGCAAGGGACGCCTGGATGGCTAAGTTGACTATATAACTAAGGACCCGTAGGCGGCCATACCGCGGCCCTGTAGTGACCGGCTATTGCCGGAAGTAGTCGTGTTTTACCTGTTTGTGTTTGCTTGTTTAGAGCCCCTGCAAGGGCAACCCGTGTTACCCCTTTTGTTGATCAGGCCGTGACTGAGGAAAGTTCCCTCTAGTCTTATAAACGTTATTATAGAAAACACCAAATTGTCTCGCGACTCATCACTGCATCCTGCGTACCTGCAAAACACCACACAGCCACTGAAGCCCCAGATCATGTGACCCCTGACTCCGCTCCTCCTGTGACCTCATCACAGGTCCTGTGTGCACAGAATATCCCAGGACCACATTGCTGACTGAGAGGTGGGGGGCCCACTGCTGGCACCGGGGCCCCACACCGCCTTCTCAGGGGCCCATAGCGGCTGGGCAGCAGAGTAGGGGGATCGCTTCTCCCTGCTCTGCCACAGAATAGTGGTGTAGTTTAGTTTAGCTCCAGTGGGCCCCCTCAGAGCGCCGGGCCCGGGGCCACCGCCCCTTCTGCCCCCCGGTAGCTACGCTACTGCCCTGACCCCATTGGCATTCTCAAGACGAAAATAAGGATGTGATCAACATTCACAAAGGACAAGCCATAAATCATCTCCAGACGGCAGGAGCAAATAAGGAGAACTGAACGCTGTTATACATCTGGGCCTAAAATCTACATCTTTTCTCCACTTACACAACATATGTAAGCCCCTATAAGAGAAATGCAAAGTATCTTTATCTCCTAATTAAGTTTACCTACATGGTAATTAACGTTTGTTATATTGCACCATCGTATTCCGTGTTGCTGTACAAAGACGAATGTAAAAATGACTCCAGCTACATACACTGAGAACGCGTGAGCTCACAGTCTAAGAAGTATGGAAAATGGCACGCTACTATTGTTTATGGGATAATGGACACCAAATATCTCAATCGCCGTCAATAATTGGGTGGCATCCACTGCCATCTCCTGTTTTGTGGCCTTCTTTATCCCTGCATTGACAGCCACCTTGGAGAACCTCACAAGTTCAAGAGAGAATGGGCCAGTGTCATGAGATGTATAGCAGTGTTTGTTGGCATCAATCACGCTAGTGCTGTATCCTTCCGTCTGAATGTTACAACCAGTGCTGCCTTTTTATTGGTGGCTTTATGATCTGCAATGTGTTGTAAGGCATGTGTATGGCCATATTATGGTGCAGCCCTGTACAGCACTATAGTAGGGCACCTTAACTGTGGCTCCATATGCTTTTGACTTTTAGGTCTTGATTTCTAGCATACTCCTTTAGGTTACATGTAAGAAAACTGCTTTGGATGGAGGTCTAAGTGTCATGTCTTGTAGGACTCCATGTGCTGCAATAGTCTCCATGCCATGTATGAGATGTTTGGATCAAAAGAGGTTTATCATTACCAATGGTTTGGTGCTAATTGATTACGCCGTCCAGCAGCCATGTGAGTACTCTCTGGCCGCTGGATGTGAACCCTGAAAACCACTCTTCTATACCTAGTCGGCCTGGTGCGAAGGTGCAATTACTTCAAGCTACAGCAATAATGTTGCATTAGACCTGTTAATCAAGAGGAGGTAGTAGGCAGTACTCAGGTCTTTCATACAGTGGCCACAGATTATTGATCACCCAGTGGGCTGGGTCTTGCACCAATTGCATTTATCGATCAATGTTTTGTGTTCATTATTTCCATGGAATCCAAGCTCTTGTGAAAGCCTCCGGTTATTTAAGGGTGTAAATGTAATCGTACACTGTGTGACTTCTGTTCTGTTCCTTAACTTCAATCTTTCAATCAGAAACTGGATTTTGCTAATAACGTCCTGCTGTCCCTGACGCTGGCAGCCTTGTCGTTGGGCCTGTGGTGGACGTTTGATCGTTCCGGTAGTGGCCTGGGACTTGGGATTACAATAGCCATTCTTGCAACACTCATCACATAATTCTTGGTCTATAATGGAGTATACCAGTATGTTGCGTGTTTTTTGTTTCTGAGGGATAAAAATTTACAAACCTAATGGGTTTTTCCAGCTCTGCCGGTCGGTTTCCCCAGCTTAAATGATTTTGTCATCCCAACATGTGACCAAGCAGGCATTTACTGCCATTGGCAGTGATCTCGGTAATGTCTGCAGGCCCCATCCTAGCTGGAGGTGGGTAAACAGACCAGCTGGTGACCAGGGAAGGGAGGGATGGCATGGGAGTGTCAGGCGATTGGTGAGGGAAATATTACTTCTCTTGTTTTTGAGGGCTTTCATTTTTTCACCTTATCAGCTGTTTTAAATCTTTTTTAATGGACTGGGAAACCACATATACTCTGTCTATGGCAGGGGTCTTAAAATAAAGCTGCTTCCTGAGTCACTTAAAGAAATAAATAAATAAATAAATAAATAAATAAAAAAAGTAAATGGTGTCACATTGAAATGCCCATCATTACATACAGTATGATGGCCCCACAGCTCCATTTATACAGTGTAATGCCCCCCAGCACATGCTCCCTCTGGCCTTGTGTGGAGATCCTCTCTGGTGGGTACCAGCAGCACAAGGCGTTGTGTGAGTCATTCACCAGACGTGGCCATGAACAGCGTGCGGAACATCTCCTGTTTTGAGATATGGCACCTGAATGCTTGAGACCCCTGGTCTATAGAGTCTATGGAACTAGAAAAAAACACCAAGTCTGCTTCTTTCCCAGAAACAGCTTTGCCTCTTTCAAGTAAAGAAGGTGGAGTGCTAGAAACGGTACCACTGATTCTCAAGCCACCCTTGAGATTCTACTGTACAAGTTAAGGGGTATTCCCATCTCCAAGATCCTATCCCAATAAGTAGTAGGTGTATAATATTAGCATATTCTTCCAATTAGAAATGTTTTGGTTTTTTTTTCTTATTCACTTAGTCTCCTTCCCCATGTGCAGGCTCTGCAGGACCTTGGGTATCCATGACTACTACCACTGATATAGTGACAGTTACCTTGTTGCTAGTAGTCGTGACCATGGATATCTGCCACTATATCAGTGGCCGTAATCATGGATACCCAAGGTCCTGCAATGCCTGAACATGAGGAAAGGGACATGGCGAATCAGAAAAACTACACTACATTTCTAATTGGAAGTATATGCTAATATTACAGCTACTACTTATTGGGATAGGATCTTGGAGATTGGAATAACCTTTAAGTCCATTCAACGTGTATGATCTGATGAAACGGGCTTTACTTCTAAATTAGAATATAAGCTCTTCTACTAGTCATCAACTATTTGTGCTGGACAACTATGGTGGCAAAGTTTTTAGCAGATTGTTTCCTACTAGAAATCTGAGAGAAAATGGTGGTAAAACTGAATGCTCCTTACTCGCCTTGAGGGAAACAGAGTTTGTTTTTTCATGTTCTTAACTCTTGTTTTGCTTTCTTTTAGGTACACCTCCCCAGACTTCCTCTATATTCGATCCTGGCTGCCGTGCATATTCTTTTCTGGTGGGGTGACTGTTGGAAATATAGGAAGGCAGCTAGCCATGGTAATTTTTTTATTTAAATATATTTGAAAAGTAAAAAATCAAAATGTTATTTACTCGGTCCCTGGGTCCAGCACTGCGTCTCAGCTGTTGCTCCCAGTGTCTGATATTTTCTGCAGTGTTGATGTCACGTTAATATTGCTGACTTGCCCAAGTTGATCTCACTGATTAGCTGCAGCGCTGGCAACATATCAGACATCTGGAGCAGTGGCGGAGACTTGGGATAGGTGAGTAAACCGCAGGGGTTTTTTTTAATGTTCAACTGTCAGAGAAATAGTGCGCGTAACATTGTTCCTGTGCACAGCATGTACCAACTAGTCTAGTATTAAGTATATACTGTATCTGTTTACAAGAAAACCGAAAAAACAATGGAAGCTTAAATACCATAAAAAATGGATTTTTATTTAGTACATGCAACAATGCAAATGTTACATATTTTCATAATAAAAGACAAATTTTATTTAATAAATGCAACAATGCCAATTAAAAGCGGGTAACACCAATACAAAAAAATTGCTGCACAAATATCCTATGGTATAGATGGATGATGCATTCCCTGCATAAAAGTGTGCCCAGATAAAGTTAAGCTTAATGGAGAATACAAAAAGGGTTATTTTACCAAAAAATGTCCAAAAGACTAGCCTACATGACCAAATCCTGGTGAAATGTTTATATATATATACAAAGGCTTGTACCAAGTATTAGAGAGAAGTCTCTATTAATAGAGCAATGCAAGCATAACAATAATGGAGTGAATAAAATGACTGTGCAAAAAAAGAACCAATTCCAGACAAATAAGTCTACAAAAGGGACAAGTCCATGGTCCTTAAGGTATATAATTAAATTGCTATACTAGCATTGCCCAGGATGAATAAATAATCAAACCAATCAAGTCTAATTACCATGAGAAAGTGCTACAACAAAACACTGGTTATGCAAAAGGTGCCAATGTAAGGAATCTGTATCTATACCTGTTAGCAGCAATGACCCCAACGCGCGTTTCACACTTGGCTTTGTCCAGGGGAGATGTACCCACTCAGACTAGATGCCTCAACATGCCCCCCATACATGTACTAAGAGAAGAACAGCACTCATTTCAAGAAAAGCTTGCACTATGTTACTGAGTAACTCGCAAACTTTTCATCTGCAAAACGCATTAATGTGAAGGCTGTCGCTTCATAATTTGGTTAGTACGTTATAGCTTGTGCAGAATCTAGCCCTTCGGATTATTGCCACATCAGACTACTCCTATACACAGCGGAACTGAGATGAGAGGAGAAATGATGGCCCGGTATTGCATCTGTTCTTCCATGATTGCAGCAGATTTTTCTGTCTCTTTAGTGGTAGGCTTTCAGATGTTTTCTGCATGATGTAAAAGGCTGGATGCCGGCTTTAAGTATCAGTGTTACAATTTCATTCTGAGAAGCTGAAGACGACATGTCTGTTATGGAGTCTTGCCATAACCTCTGGAAGTCATGATGGATGCAAGGAGAAAAGAAGAAAAATAAGATTACGTGAATAGGAGTGCATTATTTATCTACAATGGAAAATAAGGCTGTGGGGGGGAATGGTGGTATAGACAATGCCGAACATGTGGAAGCCTTCGATCTGACAAGGAGACTGTTGGCTTTTACTTAATGCTTGATAGACAGCCAAGAATTTATTTCTTTGCAAATCATATTACATATTCTAGAAGTGAACTTCTTGGTTTGTTGCCCAGGGAATAGTTAGTCTTGGTGGGCACTAGAAGTTAGAATATTTTCCATTTTTGGCTGATTGTGAGTGATTTTTGAGTCAAGTGACTGGATCACGTTTGGCACTTTTGCTTTTGTAAGGTGACTGCATACGTAGAGATCCTTGGTTGCCATCTTCTGACTAATCTCACAAAGATTTATGGTTAGATGTGATCTTTGAGCCATTTTAAACTGGTTTTCCAGGACAAGAATATTGATCTTTGATCCCATCAGATCAATGGATATCTGGGTCGCCCTCCCAGGGCTGTGGGGTACTCGGTACCGGGCCGGTGTCTGCGGGATGTGTCACAGCAGCGGTGACCCGGTCCGTGGCCCTGGGCGCCCAATTAATAGGGGGAGTTTGAATGGTGGAATGTGGCTAATGGAATAGTTTGTGACGCCACCTGTGGTGTTCAGCAAGTGAGATGTTAAGCCGATGCTGCTTGCAGATCCTCTGGGGATGGTGGTGTGTTGTAGCCAAGATGGTGAAGCTCCCCACAGGTGAGGCTGTAGCCCCAGGGAAGTGTAGATGTGGAGTTAGAGGAGAGGCACAAGCGGTGTGGAAGTGGGTACCCAGATGTAGCAGTGCTGGGTGTGTGGACGCAAGAATCAATGGAGGACACCAAGGCTTGTAGTTCCAAAGCTTTACTCACAGTCTGTAGTACACACAGGTGCCTGCCTCCGTACTGTGTACTCCGGATCAGGGGCTCAATCAACCTCCAGGTCAGATGGAATGCTCCCTTCCAACGCTCCGCCAACATGTACCTTTCTGAACGTCTCCTGTTATGAATGGGTCACCGAGGAGGAAAAAACAAGCTAAGTCACAGAAAACCAGAGAGGTTGGTAACTATGCAGCTCGCAGATCCCTGATCCTAACCACACAACTAGCAGCAGCCGTGGAGCGTACCTACAATGATCCTAGACGCTTCGTCACAGCCGGAGGACTATATAAGCCTAAAGCACGAAAAGGGAAAAACTAACTGCCCCAGAGCAGATCCCAAAAGAAAAACAGCCCCCACACATGTATTGACGGTGAAACAAGATGAAAGCACAAACACAGGCAGGAAAATAGGCTGAGCAAGCGATGGGGCCCAAACTAACTAGAAAGAATAGGAAAGGAAAGACACTGTCTGCAATCTGCCAAAAGCCCTACAAAAATAATGTCCAACACTTCTGATAGCAAAATTAACCCTGAAGTCACTAGACTTCTCCCACTATATCAGCAGTCTCAAATATTCTGAGACAGGGCAAAAAGAGGCCAATCTAATAAAGGTACAAAAACAGCAAATTGCCAAATACAGATAAATAAGAGTGGAAAATCAGCACAGGCCTATACGGGGCTGGCTGACCACACAAAAAACTGAATAGACCAACAAAATCAAGTGTGAACATTAGCAGAAAACTTAGCTTGAGATGACTGGAACAGAGCTGAAAACCTAGACCTGAAAATCCTGAGGAATCACCAGCACCAGCATAGGGCGTCGGCAGTCTTAAATCCAGTCTAAGATTCCTGAGGTCCAATCGTCATCCTCATTATCAGGTGGCAGATCATTACTGATTAAATCAGCCTCGCTACCTCCTGTTACTACCAGAGGGAGCAAGGAAGGAGAACTCACACCTGGTGGACCAGAGAATGAACTCACAACAGTCTCCTCTTATAGCGCCTTTAAGTGTGAAGTACTCCCAGTACTGAGTTACACTGGAGTGCCTCCTGACTGATGTTCCCAAGAACTCTACTTGTACGGCAGACAGATGTAGCCTGCTTCGGGGACTCCTCACTCCTGAGTCCCGGCTCACTATCCAAGTTGCTGTTGTGCCCCCAAGTCTTAGATGGGAGTAGTGCATTTACAGCCCACTACTCCACCGGTGTCTGCTGCAGGACCATTAGCATCCATACAACCTCGGGGACCGGGCCACGGCCTTGCGCTTAGAACTTCTAGGCAGGGTTCTCTCCTAACCCACGTCTTCTCTGTTCCCTTTTACTCCTTCGTTCCATACTAATCTCTCCTTCTCCTGGAAGATCAGGATTCAGTTCAATGTTTTTCTCCTTTCCTTTCCCGTGCTAGCAGACCCAGGTCACTGAGGTCTGCTGCAGCAGCTCCTTCCTCCATCCCTCTCTCAGGGAACTTCTTCCCTCACTCCTCTCTGAGTGGCTTCCTCTCTCAGACTGACCTACTGTCTGATTGACCTGTAATTCTAAACCTTCCCGCTCTTTTATGTATTCTCAACTCCACCTGCCTCCCAGCACGTTCAGTGTTCCAAGCAGAGAGCCACCAAAGGTGCTCTGCTACACTCCAAGCAGCGATCCGCAATGTGGCTTTGCTGAACTACTCTGTTGTTTGGGGTGCGAGTGTTGGAGCGTGGTTAGGAGCCTCCAACTTACCTGGATGGTGGGGCACCACACCTCAGGAGGAGGTGCAGTGCCTCTGTGGCGACTGAGCCTCAGGGGCACCACATATCCATCCCTTGCTTTCCTGCCAATCAGCTGGCCACAGCACTCCAGCAAGAGCAGTCTTCCCTGCATTGTCTACCATGCACAGCTCCATACACCTTATAGTGGCTATTCCTGGTATTGCAGTTTTGTTCTATTCACTTAAGTGTAGCTGTCATTTACATTTTTATTGCATAAATCAATAGTACACATATAAAATAAGCAACGTTGTAATATCTTATCAGATGCATCTGCTTTCTCCTCCTCCTGGACTGATCTTTCACTCTCAAGTGATGGTTAAAATCTGTATTCAGTGAAGACAGACTTTCCGATTATTGAGATGAGAGATGTCAGTTGGTGCTTATAAAGTTCTATGGAAGAGGAACTAGAGACAGACATTCTACTGCAGGTTACACTTTAAATTATACTGAGCTGCAGTACCAGGCATGGCCACCACAAGTGGTCTGGTGCTGTGCCCATCCCTTCAACCAGCTGATTGGCTACTGATTCTATGGATAGACCATCGATATTGTAGTCATGGAAAACCCATCTAAACTGATGACCCTGTACATGCAAATACGACCAGCAATGACTGTATTCCAAGGGCAGCAGATGTAAGCAAATTGACGAACGTTTACCTTCTAAATGTGTAATTTATCATCCTGGAAGAAGAACCTGCTACTTTTTTTATTTTTTTCCTGTCTTGCAGCCTTATTAATATTTGCAGTCTGTGATTGCCTTGTAAAAAGAAAAGTGCATTTGTCACTTCATTAAACTTGTGGTGTTTTCATTCTTCTATAGTATTTGTGAGCACAGAGAATTCACCATCGCATCAAATGACCTGTACTTTATGGTGATTTTACAGCAATCCGTCAGTTTACAAAGTGCAATGTGTTAAAAAAAATAACTTAAAGGGAATCTCTCTGATCGAGGTGGTAGTGTTACAATTAATATTGCACAATTTTTTTAGACTTGTAGGTGCCCTTTTTATAGGGACGGTGGTATCTTCCATATCTATACAATGATCGTGTTCACTTTAGCTAAGCAGTAAATATGAGAAGCAAAGATGTTCTGCAGTAATCTGCTATCTTGTACCATGGCTCCACTAATACTAGCCCATCGGGGGGCTCCACTAATACTAGCCCATCGGGGGGCTCCACTAATACTAGACCATCGGGGGCTCCACTAATACTAGACCATCGGGGGGCTCCACTAATACTAGACCATCGGGGGCTCCACTAATACTAGACCATTGGGGGCTCCACTAATACTAGACCATTGGGGGGCTCCACTAATACTAAACCATCGGGGGCTTTCACTGACATTTCAGATGAGACTTTCTGCTGCTTTTATCGACCTGGAAAACCCCTTTGGGCATTCATAATATTTTAATAGTACAGTCTATAAAATTGGAAACTGTTTAGATTTTGCTCACCGCCTGAGTGATGTGCCCACTAGATTTTATTATGTAATGGGCAAGGCCATCTTTAACCAGGGATCTATTGTTTACCCCTTAGAAGCTGGGGGCTTATTGGTGGATAACAATATATTGCTTATGTCCCAGAAGTCCTTCTTGTGTGTACCTTGTAGATATAGGTTTGCCTCTTTAGCATGATAGATTCCCTTTAAATTATACGAAATGTATAAATGTCATTAGGAATTGTATGCTGGTGGCCCTCTGGGGCCGTGTAACTGCAGCATTACTGCAACCCGCTAAACTGTTGTAGACGTGTAACTACGTGAACCTGTCACTCATGTGGGAGCTGTAGACTAAAGCTGGCCATACACTTATGATGGCTGATGGACCTCTGCTCATTCACCCGTCAGTGATCTCTCCCTTAACCACCCACACGCTCCTCTGACACAAGTCAGGTCCTTTAAGTTTCAACACCTGGAACTTTTTCTCTTCCCTGACATCACATTTCGTCAGGATCGAATAAAAGTAGTCAAATGCGTATTTGGGCCTTAAAGGGGTATTCCCATTTCCAAGATCCTATCCCAATATACAGAGTGGGCCATTTATATGGATACACCTAAATTCAATGTGAAGAGGATCATGTGACACATCAAACTTATTGAGAATTTCACAAGAAAAACAATGGTGTATCCATATAAATGGCCCACCCAAGGGGTAGCCATAGGAATGGCCCACCCTGTATTATCAAATGCCCCTATTAGAAATGTAGTATAGTTCTTCTGATTCTCTGTCTCTTTCCTCGTGTGCAGGGCATTGCAGTAGCTTAGGTGTCCATGGTTACGACCACTAGCAACTAGATAACTGTCACTATATAAGTGGCCGTAACCATGGATACCTATGGAAAGGGACATAGCAACTCAGGAGAACCATACTACCTTTCTAATTGGAGGTATTTGATATTATTATTACACCTACTATATACTGGGTGTCATGTCCCACGACTTGGGAAATCATTTAATATTTGCATTGTTTGTGTTGCATCTCTGTTGCTAGGCAGAAGTTTGCCTTTCCCTGTATTTTGTTCCAACTCTCTCCCTGTAGTCCTGTGATGTATGTTTGTTCCCTCCTTCATTCTCCATTTTGTGATCGTCCCTCCATCTGTATGCATCCTGTTACATGTCCTCTGAAGAATATTCCTTTTTACCTGCTGCTTTCATCATAATACAAGAATTTCAGTTAAAGCATCCCTCTTTTCCTGGAGTCTTCTTACATGAGATCGTGGCTGAGTTAAGCTGTCTGATTAATCGGTATGAACGTGAGTACAGGTCGATACGGAAGGGGCCCAGAAAGAGAGGTCTATCCAGGCACCATACGTTCTACATATCCATGAGTCAGAATAGTAAAAAGGAATAACCTGCCTTCAGAGACAGTAACTCAAGGTCTGTGCTAAATCTCAGTGGAAAAGGACTTTTCCCAGATAGACTAACCCAGTTCCAGCCAGACCCCAGCGTGCATAGAAGCTACACACTGCAGCTGAACAGAGAGGAATATAACTCCCATCATTACACAGGACCCTGCAGCTGCTCCAGCATTAGATACAAAGTATCACCTCTGTGCAGAGTCTCTGTGTATTTCCTGTTGCTGAACAGTGGGAAGTATAACCCCCATCATCAACTCTTCCTGCCTGCAATCTAATCATGTCTGAAGCAAGGAATACAATGTCCCTACCAGACTTACAAGCACAGGAAAGAGACCCAGACCCCCATCCACCATCTAGCGAAAGGGGAAAACGTACAGTCAAACCCACATGGAAAGTCATGGAGAATTTAGAGACTGCAAAATGTGAATTATATAGTGATGTGTCTTCAGTATGGAAGAAAGTGCTGAGTCATATAGACACTGCATCAAGGCCTGCTTCTCATGAGTTACCACCAGAGGGAGTCCTAGAACAATTATGCACAGCATACCAAATGTATATAGAGAAGAGTGACCAATACATTAT
The DNA here is from genome assembly GCF_039654945.1 of Dendrobates tinctorius. Lineage (NCBI taxonomy): Eukaryota > Metazoa > Chordata > Amphibia > Anura > Dendrobatidae > Dendrobates > Dendrobates tinctorius. The sequence goes on from NW_027361738.1 coordinate 39,456,480, forward strand.
TCTCCTGAAGAAACTGAATCTCCCAGAGACTTTAAACGAATTGCAAGGTTTCCAGCAGCTTAATTCTGAAAGAGACTGCACTGTACGTGACATTAAAGCCAAGATAGAGGCTAGAATCGCACGAACACCAGATGCATCAACTCGCTCATCCAAATCGTGTAAGCACTCAAAACGTTCATCTAGGTCAAGTTCATCAAAATATTCTACTCTTACTGAGCAGCTTATAAGAGCACGTGCTAAGGCTGAAACTACTAAGGTACAAGCTGCCTTTGCACAAAAGAGAGCAGAAATGGATGCAGCTGCTGCACAAAATAGAGCAGAAATGGATGCAGAAGCGGCACACATGAAAGCGGAAAAGGAAGCTCTAGAGAAGGAATGTGAGCATGCAACAGCCATGGCAGAATTAAAGGTACTCGAGCAGGCTGTCAGTGGGAGTCAAAGAGACAGCGTCAGTTTGTGTGAAATGGAGGCAGAAGACCCTATTGAACGCACAAGAGACTACGTGCTAAGCCAAGATGGCGATCCGCAGATCATCACTAACACTCTTGATGGTGTTGACACTTCTCTAGAGCACCAGCATGCCGATCCACTTACAGAATCCTGCATTCAAGGTCAATATACCCTCGACAACCACAAAGTGCCACCTCCACATGTGACCAAATACTTATTTTCCACCATAATATAAGTGAAAAAAAAAAACAGACAATGTGATTTTCTGGATTTTTTTTTCTCAGTTTGTCTCCCATAGTTGAGGTCTACCTATGATGTAAATTACAGATGCCTCTCATCTTTTTAAGTGGTGGAACTTGCACTATTGCTGACTGACTAAATACTTTTTTTCCCCACTGTATATCCCAACGGTCACCCAGAGAAAGCCGCGAAGGTGTACGTCCTCTTGGATGATCAGAGCAACCGATCACTTGCAAGGTCAGAACTCTTTGATATGTTTAACTTAAAGGGAAATGCTTACTCTTACACCTTAGGTACCTGCAGCGGTGTTACAGAGGTCTCTGGGAGAAGGGCCAGTGGTCTTATAGCGACATCCCTCGACAACACCGTGGAGATACCCTTACCCACACTTGTCGAGTGCAACCAAATTCCATCCAATCAAGAAGAGATCCCAATGCCAGAGGCTGCTCTTCATCACCCACATCTCAAGGGGATAGCAAACAAGATACCAGCCCTCAACAACAGCGCAGATATCCTCATTCTGCTTGGCAGAGACATTCTCCGGCTGCACAAGGTACGTCAGCAAATTAACGGACCACACGACGCACCATTTGCCCAACGCTTTGATCTAGGCTGGGTAATTATAGGCGATGTATGCATACACAAGATGAAGAGACCTAATAACATCTCCTCTTACAAAACACACATCTTGCCAAATGGTTGCAGCACTCATTTTCAGCCATGCCCACATCATTACTGGGTGAAAGAGAAAGTGAGCAACACCAAGAGGCAACAGGAATCCTTCAACAACATGAACATGCTCCAGCCCTGGGACGAAAACCTCGGGTCAACAGTGTTCGATTCCACAAGTGAAGACAACAAGTTAGCACCCACAAGGGAAGATAAAGAATTCATAAAGGTTATGGACAAAGAATTTGTTCAAGATGACTCCAACAGTTGGGTAGCTCCTTTACCCTTTCGTTTCCCAAGAGCGAGGTTGCCAAACAACCTGCAGCAAGCAACTGCAAGGTTCTCATCCTTAAAACGTACCCGAAAGAGGAAATCAGAGATGGAGAAGCATTTCATTGACTTTATGCAGAACATCTTTGACAAAGATCATGCTGAACCTGCGCCACCACTGAAGGAAGGAGAAGAATGCTGGTACCTTCCATCCTTTGGTGTCTATCACCCTCGCAAGCCTAACCAGATCAGAGTGGTGTTTGACTCCAGTGCTCAGTATGAAGGCCTCTCTCTCAAAAACCTGCTACTAACTGGATCTAACCTGAACAACAGCCTCCTTGGAGTATTGATCCGCTTCAGACAAGAACCTGTTGCTATAATGGCCGACATCCAGCAGATGTTTCATTGCTTCATCATGAAGGAAGACAGCAGAAACTATCTTAGGTTCCTATGGCACAAAGACAACGATGTCAACAATCAAGTCATAGACTACCGGATGAAGGTCCATGTCTTCGGCAACAGTCCTTCACCTGCTGTGGCGATCTACGGACTGAGATGGACAGCCCAGGAAGGTGAGAGAGAGTACGGATCCGATGCTCGTCAATTCGTAGAGAACTTCTATGTAGAAGACGGGCTCAAGTCCTTGCCCACAAGTGAAGAGGCAATTGACCTACTCTCCAGGACACAGGAAATGCTATCCACGTCAAACCTCAGACTCCACAAGATCATCTCTAACAGTCAAGAAGTAATGAGTGCGTTTCCATCTGAGGACCATGCCATGAACCTAAAGGACCTCAACCTAGGTTCTGATGTTCCTCCCACACAGCGCAGCCTTGGTCTACTGTGGGATATCAAACAGGACACCTTCACGTTCCAAGTGTCGCCCTGTGACAATCCCTTTACCAAACGAGGAGTCCTATCCGTCATAAACAGCATCTACGATTCTCTCGGGTTTGTAGCATCCATCACTATTCAAGGCAAGATACTGTTAAGACAGATCACTGCCGAGAACACTGATTGGGACACCCCGCTTCCGACTCAGAAACAGCAAAGGTGGGATACATGGAAGAAGTCCTTGAAGTTCTTAGAGCAACTCCAAGTCCCACGTTGTTATGCTCCAATGATTCTTACCCCAGCTACACTTCTTACACAGAAGATTGTAGCTGCTACAGTTCCTCTCGGGAATTTCGATAACAAGGACATTTACAAACGTCAGTGGAAGCAAGTACAACACATAGCCAACGTGTTTTGGCACCGTTGGAAGACCGAATACTTGCACCTGCTTCAAAACCGTCACAAATGGCAGACACCCAGTCCCAATCTCCAAGAAGGAGACCTTGTTCTCTTAAAAGAAAAAGAGGCTCATCGTAACGACTGGCCAATGGGTCTTATAATAATAATAATAATAATAATAAATGGGCGGCACGGTGGCTCAGTGGTTAGCGCTGTTGCTTTGCAGCTCTGGGGTCCTGGGTTCAAATCCCACCAAGGAAAACATCTGCAAGGAGTTTGTATGTTCTCCCCATGTTTGCGTGGGTTTCCTCCGGGTACTCCGGTTTCCTCCCACATTCTAAAGACATACTAATAGGGAATTTAGAATGTGAGCCCCATTGGGGACAGCGATTCCAATGTGTGCAAACTGTAAAGCGCTGCGGAATATGTTAGCGCTATTTAAAAATAAAGATTATTATTATCGTCTTATCACCAAGGTCATGCCCAGCGAGGACGGAAAGACTCGTAAGACAGAAGTTAAGGTGACAAAAGGGGGCTCTACCCGAACCTTCCTCCGTCCAGTCACCGATCTCATGCTGCTACTGCCAAAGGAGGACGTCACATGAACTGAACATTGCTCCTGGACGTTGCTCACGGCGGGGAGCATTCCTCCTCATTCCCCAGTTTTTTATTGAACATTGACATTTTCCATTTGATTGCTGGGTTGGTGGAAGAGTTGGCATGTTTCCGGCTTCCCCAATCCGAAGATGGGTTTATAGTCTTGGACTTATCTTCCGGTGTTCAACGGGTCAACAACAACGAGTTGGACTTTAAAAATGTTTGATGTTTATTATTGCATACATGTTTTTCTCTTTTCTCTTGTTTTTCAGGTTCGAACGACTTCGAAGAATTACGGACATCGTGAAATCCAAGGATTTCAGATGGGGAGTGTCATGTCCCACGACTTGGGAAATCATTTAATATTTGCATTGTTTGTGTTGTTTCTCTGTTGCTAGGCAGAAGTTTGCCTTTCCCTGTATTTTGTTCCAACTCTCTCCCTGTAATCCTGTGATGTATGTTTGTTCCCTCCTTCATTCTCCATTTTGTGATCGTCCCTCCATCTGTATGCATCCTGTTACATGTCCTCTGAAGAATATTCCTTTTTACCTGCTGCTTTCATCATAATACAAGAATTTCAGTTAAAGCATCCCTCTTTTCCTGGAGTCTTCTTACATGAGATCGTGGCTGAGTTAAGCTGTCTGATTAATCGGTATGAACGTGAGTACAGGTCGATACGGAAGAGGCCCAGAAAGAGAGGTCTATCCAGGCACCATACGTTCTACATATCCATGAGTCAGAATACTGGGGTAGGATCTTGGAGATGGGAATACCCTCCTTTTTAAGGCTTTCCTCACGTCCCCCTCTGTACCTCAATGTGATTCTGTTATGGGAACTAAATAAATGCCTCTCGCATACAATATAGCTGCACTAAAACGCTTAATCTGATCCGATTTTTGGCTAGTAGTTCACAGTCTTTTATGCCAAGGGCTCATTCACATTTGCTTATTTTGGATCCATTTTCATTTTTAAAAAATTTGGTAATAGATGTTCATGATTTATTTTCCATATCGCATATGAAAAGAGAAGAAAAAGTTACATGTAAATATATATTTTACTTATCACTTAATTTTTTTTCTCTAAAATGCCCAGCATGTGTCAACAGCTCGGTATTGGTACCATTTTTACCCCATAGACATTTATTTCTAAAAAAAAAACAAAAAACTTTTCATTAGTTTACGCATGCACATGTTTTTTTTGTTTTTTTTTTTTTTTTATTTGCTTTTCTGCAAAAAATTAATGCTTTAACCAAAAACTGAACTACTAGATGATAAATAGACAACGCTGAGCAAAAGGGTTACAATATGGAGAGAAATGGGGGGGGGGAAATACTGCATTTCACAACACATACCTGATCCATATTGTCAAGTGTGAGAGTAAAGCCTCAAGACATAGACAGAAGTCCCTGGGGGAACGTCCTGCTTAGCCATTGTGCAGCCATGTGGTGCGCTATAAATGGTATCCAAAAGGAAAAATATGGATGCCATGAAAAAAAACCCTCCGTATGAGACCCAGAGGTGCAGATTTGGCTCTCTAGTTTGGCTATGATTATACAACGCTTTGCTTGTATGGAGCCATAATACAGTCGTGTGCACAACACCGTACTATATAAACGCCAGCAAATCTAATAAATGAATAATTAGATACTCGTGTCCAGGGGATTAGCTCGGTATTGTAGCTTCATTGATGTAAAATGGGATAAGCTGCAATAAAAAGTGCCGTCCTATGAACAATGTCTCGGTTTCTTCACACCAATTGCTGTCCGTGCACACCGGCAGCAAATAAAATGTTCTTACCACTGACAATTGGTTTAAGTCCGGGATCACACATACGAGAAACTCGGACAAGTCTCGCATTTTAATACCCGACACTGCCGCCTGCACTCAGGAGCGGAGCGTGCGGCTGCATAGAAATGCATGCAACCGAATGCTCCGCTCTCGAGTGCCGGCGGCAGTGCCGGGTATTAACATGCGAGACTCGTCCGAGTTTCTTGCATGTGTGATCCCGGCCTAATATGAAAACTCCCACATCATGTGTCTGACAGGTTCACTGCCAAGAGGGTTTCTGGGGATACAAATCAGCAATAATTTCTTTAATGGGAAAAAATGGTGCATTAATTTTTTTTTGTATTTCTAAAAACTCCATTTATTATCAACATTATGAAGGTTTCTTTGTTTTGTTTGTTTTTTTTGTGAAGTTGCCTTTTTCATATTTTACTTTATGCAATGAAACTTTGTTTTGATTTCTTGCTGTAAGATGATTGGTATTCTTGTGTTACCTGGCATTAAAATTCTAGTAGTGTCTATGAGGCCGGGTCACATTGCGTTTAGGCAGTCCGTTAACAGACTGCGTTACACCGCGGTGTAACGCAGTCCATCTAACGCTGCCATTGACCCCATTATGTGACGCGTGCCGTCATTCAGTAACGTAGCCTCGGACGCGGGCTGCAGTGTCTGAGGCTCCGTCACTGCTAGCGCTGGTGATTCATCTGCACTAGCGGGTATAGCATAACGCTATCATTTGGCGTTTCCGAACATATTCTCTCAACTCTAGTTGTAACGCTACACGAGATAGAGAAAGCTGACTATACACATTGGGTAGCCGTGTGCTGAATGTTCGGCCAAAGGCTATCACTCCCGACTCCACATACTTGAGAGCACTGGGGATTTCGGGATTATCTCCGCTGAGAACAAAAGTATCAGGCACTGCCAGTCCACCTGCCCGATGCTTCTCTCTACTATCTGGAGAGAGCCGGGAGCTGCCCATACACATCAGATGGCCGAGTGATCCTCAAAATCTGTGGCTTCAGCCAGCTTTCCGCTAACGTGTATTGGGGCTGTTATTGTGACTGTCCCAAAAAAAGGTAATGGTAAACTGTACCTCCCTTCTAATGGGATGGGGTCCCTTTACCTCTATGTAGCCCACCTGTAATTGGCAAGTAATAGTTCGGTGCTCATATTCTGCTACATGTGTAAGCTATTAAAATGAGCCTTTATTAGATTTTAATAACTTAATTATTCACTATTTTGAAGTCTTTTGGGTCCTGGTTTATTAAGCTATTTTCAGCAGAATTCTGGTGAAGTTGCTCAAAAATATTGCAACATTTGGTGTTTACACGCCAGCTATGCCTATATGGACAGGGCATGACTGCACCCACCTGCATAAAGAATTAGGCGCATTGTACTCCAGCAATCCTCTTCTTACACTGGCCTGCACAGCACAGTCTTAATGAATCGTCCCATCTATTTTATTATAGAATTATAAAAACAAAAATTGTTTTTTTTCCCCAAGCCAAATCTGACCACTGTTATTTCACGTTGCCAATACTTGCAGCAAGTCTTTGAAACCAAAATCGGCCAAGATATAAAAGTACATGCGAATAATTGCACTATGCTGGACTATGGATACACTAATACTTTGTATTTTTCCAGTTAATGATCTTCACTTGTAGGCTTTCTGTGAATGCTTTATATGTGTATCAAATTTTTTTTTTATTAGAGTTGTGGATCATTTCATTTGAATCTTCTCTTTTGTTTGTGCAGTGTAGCAATGCCCTGCAGCCCATTGTAGAGCACGGGTTCTTAAGAAGAATGTTGCCATTTTTAGTTTTGCATTGATTTATATAATCATGTATTATTACCGTAAAATGACACGATTTTAACATTTATTTATTTTTTCTGCTGCCAGTTTATATTTGCTGCTGTGTAACTGTTTGGGTATGACACTTGCACACCACAAATACTGCAGCCATGGGAGACTAGAGACGCACAGACCACAGCCTCCTATATTGCGTCTGCCTCAGCTGTGGCCTGTGCATTCCCCATGGGGGGTCCAGTTCATCGCTGCGGGGGAGTCAGGTGCCATTTTATTGTAGTCCAGAACTATGCTCTTGGCTACAATTTACACCCCCATATCACGCAGCTGTTGGTGACAGGAGGTCTGCGCAGTAGTTGTCAGATGTGGTGAACACAGATCAGGAGCCTGACGCTGTACTATTATCAGACTATTGAGCAGCTCGGTAACCTGGGATTAGTCATACAATATCAGGCTGCCGACCTGTACTCACTTCAGTATTCAGAGTTCATCATCACGCTGCTGTGCTCTGAACACTGACTCCTCTCTGCTCAGTCAGTGTAAAGCCTCATTCAGATGTCCTTACATTATATATCTGAGTGAGGCTTTACACTGAGCACAGCCATTTATCTAGTCTCATCATGTATGACGGTCTGCTGAGCCGTGTATCTCATGCGGTCACTGAAACGGTGAGCAGCACACCTTCAACTAACAGAATCGGTGCTAACGACCGACCTCTGTGAAACTGTCCACTTGTCAATACCACTTTGCTGTCACTAACAAAATGGCTCCTACGCTTCATCCTGCCTTATCCTTTCCAAACATCTATAAGGCGAGGAGTGACATCTCACACATGGAGCAGATCCCACCAATGTGTACTGCAGTTGCACTATCTCACATTACACTAACTTTTTATGGCAAATATCAGCAGTTGCCCCCCCCCACTCCCTCCAGTTTTTAAAGTTGAAAATATGAACAAAAATTGCTATTTTATAACATTAAAAAAATATACATTTTTGCATTTTTTTTCCAATTGTTGAGAAAAAAAATGGGCACATTCCCTTTAAATCTGCCAGATCCATTTATCATCTACTGTAGATTATAAAGGGAATGTTGCTGATGAAATGTAGCCATTAAAATGTACTGTTATGCTCTGTCTGGAACTAATTGTTCTTTGTTCTGGCTATGATCGCCGTGAAGCCTAAATGCCTGTAGGCCCACTCTGATTGTCACTCGGTATCAGGAAAAAAAATATTTTTTTTAATAAAGCCAATTGGTTCATATTTTGTACTCCTTTAAGTCAATAAGGTAAAGCAAAGTTCTATGATCAACCTCCACCCCTTCCTTCTGATGTCTGCTCCTTCTGACATGGATATATTCTCAAGGTCCATATAAGAACATGGCATAACTATTATTGGCATAGTGTGTTTTTTTTAACCTATGCGTTGTCTTAAGCGTTCTGGTTGAAAACCTGAATAAATGTTCGGCACTCCTCACTACGGAATTTTGCAGGAGATAGCAGTAATTACATACACTGGGTGCAGAATTATAAGGCAAATGAGTATTTTGATCACATCATCCTTTTTATACATGTTGTCCTACTCCGAGCTGTATAGGCTTGAAAGCCAACTGCCAATTATGTAAATTAGGTGATTTGCATCTCTGTAATGAGGAGGGGTGTGGTCTAATGACATCAACACCCTATATCAGGTGTGCTTAATTATTAGGCAACTTACGTTCCTTTGGCAAAATGGGTCCGAAGAAAGATTTGACGGACTCTGAAAAGCCAAAAATTGTGAGATGTCTTGCAGAGGGATGCAGCAGTCTTGAAATTGCCAAACTTTTGAAGCGTGATCACCGAGCAATCAAGCGTTTCATGGCAAATATCCAACAGGGTCGCAAGAAGCGTGTTGATAAAAAATGGCGCAAAATAACTGCCCATGAATTGAGGAAAATCAAGCATGAAGATGCCAAGATGCCAATTGCCACCAGTTTTGCCATATTTCAGAGCTGCAATGTTACTGGAGTATAAAAAATCTCAAGGTGTGCCATACTCGGGGACATGGCCAAACTAAGGAAGGCTGAAAAATTACCACCTTTCAACAAGAAACCAAAGATAAAATGTCAAGACTGGGCCAAGAAATATCTTAAGGCTGATTTTCCTAAGGTTTTTTGAACTGATGAAATGAGAGCGACTCTTGATTGGCCAGATGGATGGGCCCGAGGCTGGATCAGTAAAGGGCAGAGAGCTCCACTCCGACTCAGACGCCAGCAAGGTGGAGGTGGGGTACTGGTATGGGCTGGTATCATCAAAGATGAACCTTTTCGGGTGGAGGATGAAGTGAATCTCAACTCCCAGACCTACTGGCAGTTTCTGGAAGACACCTTCTTCAAGCAGTGGTACAGGAAGAAGTCGGTATCGTTCAAGAAAAGCATGATTTTCATGCATGACAATGCTCCATCACATGCATCCAAATACTCCACAGCGTGGCTGGCCAATAAAGGTCTAAAAGAAGAAAAAATAATGATATGGCCCCCTTGTTCACCTGATCTGAACCCCATAGAGAAACTGTGGTCCCTCATAAAATGTGAGATCTACAGGGAGTGAAAACATTACACCTCTCCGAACAGTGTCTGGGAGGCTGTGGTGGCTGCTGCACGCAATGTTGATCGTAAACAGATCAAGCAACTGACGGAATGTATGGATGGAAGGCATTTGAGTGTTATCGTAAAGAAAGGTGGCTATATTGCTCACTGATTTTTTTTTTTTGTTTTGTTTTTGAATGTCAGAAATGTTTATTTCTAAATTTTGTGTTGCTCTATTGGTTTACCTGGTGAAAATAAACAAGTGAGATGGGTATATATTTGGTTTTTATTAAGTCGCCTAATAATTCTGCACTGTAATAGTTACCTGCACAAACAGATATTCTCCTAAAATAGCCAAATCTAAAAAAAACACTCCAACTTGCAAAAATATTAAGCTTTGATATCTATGAGTCTTTTGCGTTGATTGAAAACATAGTTGTTATTCAATAATAAAAAGTATCCTCTCAAATACAACTTGCCTAATAATTCTGTACACGGTGTATACTACTACTACTTTTTGAAGCTATTTGACTATGGAGCCAGCCTGGTATGTATCTCGACTAGAGTTGAGCGATACCGTCCGATACTTCAAAGTATCGGATCGGAATGGATCGGCCGATCTTTAAAAAAAGTATCGGTATCGCCGATTCCGATACCGGAAGTCCCATTCAAGTCTATGGGACTTCCGGTATCGGAATAAGAAAAACCCTGTTTATGCCTTGTACAGCCTCTCTGGGGTCTGTACGGGCCTTTCGGGGGGCTGTGCCGGCCTGCCAGGGGGTCTGTGCAGGCTCCGGTGGTCTGTGCCGGCCTGCCGGGGGGCTGTGCCGGCCTGCCGGTGGTCTGTGCAGGCTCCGGTGGGCTGTGCCGGCCTGCCGGGGGGCTGTGCCGGCCTGCCGGGGGGCTGTGCAGGCTCCGGGGGGCTGTGCCGGCCTGCCAGTGGTCTGTGCAGGCTCCGGGGGGCTGTGCCGGCCTGCCGGGGGGCTGTGCCGGCCTGCCGGTGGTCTGTGCAGGCTTCGGGGGTCTGTGCAGGCATCGTCCGATGGGACTACAAGTCCCATCGGGCGATGCCTGCTACCATGACAGTGATTGACACATTAGCCAATGATGGGACAGTAGTAGTCCCATCATCCGGCTAATGTGTTGAATGTAAAAAAAAAAAAAAAAAAAATTACATGCTACATACATGCTACATACATACAACATGCATACTACATACATGCTACATTCATACTACATAAATACTACATGCAACATACATACTACATATATACTACATACATACTACATGCTACATACATACTACATGCTACATACATACCACATATATACTACATACATACTACATGCTACATACATACCACATATATACTACATACATACAATACATTCATACAATACATACATAGACATACAGTACATATAACATAGAGTAACATACTTACCAATACTTGTCACATTGTTCCCCGAAGCCATTGTCTTTTCCGGAATAAATATTAACATAACAAACCACAAAAATACTCACCCACGATCCGAAGCAGTCCACGAGTGTGTCCCACGACGATCTTGGGTAGAGAACTGCAGCATCAGCTGATGCTGCCGTTCTCTACGGGCTGCAGGAATCCAATGACGGAAGGTAGGTATCCTTCCGCACTGTATTCCTCCGCCACTTAAAAAAAAAAAGTCCCTAGTCTCACTTTATGCCATTGCTGTGTGGGAATTTCCCACGCAGCAATGGCATAAAGTGAGACTAGGGACTTTTTTTTTTTTAAGTGGCGGAGGAATACAGTGCGGAAGGATACCTACCTTCCGTCATTGGATTCCTGCAGCCCGTAGAGAACGGCAGCATCATCTGATGCTGCAGTTCTCTAACCAAGATCGTCGTGGGACACACTCGTGGACTGCTTCGGATCGTGGGTGAGTATTTTTGTGGTTTGTTATGTTAATATTTATTCTGGAAAAGACAATGGCTTCGGGGAACAATGTGACAAGTATTGGTAAGTATGTTACTCTATGTTATATGTACTGTATGTCTATGTATGTATTGTATGAATGTATTGTATGTATGTAGTATATATGTGGTATGTATGTAGCATGTAGTATGTATGTAGTATGTATGTAGCATGCATGTAGCATGCAGTATGTATGTAGCATGCATGTAGTATATATGTAGTATGTATGTAGCATGCATGTAGTATATATGTAGTATGTATGTAGCATGTAGCATGTATGTAGTATGTATGTAGTATGTATGTGGTATGTATGTAGCATGTAGTATGTATGTAGCATGCATGTAGCATGCATGTAGTATGTATGTAGCATGCATGTAGTATGTATGTAGTATGTATGTAGTATGTATGTATGTAGCATGCATGTAGTATGTATGTAGTATGTATGTAGTATGTATGTAGCATGCATGTAGTATGTATGTAGTATGTATGTAGTATGTATGTAGTATGTATGTAGCATGTAGCATGTATGTGGTATGTATGTAGCATGTAGTATGTATGTAGCATGCATGTAGTATATATGTAGTATGTATGTAGTATGTATGTAGTATGTATGTGGTATGTATGTAGCATGTAGTATGTATGTAGCATGCATGTAGTATGTATGTAGCATGCATGTAGTATGTATGTAGTATGTATGTAGCATGCATGTAGCATGCATGTAGTATGTATGTAGTATGTATGTAGTATGTATGTAGCATGCAGTATGTATGTAGCATGTATGTAGCATGTATGTAGTATGTATGTAGTATATATGTAGTATGTATGTAGCATGTAGTATGTATGTAGCATGCATGTAGTATGTATGTAGTATGTATGTAGTATGTATGTAGCATGCAGTATGTATGTAGCATGTAGTATGTATGTAGTATGTATGTAGTATACACTCACTGGCCACTTTATTAGGTACACCTGTCCAACTGTGTGTTAAGACTTAATTTCTAATCTGCCAATCACATGGCAGCAACTCAGTGCATTTAGGCATGTAGACATGGTCAAGACAATCTCCTGCAGTTCAAACCGAGCATCAGTATGGGGAAGAAAGGTGATTTGAGTGCCTTTGAACGTGGCATGATTGTTGGTGCCAGAAGGGCTGGTCTGAGTATTTCAGAAACTGCTGATCTACTGGGATTTTCACGCACAACCATCTCTAGGGTTTACAGAGAATGGTCCGAAAAAGAAAAAAAATCCAGTGAGCGGCAGTTCTGTGGCCGGAAATGCCTTGTTGATGCCAGAGGTCAGAGGAGAATGGGCAGACTGGTTCGAGCTGATAGAAAGGCAACAGTGACTCAAATTTCCACCCGTTACAACCAAGGTAGGCAGAAGAGCATCTCTGAACGCACAGTGCGTCGAACTTTGAGGCAGATGGGCTACAGCAGCAGAAGACCACACCGGGTACCACTCCTCTCAGCTAAGAACAGGAAACTGAGGCTACAATTTGCACAAGCTCATCGAAATTGGACAGTAGAAGATTGGAAAAACGTTGCCTGGTCTGATGAGTCTCGATTTCTGCTGCGACATTCGGATGGTAGGGTCAGAATTTGGCGTAAACAACATGAAAGCATGGATCCATCCTGCCTTGTATCAACGGTTCAGGCTGGTGGTGGTGGTGTCATGGTGTGGGGAATTTTTTCTTGGCACTCTTTGGGCCCCTTGGTACCAATTGAGCATCGTTGCAACGCCACAGCCTACCTGAGTATTGTTGCTGACCATGTCCATCCCTTTATGACCACAATGTACCCAACATCTGATGGCTACTTTCAGCAGGATAATGCGCCATGTCATAAAGCTCGAATCATCTCAGATTGGTTTCTTGAACATGACAATGAGTTCACTGTACTCAAATGGCCTCCTCAGTCACCAGATCTCAATCCAATAGAGCATCTTTGGGATGTGGTGGAACGGGAGATTCGCATCAGGGATGTGCAGCCGACAAATCTGCGCCAACTGTGTGATGCCATCATGTCAATATGGTCCAAAATCTCTGAGGAATGCTTCCAGCACCTTGTTGAATCTCTGCCACGAAGAATTGAGGCAGTTCTGAAGGCAAAAGGGGGTCCAACCCGTTACTAGCATGGTGTACCTAATAAAGTGGCCAGTGAGTGTATATGTAGTATGTATGTAGCACGTAGTATGTATGTAGTATGTATGTAGTATTTTTTTTTTTTTTTTAACATTTAACACATTAGCCGGATGATGGGACTACTACTGTCCCATCATTGGCTAATGTGTCAATCACTGTCATGGTAGCAGGCATCGCCAGATGGGACTTGTAGTCCCATCGGACGATGCTTGCACAGCCCCCCGGACATCAGCACAGCCCCCCGGCAGGCCGGTACAGACCGCCACAGGGTGCACAGACCACCGGCAGGCCAGCACAGCCCCCCGGCAGGCCGGTACAGACCCCGGGCAGTCCACACAGCCCCCCGGCAGGCCGGCAGAGACCCCCGGAAGGCCCGAAATGACGGCGCATCATGATGCACACACACCGCGCATCATGATGACGTCATTTCGGCTGTCAATCAACTTTGAACTTCCGATTCCGATGCCGAATTCCGATATTGAAAAAATATCGGAAGTCGGTATCGGAATTCCGATACAGCAAGTATCGGCCGATACCCGATACTTGCGGTATCGGAATGCTCAACACTAATCTCGACTCATGCGCCTGACCACAGACTATTCAAAAGTTATTCTTTACGATCTCCATTTGGACTACAAGCAGTGAGCTCGATCCATTTTTTTTTCTTTCTTCTTGATGGCTATAACTTAATTACTTAATCTAAGTTCACATTGTGTCTTTGTCTACGGTCGTGAGCTTGCAGCTGAAGCCCTAGAAAAACGTTTTCCGCTGTTTGTGTTAATGAAGCCATTGATTATAATGATGTAGATGGAGTCGCTGTGTGCTCTGTAGGACATAATTTTTGGACTCGTATGCCTTTTTGAGGAAGACACCAAGATGGCGTCTTGGTGCCTGCCTCAAATAGGCATATAATGATGCCAACATAGAACACTGACTCTGCCTGCATCATTATAGTCAGTGTTCCTGTTGGTGCGAACATCTGAATCCCATTCTCCGAGGCTTCAGACACAAATACTGACAGAGCCACTGATCATAGTCCAACGTGAATATAGTCCAAGTAGGACTGTCTTAGGATGCCCAAGTCCTACCAGTTATGCATGTCTCTAGAAGTTTTTATAAGGGAATAATTGTCACGGCTAGATGATGACCAGGTCACAGCATCTCCCACATCGGCAAGTATGCAGTGAGTAAAGGGAACCTGTCACCTCGTTTTTCAGCTATAAGCTGCGGCCACTGCCTTTCTACAGCTTCCTAGAATGCTGTATATAAGCCCCGAAAGGCAGTGGCCGCAGCTTATAGCTGAAAAATGAGGAGACAGGTTGCCTTTATCAATGTAAGCCTATGGAGCATCAGAGCAAGGCCCCATAGGCTTGCATTATAGAAGAAACTTCTCGCTCACACCGAGAGCATAGAGTGAGCCGAAGAGCGATGACTGGCAATTCTGACAGATAAATTGGAAAGGGTTATTTACAGTTAGAGCAGTCAGACTGTGGAATGCCGACCACAAGAACTAGTAATGGCAGACACTACAACAGCTTTTAACCAGGGCTGGATGATTTCCTCAATACACATAACATTGTGGTTATATTTAATTTAGTGACAAAATGGACAATTGGTGGAGAAAGGTTAAACTTGATGGACCTAGGTCTTTTTCAACCTATGTATGTAACTATGTAGCTATGACATCACACAAAAGAGGAGCCGGACAGAGCTTGATCTCAGAGAAGACGGCAGTAGGGAAGTATATTACCCCACCACACTACAATACATACACGTTTAGTGAAAAAACAAAACTTCATGAGGGTACTTCAAACATGTACGACGTACAGCATTGGTATGCCATATATTTCAGAAATATTCTATTACAAAGGAACATTAATTCAGAATTTTAATTTTATTTTTTTATATTAGGAATTCCCTATCAGTATGTCTTTGGTGTGTGGGAGGAAACCGGAGTACCCGGAGGAAACCCACGCAAACACGGGGAGAACATACAAACTCCTTGCAGATGTTTTCCTTAGTGACATTTAAACCCAGGATCCCAGTGCTGCAAAGCAACAGTGCTAATCACTGAGCCACCGTGCTGCCCAAGTACAGCTTTGATGATGGACTTGCTGTACTAGATGTATATGGTGCCCTAATCAGAGATTGGGCAAATGCATCTTCTGATGCTGCGACCGGCCCTGGATAATCCACGCCGGCAGGATGATATAATCCGGCGGAAGATGGATCCTAGGAGAAGAGATATAAAACTAATGTAAGTAATGGGACTCCATATTAGAGGATACTGCTTTGGTTTCATTGTGGCAGGACGGTAGAGAAACCTTAACTGTGCAGAGGAACAAGATCATTGTCAGTCATCATACATGTGACAATCCCACCACTGACAGATAACATCTTCTCCACATGAATTATTCTCACTGGCCAACATCAAACTACATAGACCTTATTATCACACTTACGTCTTCTAGGTTTTCGCTCTTCTTCTAATTTGGCATTTTCCTCTTCTACCAGTTTTATTGCAGAGTTATTTTTCTTCTCAACTAGAAATACATATAAAAAGTAAAAAAAAAGTCAATGATCATTGTCAGTCATCATACATGTGGCAATCGTATCACTGGGAGTTAACATCTCCTCCTCGTGAATAATTCTCAGTCGCCGACATCAGACAATGTAGACCTTGTTGTCACACTTACCTCTGCTAGGTTCTGTCTCTGGGACTATTTCTGGGTCTTCATCATCTCCCAGTTTTAATGCAGAGGTATTTTTTGTCTCATCTTGAAATTCATATAAAAAAGTAAGAAAAACAAGTCAATGATCATTGTCAGTCATCATACATGTGGCAATCGTATCACTGGGAGTTAACATCTCCTCGTGAATTATTCTCAGTCACCGACATCAGACAACATAGACCTTGTTGTCACACTTACCTCTGCTAGGTTCTGTCTCTGGGACTATTTCTGGGTCTTCATCATCTCCCAGTTTTAATGCAGAGGTATTTTTTGTCTCATCTTGAAATTCATATAAAAAAGTAAGAAAAACAAGTCAGTGATCATTGTCAGTCATCATACATGTGGCAATCGTATCACTGGGAGTTAACATCTCCTCGTGAATAATTCTCAGTCGCCGACATCAGACAATGTAGACCTTAATGTCACACTTACCTCTGCTAGGTTCTGTCTCTGGGACTATTTCTGGGTCTTCATCGTCTCCCAGTTTTAATGCAGAGGTATTTTTTGTCTCATCTTGAAATTCATATAAAAAAAAGTAAGAAAAACAAGTCAATGATCATTGTCAGTCATCATACATGTGGCAATCGTATCACTGGGAGTTAACATCTCAACGTGAATTATTCTCAGTCGCCGACATCAGACAACATAGACCTTGTTGTCACACTTACCTCTGCTAGGTTCTGTCTCTGGGACTATTTCTGGGTCTTCATCATCTCCCAGTTTTAATGCAGAGGTATTTTTTGTCTCATCTTGAAATTCATATAAAAAAGTAAGAAAAACAAGTCAGTGATCATTGTCAGTCATCATACATGTGGCAATCGTATCACTGGGAGTTAACATCTCCTCCTCATGAATTATTCTCAGTCGCCGACATCAGACAACATAGACCTTATTGTCACACTTACCTCTGCTAGTTTCTGTCTCTACTACTATTTCTGGGTCTTGCTCTTCTCCCAGTTTTATTGCAGATGTATTTTTTGTCTCAACTGGAACTTCATGTAAAAAAGTAAGAAAAACAAGTCAATGATCATTATCAGTCATAGATGTGAAAATCCCACCATTGACATATAATATATCCTCCTCCTGAATTATTCTGTCGCCGACATCAGACAAAATAGACCTTATTGTCACACTTACCTCTGCTAGGTTCTGTCTCTGCTGCTATTACTGGGTTTTGCTCTTCCAGTTTTAATGCAGATGTATTTATTGTCACAACTGGAAATTCATGTAAAAAAGTAAGAAAAACAAGTCAATGATCATTGTCAGTCATAGATGTGAAAATCCAACCATTGACATATAATATATCCTCCTTCTGAATTATTCTGTCGCCGACATCAGACAAAATAGACCTTATTGTCACACTTACCTCTGCTAGGTTGTGTCTCTGCTGCTATTACTGGGTTTTGCTCTTCCAGTTTTAATGCAGATGTATTTATTGTCACAACTGGAAATTCATGTAAAAAAGTAAGAAAAACAAGTCAATGATCATTGTCAGTCATAGATGTGAAAATCCCACCACTGACTTATAGTGATGAGCGAGTGTGCTCGTTACTGGAGTTTTCCGAGCATGCTCGGGTGTTCTCCATGTATTTTGAGCGTACTCGTGAATTAAGTTTTAGTCCCCGCCGCCGGATTATTTACGGCTGCTGGAACGCCTGAATACATGTGGGGATTTTTGCTAAAGAACGGCAACCCCACATGTATTCAGGCTGTCATCTGCAAATCATGCAGCTGCGGGGACTGACTGTCTGATGTCGGCGACTGAGAATAATTCCAGAGGAGGATATATTATATGTAGTAATGAGCGAGTGTGCTCGTTACTTGAGTTTTCCAAGAATGCTCAGGTGTTCTCTGAGTATTTTGGGCATGCTCGGAAATTAAATTTTAGTCCCCGCAGCAGCATGGTTTGCAGCTGCTGGACAGTCTGAATACATGTGGGGATGATTGCACGTTTTTTTGGAAATCCTCACATGTATTCAGGTTGTCTAGCAGTCTCAAATCATGCAGCTGCGGGGACTAAAACTTGATTTCCGAGCACGCCCAAACTACTCAGAGAACACCCGAGCATATTCGGAAAACTCGAGGAAAAGCACACTCGCTTATCACTACATATAATATATCCTCCTCATGAATTATTCTCAGTTACCGACATCAGACAACATAGACCTTATTGTCACACTTGCCTCTACTAGGTTCTGTCTCTACTATTTCTGGGTCTTGATCTTCTCCCAGTTTTAATGCAGATGTATTTTTTGTATCAACTGGAAATTCATATAAAAAAAGTAAGAAAAACAAGTCAATGATTATTGTCGGTCATAGATGTGAAAATCCCACCATTGACAAATAGTGATGAGGGAGTGTGTTCGTTACTCCAGCATGCTCGGGTGTTCTCTAAGCCTTTTGAGCGTGCTCATGAATTAAGGTTTAGTCCCCGCAGCTGCATGATTTGCAGCTGCTAGATAGCCTGAATATATGTGGGGAGGATTGCCAGTTTCTTCGGAAATCCTCACATGAATTCAGGCTGTCTAGCAGTCTCAAATCATGCAGCTGCGGGGACTAAAACTTGCTTCCCGAGCACGCCCAAACTACTCAGAGAACACCCGAACATGTTAGAAGAGCTCGAGTAATGAGCACAATTGCTCATCACTACATATAATATATCCTCCTCGTGAATTATTCTCAGTCGCCGACATCAGACAACATAGACCTTATTGTCACACTTACCTCTGCTAGGCTCTGACTCTGCGACTATTTCTGGGTCTTGATCTTCTCCCAGTTTTAATGCAGAGGTATTTTTCGCCTCAACTGGAAAATTATATAAAAAAGTAAGAAAAACAAGTCAATGATTATTGTCAGTCATAGATGTGAAAATCCCACCTTTGACATATAATATATCCTCCTCCTCAATTATTCCCAGTTGTCGACATCAGACAACATAGACCTTATTGTCACACTTACCACTGCTAGGTTCTGTCTCTGCCACTATTTCTGGGTTTTTCTCTTCTCCCAAGTTTAATGCAGATATATTTTTCTTCTCAACTGGAAAATCATATAAAAAAGTAAGAAAAACAAATCAATGATAAACTCCTATAAGATTAGAGTCATATCTTTATGGTTGCTGATGCCGGATTGCTATGAGCGCAACCCTGTGGTCGGCGTTCATAGCACACCTGTAATTCTGCTACATAGAGGTGATCTATGCATCTCCTCTATGTAGCAGAGGCGATCGAGTCATGGTAGTTTCTAGCCTCCCATGGAGGCTATTGAAGCATGCCAAAATAAAAAAAGTTTTTAAAAATATTAAAAAATTAAAAAAAACAAGAGTTTAAATCACCCCCTTTCTCCCCATTCAAAACTAAACTATAAAAAAAACCAAACCTACACATATTTGGTATTGCCATGTTCAGAATGGCCCGATCTATCACTAAAAAAAGGATTAACCCGATCGCTAAATGGCTGAGCGAGAGAACAAATCGAAACGTCAGAATTGTGGGGGGTTTTTGCCGCCGCGTCATTGCATTAAAATGCAATAACGGGCGATCAAAAGAATATATCTGCACACAAATGTTATCATTAAAAACATCAGCTCGGTGCACAAAAAATAAGCCCTCACCCAACCTGAGATCACGAAAAATGGAGATGCTACGGGTCTCAGAAAAGGGCGCAATTTTTTTTTTTTTTGCAAAGTTTGGAATTTTTCTTCACCACATAGATAAAAAAGAACCTAGACATGTTTGGTGTCTATGAACTCATAATGATTTGGAGAATCAAAATCGCAGGTCAGTTTTAGCATTTAGTGAACCTAGCAATAAAGCCAATCAAAAATTAGGTGCGGGATTGCACTTTTTTTGCAATTTTACTGCACTTGGAATTTTTTTCCCGCTTTCTGTTACATGACTTGGTAAAAGCAATGGTATTTTTCAAAAGTACAACTCGTCCCACAAAAAATAAGCCCTCACACGGCCATATTGACCTTAAATTAAAAAAGTTATGGCTCTGGAACGAAGGGGAGCAAAAAACGAAAGCGCAAAACCGAAAAAAGCTTTGGGGGTTAAGGGGTTAAAACATCTGTGTCACATTAAGGGTATATATAGGGTTAGTTTGGGGCCCGATTGAGCCATGGGCAGAGCATTCGTGATCAGTATCAGGCACCAGACTGTATGGCCCCTTATACCTTTAATGCGCAGCACATAAGAGTGAGAATTTTATACATTAAAGTGTTGGCTTGTTGTTTATTTTAAAGGCACAAAAAAGCAGTGATTTTCTGAGCCCTCCTGTAACATTTACATTACATCTTATGATCGGTGACGACAACAAGATGTCCTATAGACCTGCACATACCTGACAATATGGGAGAGGGTGACTTGTTTTCAGTAGTGAAACACTGGTTATCACCATCATTTCTAGTTGGAGAAGATTCTTTCTGCCTGTTTAGTAGAAGAAAAAATAAATAAATTACAAGTGAAAGCAATGAAAAATAAAAAGACTCCTTTCTGTATGGGCAATTAGGACACTTGGATAAAATGGAGGAGATACGTTGCACAGGACTGCCTTCTATCAGCAAGAATGAAGAATAGCTAGTAATAAAGGGCTTTAATGAAATGGAAATGAAAGGCTGGTCACAATGATCAGCTGTTATCACCAGCGTTATCACAAGCCAGACCCCACAGTGATGATCAATCATGGGGCGGTGGGTTCTGGATTTAGTATTGTGTCATATGCGTCTTGTATTTGGTATTCTGAAGATATGTCAGTACTATACCCTGTAATAATAATCTACTCACACGTCTGAGTGCTTTGTGCTGCTCTCTAGAGAACAATCTGGAGATGGCTCATCGTCCTCATCGCTCATCATCCTGGTATCGGTTGCATATAGCTAAAATACACAGAGTAAAATTAAATATAAATATATATATATAGTATTTTCATAGTATTTTAGCTATAGTTTTGTGGATTTACTGATTACATACTCACCTTAGAAAGTCTTTGAGAAGATGACACATAGTTTAGGCTTTCTGGCCAGTCACCGACCTTCTCACTTGTGTCACCCTCATCTGAATCCATATGTTTTGGTCTCTCAATATCAGCTACAAAATACAAGTATTATCAGAGATTATTAATATAATCACAGTCACCATGTTATTACTAATAATGATGGGAACATAATGTCACATAAAATAAAAGACAAGACGTTTAAACGGCAGCTTTCACCCGATGACGTCTCATTCTACTTACTGTCAAAGTAGTTGGTGTCCTCCTCTGACATAACAAATGGCCTAAACACTGGCTGCCGATGTTCAAGATTCTCAAAGTCTAACTTACTCAGGAATGGATGACTCTTGATTTCATTTGCTCCTCCTGGAAATGGAAGACAAGAAAAAAGTGATCCAGACAATGTTAGGAAGACTGTACATTTTATGGTAATCTAAACTGAAGACATAGCAGAGCCAAAATATACTGTAAGTCATGGCATGAAGAATGGGGAATGGACAAGGAGGTAACGCAGAGACCGCAGTGCTGATCCTCATGGAAATGATCTATTTGTCAGGTCACAGAGGAGTTATAAGTCATTATTAATACTACTATATACATTACCTGTCCCGAGTCTATGTCTTGGATCTTTTATGAGCAGCTGAGTAATGAAGTCTTGAGCTTTGGGATGAACAGCATGATTTTTAAATTTCAAAGTGATGTCTTCTGTTATATAAAAAGTAAATGTTACAGAAAAGAAAGTCTCTACATTTACAATCATTTAAAAAAGCTATCAAAAACAACAAGTAACTAAACCAAAGAATGAACCTAACAACTGAACCAAATTACTATGGCATCACACAGCATTCAGATTATTTTACTTACCCGTGGTGATTCTCTTTAACATATCCTTTTTGTGTCTTCCTTCAAATGGCACATCGCCAGTAAGAAATTGATATGTGATGATCCCTATTGACCACCAGTCAATAGGCCTTCCGTAGCCCACCCCTAAGAAGACTTCTGGGGCTGTATAATACAAGGCGCCAGTCGTCTAGAAACCAACAGAACAATGAGAAGATGATCAATGAAAATAACTGTGACAAGTAATATCAGTGGAAACATTTTCCATGTGAGAAAATATGATAGAAGCAGAAATAGATCAGATCTGTAAAGAATAAGTTTTTTATGTATAGCTAACCCCATCATCAGGGAACTCTCTGGTGATGTCTTTAGTTCGAGCCTTGTAGATGTCTGATGTTGGTCTCATGAGTCCGAGTTTTGAAATCCCAAAATCGGTGACTTTGATATGTCCAGTTGATGATATCATGAGGCTGTGAAAGAAAAGACATTGTCAGCCCTAAGTAATACCCCACAGACTGTATACCAAACTATAACTGTCTGTCCCTTTATTATACTGCAGCGTTCACTTACTTCTCAGGCTTCAGGTCTCGGTGAACCACACCATAGCTGTGCAGATATTCCACAGCAACAACCGTTTCTGCAATGTACAAGTGGGTCCAGCGGAGGGTGAAATGACCATATATGTCAAGGAGATGCTGACAGTCTCCTCCTAGAGTAGAAAGCAAATATGACAGGTGAGGGTTTGTTACAATATAAATTACACATGATGAGTGTGAATGAGAAATAAGCTGAGACACTGGGGCAGGGAGTCAATCATAGAGATACACTGTGTGATGTAGAGCGTATGCTGTATACTGCAGAGTAATCCTATGCAAAAAGAGAGCTGAGATCTGCCCCCTGCTGGTAAACTCTTACATTACACTGTCAATCTCTGACAGCGGCATTTACAGCAGGTGACCTGGAGGCGAGCTGCTCTAAGCGCTCATCGCCCCCATTCCATGTCAGTGGTTTGCTATGGCTGCTGAGTGTCTGTGGAAGACGACTGTCCTTGCCATTATGGTGCTACTGTGAAGGTCAGTGTGTAGCTCGGCTTCATAGGGGACCAAGATTTTCACCATACTCTGCAATGCCCATATTACAGTACATAGTAACTACGATTATATAATCACAAGTTCAGGCCCCTTATGGAGACCAAAATATAAAATAATAATAAAAATATTTGGGGAAAGAAAATTAAATATAAAAATCACTTTTTCTCCATTCAAAATAAATAATAAAAAAACAAATAATCTCAGGTGGAATAGCAGTGTTTTTGTTCCCCCAACATCAGAAAAAAATGCAATAAGAAGCAATGAAAATTATTATCTGTCAGAAAGAGGTAACCCTCCTGAACTGGTCTTCTGAGCATGTAGATTAATGAGATATAAATACATTGGTAGCTTTATATATTTAAGCAGAAATGGGCTGGATAGAGATACAATGGATATGTCTTACCTGCTTCAAAGTCCATGACCATACACAGATTTTGTTTAGTTGGGAAGGAGCAAAGTGTGGAGACAACAAAGGGACAATCAGCGAATATTGCGATGTCCCTTTCCAGATAGGCCATTTCAAGATACTCTGGAACCTCCAGTTCGCTCCTGGCTTGTTTCTTCATGGCGAATACCTTGTTTGTGTCTTTATGACGCACTAAGTGGACGGCCCTGTAGAGGAGAAAAATCCATAATTTATACAGAATTCTTACTAACAGTCTGTCTATATGTCAAATGATCTTCTGTACTAATAGTTAATAGTGATGAGTGAGTATGCTCGTTACTCGAGATTTCTGAGCATACTCGGGTGATCTCCGAGTAGTTTGGTCGTGCTCGGAGATTTAGTTTGTGTCACCGCAGCAGCATGATTTGCGGCTGCTGGATAGCCTGAATACACGTGGGGAATGCCTGTTTGTTAGGAAATTCCCACATTTATTCAGGGTGTCTAGCAGCCAACAAATCATGCAGCTGCGGTGACACAAACTAAATCTCCGACCACACCCAAACTACTCGGAGATCACCCGAGCATGCTCGGAAATCTCGAGTAACAAGCATACTCGCTCATCACTAATAGTTAGTACTAGATGTATGGCCGTCACTAGAAATCAATGTCTGGAAAGGCACAAAATAACTCAGCATGAATGATCGCTTATGGGAGGTTTTCATCCATATCACATGATAACTGAGCTGAATCGTGACAAGTAGACATGGACCAGACGACTAGATGTAGATTAGATCTAGTGCAAAGTGGTATCGATAACAACAGCTCGACCCACAAAAAACAAGTCTTTACAAAGCTCTATGGGATGAAAAAATAAAAATGTTACAGATCTTGGACAACAGTAACATTAAGGCTGTGTACCCATGTTGCGGATTGTATGCATTTTTGCCGCATTTTTCGCCATGAAAATGCTGCGAAAATGCATACAGAACGCCCCCCATGCATTCCTATGGCATTCCGCACATGCTGTGCTAATGCTGCATTTTTTTCCACGGCAGAAGTGCATAACGGAAAAAAACGCAGCAGGCTCATTATTTTTCCAGAATCGCCGCAATTCCGCAAAGAATCGCCGCAATTCTGCACACATTGGAATGCATGAGTTCTGCTTTCTTTCCGCATGTGGCTATGCCCACCATGCGCAAAGTGAGCGAATCATGTGCGGATGGTACCCAGGGTCTGGAGGAGAGGAGACTGTCCTCCAGGCCCTGGGTACCATATCCCTGTAAAAAAAAGAATAAAGAATAAAAAATCGGGTTATACTCACCTTCTGGAGTCCCGCGCAGCCTTACCAATGCTCCCGCCAGCTCCGTTCCCTATAATGCCTTGCGGCAAGGACCTGTGATGACATAGCGGTCTTGCGAGACAGCTACAGTATCGTGAGACTGCTATGTCATCAAAGGTCATTGTCACAAGGCATCGCTGGGAACGGGAGCATCGCGAGGATCGGGAACACTGCGTCGGACGCCGGAAGGTGAGTTTATCACAATTTTTTTTAAAATTATTTTTAGCATTCAATCTTTTACTATTGATGTAGCATAGGCAGCCTCAATAGTAAAAAGTTGGTCACACTTGTCAAACAATATGTTTGATCAGTGTGACCAACCTGTCAATCACAGTCCAAGCGATGCTTCAAATCGCTTGGAATGCGCTGGAATTCCGCACGCAAAAATCGCGTGAAAAACGCTTGTTTTCTGCTGGAAAAACGCATTCGAATTCCATGCCTTTTTCCCGCAGCAGGAGTTGCGGAAATGCTGCGGAAATTTCCGCAGCATCTCTGCAACGTGGGTACATAGCCTTAGACATGGACTAATATACAGGAATTTCCTTAAGGCAGGACATATAGACTGAGGCATCATCATAAGGAGTTTGGGAAAAATGTAGATTATCCATAACGCTCACCCATAAGATCCACTGCTGATCTCTTTGATCTGGGTATAGTCGCTCTTACTTGGTTTTATCATAGGGGTCAATGATCTGATCACGGCCTAGAAGAATAAGAAATGACAATGAGACTTAAAAGTTGTAGGAAAATAAAAGCTGCAGATGCAAGAACTTCTTTACATTCTGTCCCTGCTGATTACACTGCAGCAGATGTAGAGGACATGATACCAGCAGGACGCTCCCCAGACACTATTATATTATAGGGATATCCTCTATACACATATATCACTGTACTGGAGGGGATGGTAAGGGACATCACACAGAGGAGACAGGAATAATAATAATAGGTCCAATCTACATTAAGAATAGAGTTAACCCACTGTACTCTGGGGTGTAACATGTGATGTGTAATTCATACCCCGTTATCTGATGATATGCAGATGTATTCTCTGATACTTACACTGGCAGATTCGGGGATCTCTGGTGTCTCAGATATTCCACCTTCAGCAGTTGCCGGCTCAGTTGTCTCTAATATAATGATAAAATAATGAGACATCATGTATTAGACGATATCAGAACTGAATATATAACACATCGATATAAGGAAGGAAAGACAAGTGAATGGTATAATACTAGTTCTATGGATATTCTGCACATACTGTATATACTTATGGCACATCCATAGATAGATATGCTCTACCATAAATGTGTGATTGTTCGGGATCTGACAGTGACTTGGATGGGGAGCCTGTGAGGTCCTCTGT
Source organism: Dendrobates tinctorius (assembly GCF_039654945.1). Taxonomy (NCBI): domain Eukaryota; kingdom Metazoa; phylum Chordata; class Amphibia; order Anura; family Dendrobatidae; genus Dendrobates; species Dendrobates tinctorius. The sequence goes on from NW_027361738.1 coordinate 39,482,932, forward strand.
GCATTTTGGGGCTGAGAAGATCCCAGAAGAGAGAACCAGAGGGGTTTTCAGAATTGTATGAGCCCTCTCCATTACAGTCTATAGGAGGTTCAGGAGCCGTCACCGGCCTCATACAGAGGATGAAGAGTAAATTTATATATTCTCTGGTGTCTCCATAATATCAATATTTGTAGGAATACGAGATGATCAGCTTACCTTCAGTCAGATCACTTTTTAGCCCTGGCTCACTGGTATTGGGGTCAGCGATATTTCGGTGTTGCCCCTTTTTGGAGCCACTGTCCGGTGCTCTCTGATGGATATAATATGTGCAATTAATATAACAATTCACAAATACTAAATTACAGTACACAAAAGACGGGACGGACTAAACCTGGATTTACATAATGGCGGGGAATATACACGGCCGCTCCGTCCAGTAAATCCACATTAATATATAAGGGACTTGTATATACAACAGTTCTCCAATAACATCTATTACCAGAACTGCAGCATTTACAAGAAGGAAGATTGTGAAGATAAAGCGAGAGAGATGTGATATGAAAGGTCCGCACCACTGAGCACAGTACAGACTGTCACCACAGAGGATGGAGCAGAGACAGGCTGCCATAAAAGATCCTGTCTCTGCCTGGAGCGGACAGGGGGCTTCTAAAATGAGAAATATGACAATCTGCTATATGACTAATAATCTGGAGGAGATCAGACAAGAAAGACATGAGATATAGAAGATGACGGATTCTTACCAAAAGCTTCAGTGAGCGGGCTATATATCCTAGTACAATCAGGAACTGTACGGCCAATACTTTAAAAAAGGTCAAATCTCCATATTGGGATCTTTCTTCAGCCTATAAAAATGGAAATAAACAAAAAAGGAAAATCATGAGAGAAAGTAGAGAATATAGGATGCTATTTATGTCACCATTTTACTCCTGCAATCTACAGCTACAAATAATACATATATGGATATTTCATATAAGCTATAAATTATATTGCTCTCGGCCAAAATACATATTTCATGTAAATAAACTTGTATTTTGTAAATATTATTCATTATTGTCTTATGTGCTTTGCCCAGATTGTCTGTTACCTGTTGTACTATGGTCCTGATGTTCATCTGTAAATGCTCAAGATATTCTGAGCTTATACGACCTCGGTGGTATTTGGTCAGGCAGTCTCTCACTAGCTTCATAACCAGCCGGTAAGTGAAGCTGAGGACGCCATCGGGTATTGGTAGCACAATGTCAGGGGCATAGGTGGTAAGAATCCCCTGGAGTAGTGCCAACACCTCAAGTTTATCTGAAGAAATTCCAGACATTTCAAATAAATCCAAGCGCAGTCAGTATATCACCAGCTTCATAGCCAATCACTGACAACAATGACACCTGGGCAGTAAGCACTTGGGTAGGTAGTGGTGGTGCATTATGATGTCATAATGGAATCTTGGGGTGGAATGTTAACATTTCATCAGTGATGTCATCATGGAATCCGCGGATGGAATCTTAACCCATTTACAACTTTGAAAGTATAGGTTCGTCCAAGGTCGTGTCCCTGTCTTTTTTAGGCAGCGCCAGAGCCCACATCTCTACCCACACATGACAGTTGATGGTGTGATCAGCTGTTATGTCCCGCAAATAGATGCAGATGGATTTCGGCTGTCAACCACTTAATGCCGCTGTCAATCACTAACAACGGCATTTAAGACGTGCTGACCAAAACCGTGTCACAAGTCTCGCTCATCAGCGCCCTTGTCACATGATTCTGGGGTTGCAGTGAGTTATCATGACAGCCGGGGGCCTGCAGAAGAACAGTGTGCCTGATCATTGATCATCTTTTATGAACACTGACTTATGGCCAGTGTTCAGATGTTTTTTTCCACCACTTAAGTAAAAAAGGACCTATACATGATTGGTATCTGCATTCTCGTACTGACCTATAGAATCACATTACCAGGTCAGTTTGAGCATTTAGTGAACATTTTAAATAAAACAAATGTGGAATTGCACTTTTTTGCAATTTCATCGCACTTGAATTTTTTTCCAGTTTTCAAGTACAATATATGCAATCATTAGTGTCATTAAAAACTACAACTTGGCCTGCAAAAAAGCAAGGCTTCATAGGCTATATTGATGGTAATAAAATGTAATGGCTCTGGGAAGAAGGGGAGCAAAAAAACGAAAGCACAAAAACGGAAAATCGCAAGGTGTTGAAGGGGTTAAAGTGGCATCTCACTATAAAGGGAAGTTGCCTAGTAACATTCTAGTAACAATTAAGTTGGCAACATCATGGGTTGAGCATCAGAATCAGGGAAAGAGGGAAAACCATGGCTTTACTCTTCTGATCAGACTTTTATATCCGTATTTCCCTCAAAAAATTACTTTAACCAGGTTTTGAATGCTGAATATTCTTTACATGTGTAAACATTTTCTTTTTTTTTTACATATTGTGACCAGGGTGGACTGGGAGTAAAATTCAGCCCTGGCATTGTAGAGCACCCAGGCCCACGCTATCACCGCCCCCTCCCCAGCTTGTATTTTATGAATATTATCCTTTGTGTTTTTCCCAGATTGTCTGTTACTTACCTGTTGTACTAAGGTCCTGATGTTCATCTGTAAATGCTCAAGATATTGTGAGCTTATACGACCTCGGCGGTATTTGGTCAGGCAGTCTCTCACTAGCTTCATAACCAGCCGGTAAGTGAAGCTGAGGACGCCATCGGGTATTGGTAGCACAAGGGCAGGGTCATAGGTGGTAAGAATCTCCTGGAGTAGTGCCAACACCTCAAGTTTATCTAAAGAAATGTCAGACATTTCAAACAAATCCAAGCGCAGTCAGTATATCACCAGCTTCGCAGCCAATCACTGACAACAATGACAGCTGGGCAGTAAGCACTTGGTTAAGTAGTGGCGGTGCATTATGATGTCATAATGGAATCTTGTGGTGGAATGTTAACATGTCATCAGTGATGTCATCATGGAATCCGGGAATGGAATCTTAAAGGGGCATCTCACCATAAAAGTAAGTTACCTAGCAATAATTAATGTGGCAACACCATAGGCTGAGCATCAGTTTCAAACTCCGGCATGGAGGGAAGAACCATGGGTTTGATCAGTGAGGAAGGCTTTTACATCTAAATAAAGATATAAAGTCAGCTCACAGACTCAATAGGAGCGCGGAACACCATCCTGCAGTGGTCGATTTCCATGAAGAGAAAGAGAAAAAAATCCAGCTCCAAGCGAAATTCAAGTTTCCAAAATTTATTCCAACATGGACAATAGACAGATCAGCTCCAGGACTGCATCATCTCACACAGGAGCGATAAAGCGACGCGTTTCGATCACTACATGCGATCTTTATCAAAGCTGGCATGTCAAGATCACACACAAGTATAAAAAGAGACAGGAACCAATCATCTAACTAATACATGTCACATGACCAGAAGGTCCTGTTCTAAAAAATGCTATTCACCAAATAACGAGATCATAAGAATTACATCAAATTTATATAGAAAAAACATTTAAGATGTATCCACATAAATGTAAAAAAATTTGTTGATGTAAAATGTCACAATTTTATCAAAAATTCATATGATTTTGTTGAATACTAAAAAATCATGTGACCAAAAGGTTCTCTGACTAATGTTATATATATCAATTAGCGGAATGATATAAAATTCACATGATTCAACAAGAAAACATATGGTGAAGAACATACGAATATAAAAAACATTATTCGAATGGAAAATACTTTGAAAATTCAATAGTGGAACATGATTTTGTTCTTTTTATTTAATCCATCAGGAAATCTGGTTTCCAAATTGAAAATCCAGAAAGCCTCCCGGGTGAGCAGTGTCCTTCTGGTATCACCACCCCTAGAAGATTTCCTGATTTTTTCAATGCCTGTTACCTGAAAAGAAACGACATTACGAGAATGGAAATTAATAAAATGCTTGGCAGCGGAAGACACATTGCGGACCCCATCTGACACATTAGTTAGCTAATATATAAAGCTCAAAGTGTGTATGTATGTGTGTGTGTATGTACGGGATAGGCATCCGCATGGTCACAGCTACAGCCACAAAATTTGGCACCGTCACACGTCTGGACCCCGAGAGCATCCTAAGCTATGTTGTGAGGCGAAATTTTAACCCCGCGCATTCCAATTCACCAAACAATTTTGCCCCTGTCTACATACTGGGGAAAAAGTGTGTGCGCGTCAAGTCCCGCCCCTCATTATGATGTCATAATGCCCCTATTTGCATAATGGGGAAACAGTGTGTGCGTATCAAGCCCTGCCCCTCATTATGATGACACAATGGTTGCCATGGCGACGCTGATGTCATCATAGATTGCAAGCCCCGCCGCTCATTATGATGTCATAATGGTTGACTATGGGATGGAGGATGTGTGATGGGTATAAGGGCACTGGACTATGGGATGGTGGATATGTATGATGAGTATATGGGCAATGGGCCTATGGGATGTTGGATATGTATGACGGTATATGGGCACGGGACTATGGGATGGAGGATGTGTGATGGGTATATGGGCACTGGACTATGGGATGGAGGATATGCATGACGGGTATATGGGCACGGGACTATGGGATGGAGGATATGTATGATGGGTATATGGGCATGGGACTATGGGATGGAGGATATGAATGATGGGTATATGGGCACGGGACTATGGGATGGAGAATATGTATGATGGGTATATGGGCACAGGACTATGGGATGGAGGATGTGTGATGGGTATATGGGCACAGGACTATGGGATGGAGGATATGTATGACGGGTATATGGGCACGGGACTGGGATGGAGGCTGTGTGATGGGTATATGGGCATGAGACTATGGGATGGAGGATATGAATGATGGGTATATGGGCACGGGACTATGGGATGGAGAATATGTATGATGGGTATATGGGCATGGGACTATGGGATGGAGGATATGAATGATGGGTATATGGGCACGGGACTATGGGATGAAGAATATGTATGATGGGTATATGGGCACGGGCCTATGGGATGGTGGATATGTATGACGGGTATATGGGCATTGGACTATGGGATGGAGGATGTGTGATGGGTATATGGGCACTGGACTTTGGGATGGAGGATATGTATGACGGGTATATGGGCACGGGACTATGGGATGGCGGATATGTATGATGGGTATGTGGGCACGGGACTATGGGATGGAGGATATGTATGATGGGTATATGGGTATGGGACTATGAGATGAAGGATGTGTGATGGGTATATGGGCACTCAACTATGGGATGGCGAATATGTATGATGGGTACATGGGCATGGGACTATGGGATAGAGAATATGTATGATGGGTACATGGGCATGGGACTATGGGATGGTGGATATGTGTGACGGGTATATGGGCACGAGACAATGGGATGGAGGATAATTATAATTTGTTATAACTAACCACAGTTAGTTACTATGCCCGGTGCTGCCCGTCATACATATTAGTTACTATGCTCGGGCAGCACCGGGCTCTTCAGCTAGTATCATGCAAATGTTCAACTATCCTAGTTTTCAACTTCCTAGATGTACAACCTATATAGGATTTATTACACAAGGTGCAATTAATTTTATACACCATAAAATCCGAATTACAATTAATAAAACTATTTATTCTTTACGATTTGGTATTATCATTATTATAAAAAGTTTTAGATTTCACCATGTGTTTGCAAGTCCTGCAATTATTCCCTCCACATTTATAATTCCCTTTATTGTCTAACCACGTACCAATATTTTTTCGCGATGAAAACAAACTAGGAGATAAAATGTTACCTAAAGTGGGGGCTCTACGTGCTACCACATTGCAACCATTTTCTAAGACTGTTGCCAATACAGGATCTTCATATAACAATGGTAACAATTTATTTATGATTCCTTTGATTTCATTAAATTGGGAACTATATTGAAAACATACAAAGGGACTATTAGACATGGTGATTTTTTTCTCTTTCTTATTTTCTGATATAGAACCATCATCCCTTACTAAATTCAAAGCTCTATTCCACATCCAGTTAGGATAATTTCTGTCACTCAATTTGTTACAGGATTTGAACAATTCCTGCTGCAAACCATTGTTATTATTACAATTCCTTTTTATTCTTATAAGCTCACCGACAGGAGCTGACTTCACTGTATGTTTGGGATGACCACTATTGGCATGCAGGATAGTATTACCTGCCATCGGTTTTGAATAAGTACAAGTGGATATCAATTGACCCGCAATACCCTGCAAGAATAGATCCAAAAAGGAAATTTCATTTTTGTTACACATAAATGTAAATTTCAAATTATAATCATTGGAATTAATATACTCCACAAAGTCTGGTATGGCCGAGACATCACCCCTACATATAATCATGGTATCATCAATGTATCTACCATACTAGTACTGATATCACCACCATACAGTGTCCATATAATGGTACTATCAGTTTTGCACAAGTGCACTGTAGACCATATATATCTGTACTGTGCAGGTTCTCACCAAAGACTTTCTCAATAATCGCAGTCATTCATTTTTCCTTCCATTTTCCATTCGGCCCAAAACATCATGATCACTTCTTCAATCCATAACTCTTCCCTGCACAATGTAACACAGAGATGTCTGACTTACAGCTTTTACCCTCCATAGATTCCCCCATTCCTGTACAAACCATGTAGTGCAATAATAAGTAACCTAGACAGTAATAGTGCCCCTCTGCGTCCTGTATGGTAATCCTTGCCTCTTTTTGTGTCCCCCACAATAACAGTGCCTCCTCCATGCCCCTACACAGTAATAATGTTCCCTCTGTGCACACTTAGAGTAATAATGCCCCCCGTATGCTTCCTTATATCTAAGTACAGCAGTATGTAGAAATAATGCCCCCATGCCTCCTTATAATAATTCTCCTTCACCCTTTATAATAATAATCTTGACCCCGTACCTTCTTACCCCTGTGATTGCTTATAATAATATGTCTCCTGTTCTCTCCCTGTAATGATACTGATTTTGCTGTCTGCCTCCTGATAGTAATGCCCCTGAGCAGGAGCATACGTAGAAATCACTGGAACGCCAGACCAAAAGTCTTATTATTATTTATTGTTATTATTTATTATTATAGATCCATTTATTCCATGGCGTTTTACATGTGAGGAGGGGTGTACATAATAAAAGACTAGTACAGTAATCTTAAACAACACAGGTCATGACTAGTACAGGAGGAGAGAGGACCCAGCCCACGAGAGCTCACAATCTACAAGGGATGGGTGAGGATACAGTAGGCGAGGGTAGAGCTGGTCATGCAGCGGTTTGGTGGATCGGTGGTTACTGCAGGTTGGTAAGTCTTCAGGTTCCTTTTGAAGGTTTCCACGGTAGGTGAGAGTCTGATATGTTGTGGTAGAGAGTTCCTGAGTAGGGGGGATGCATGGGAGAAATCTTGTATGCGTTTGTGGGATGAGGATATAAGAGGGAAGTCGAGAAGGAGATCTTGTGAGGATCGGAGGTTGCGTGCAAGTAAGTACCGGGAGATGAGGTCACAGATGTATGGAGGGCACAGGTTGTGGATGGCTTTGTATATCATAGTTAGGATTTTGAACTGGAGTCTCTAGGTAATGGGGAGCCAGTGCAGGGATTGACAGAGAGGAGAGGCCGGGGAATAGCGGGGGGACAGGGATTAGTCAGGCAGCGGAGTTTAGAATAGATTGGAGGGGTGCGAGAGTGTTAGAGGGGAGGCCACAGAGCAGGAGGTTGCAGTAGTCAAGGAGGGAGGTGATGAGGGCATGGATTAGGGTTTTTGCAGATTCTTGGTTTAGGAATGTACGGATCCAGGAAAAAATTTTGTGTCGGCAGGAAGTGGAAAGGGCTTGGATATGTGGTTTGAAGTAGAGATCAGAGATTACCACAAGGCAGTGAGCTTGTGGGACTGGGGAGAGTGAGCAGCCATTTACTTTAAAGAGAATCTGTCACCTATTTTTTCCCCTGTGAGATGCGGCCACCGCCATCATGGGCTTATCTACAGCATTCTGTAAAGCTGTAGATAAGCCCCTGATATATCCTGAAAGATAAGAAAAGCAAGTTATATTATACTCACCGGGGGGGCGGTCTGGTGCGGTCCGGGTCTGATGAGTGTCGCGGTCCGAGTCCGGTGCCTCCCATCTTCTAGCGATGGCGTCCTCTTCCTTGTTTCTGTTGTGGCTCCTGCGCAGGCATAATTCTCTGACCTGTTGAGGGAAGAGCAGGGTACTGCAGTGCGCAGGCACTGGGAAAAGTCAGAGAGGTGGGCGCTTCTCATAGGGGAAAAAATAGGCAACAGATTCCCTTTAATGGATAAGTCCATTGGAGGGGTCGAATTAAATGGGGAAAGATGATGAATTCTGTTTAGTCCATGTTAAATCTTAAAAATCTAGGGGAGAAAATGGATGAAATAGCAGCTAGGCATTGTGGGATTCTGGTTAGTAGGGTGGTGATATCTGGTCCAGAGAGGTAGATCTGTGTGTCGTCAGCATAGAGATGGTACTAAAAGCCTTGGGACTCTGTGAGCTGTCCCAGGCCGAAAGTGTAAATGGAGAGGAACAGGGGCCCTAGGACTGAACCTTGCGTGACTCCGACACATTGGGGACGAGGTGAGGAGGTATTATTATGACAAACAGTGGGTGAAATAAGTATTTAACATGTCAGCAATTTTCTAAGAAAATATATTTTTAAATCCCAGGCTCCCCCACATAGTATGATGCTCACTTCACAGCACTTGCCCCTCCAGACACACACAGTAATTTGATTTTGGGTCTCCCTCCCAGGGCTGGCGGGGTACTTGGTACCGGGCCCTATGAGCTTCAATGGGAGATGTCACGGCAGCTGGGACCCGGCCATGGCCCTGGGCGCCCATTGTAAAAGGGGAATGTTTCAGTGTGCTTATGGTGATGAAAGTTTATAAGTGATTTGTGACGCCACCTGTGGTGTTTGGCAAGGAAGATGTGAAGCCGACGCTGCAGACAGATCCTCTGGGACAGATGGTGTGGTGCACCAAGGATGTTATAGCCCTCCACAGGCAGGGCTGTAGTCCCAGGGCAGTGTGTTATGAATGAGTCACCGTAGGAGGCAAAAACAGAAATACAAGCTAAGTCCCGAAAACCAGAGAAGTTGGCAACTATCAGATTGCAGACCCCTGAACCTATCAACACAACTAGCAGTAGCCGTGGGGGGTTCCTACGAAGCCCTATACCCCTCAATCACAGCCGGAGAACTAAATAGGCCTAAAGAAAGAAAGGGGAAATCTAAACTGCCCCAGAGCAGACCCCAAAGCAATAGGCAGCCCCCAACATATAATGACGGTGAAGCAAGATGAAAACACTAACACAGACAGAAAGATAGACTGAGCAAAGAGGGGCCCAAACTATCTAGATAGGAAAGGACAGGAAGGCTGCTGTCTGCAATCTGCCAAAACCCTATCAAAGACATAAGCCAACAAGCTGATATGAAAAAAGGCCCTGAAGCAGCTAGGCTTCAAAACTAAATCAGCACTCAGGTATTTTATAATCAGGCGCACTACTGCGTTAAAGCATTAGTGCGCATGCGCCGGTGACCTATGTCACGGAAGTATTTTGCTGCCTTTTCTGTGTTCCGGGACATAGTTCACTGGCACATGCGCACTAATGCTTTTTGGCTTTGCCCGCAGTTGGGCAAAGCATACTACGCACACGCGATTAGAGATTTCAATGCACACTCGCGTAATCTGGACGACAACTACAGAAATTACCTGAATGATTGCCTACAGCGGCCAAGGAGGGTTGGAGGGAAGGAGCCAAAAACACCGCCCATCGGACCGGACACAACTCATTTACATACCGTGCCAAATTGAGGTGACGGATTCCCTTTAATATATTGCATTGGATGCTATACGCTGGTGTGACTCCATTATACGCTCTGTCTGACTATTGCTCTCTGAGTGATACATAGTAGAAAAAGGCCCTTCAATATTGATCTTGTTACAGAATGCCCTCCAAAATTTGGAAATGAACTGAGTCAGAAACTGTATTTTCCTGAATACCTTATAAAGGCACAATGTGTTTGATGAATAACTTACTTAAAGGGAATCTGTCAGTAGAATCAACCCTCCTTGGTCATCTATATGGGCATCTAGGTCATAAAAAGTTGAATAAAATTATACCTGTGATCCAATGTGTTAATCCAGAGAAATCCACATATTTTATATATTTGTAAATGTGCTGTTAAGATCTATGGGCCGGACACATTCTGGTATACAAACCAGAATTAACACTTCGGTCGATGTACTCAGGGAGCACTGTGTGCCATCAATGTGCCATCCGTATGTCATCAGTGTGGCATCTGTGTGGCATCAGTGTGCGATCCATGTGTCATCAGTGTGCGATCCGTGTGTCATCAGTGTGCCATCTGTGTGCCATCCGTGTGGCATCTGTGTGCCATCAGTATGCCATCGGTGTGCCATCCATGTGGAATCTGTGTGCCATCAATGTGTCATCAGTATGCTATCTGTGTGCCATCAATGTGCCATCCGTGTAGCATCAGTATGCCATCTGTGTGCCATCGGTGTGTCATCGATGTGCCATCCGTGTGTCATCAGTATTCCATCCGTGTGTCATGAGTGTGTCATCCGTTTGTCATTAGTGTGCCATTAGTATGACTTCTATGTGCCATCAGTGTGTCATCAGTGTGCCATCCGTTTGGCATCTGTGTGCCATAAGTATGCCATCTGTGTGCCATCAGTGTGTCATCCATGTGCTCTCCGAGTGCCGCCCATTTTTTTCAGGATGGCATAAGAAAAATCAATTCCAAAGCTTCTCCTATACTTTGCAATGTTAAACACGTGCAGCACATAGATGAGGCATGGATGTTATCCGTGTGCTGTACACGTTTTACACAGACCCATATACTTGTATTGTCATTTGTGCTGCTCGCAAAAAAATGGACATGTCTCTGTGTGGTTTACATAGACATACGGTTCGAGCAAACATGTACATTTGTGCAGTACCATAGATTGTAATAGATACATGTGGCGTCCGTGAAAGAAACAGATTCCACATGTACTGCAAACACAAACATGTGAAGGGAGCCTGAGGGAGTATGGCATATTTAGCGCTAATGAGAGGGCGCACAACATGTTTGACACTGTATGAGGGAGGAAATGGTTGAGGAGGTAAGAGTGGCTGGGACCCTAGGAGGTAGTGACCATGGTATTTTAGAATTTTGGATAACTAGAGGAGGAAGACCTGTGAAGACTCAGATGTCAAGGTTAGATTTCAGAATGGCAGATTTTAAAGGATTCAGATAGAGAATTGGAGGGATCCAATGGCTGGATATTCTTAAGGGCAAAAATGTCCAGGAAGCATGGGAAATCTTGAAAAATGAAATTCTCAAAGCACAATTGTTAACAATTCCGAAAAGAGGGAAGAATAGGAAGCATTTAAGGAAACCAGGATGGATGAACACAGAACTTAAGCACATGCTAAAAAGGAAGAAAGAAATGTTTATAAAATGGAAAGAGGGAGGCATTTATAAGGAAGAATATAATTATGGGGGAATTTGCCACTCCAGCAGAGCGGAGTGTGCGGAGCTTTGCCAGCAGAGCGGAGTGTGCGGGGCTGTGCCACCAGAGCAGAGTGTTCGGAGCTGTGCCAGCTGTGCGGAGCTAAGCCAGGTGCCGTACACTAGGAGACAGTGAGTACCGCACCCGCTCTGCCCGAGTGGCGACATACTCAAAAGAGCCCTTCTGCTGAGGACTGAGACAGAACGACATTACGTGGCGAGCGCCCTCTGTGTAAACGTGGACCCGCCAGCCTATGTAAATGGAGGAGACTCCCTTGACAAGTCTGAGACAGTCGCTAGTGCGTGCAGGCCCGGCGTTCGTAGTGACAGATCTGAGCCCCTGAGAGTAGTAGCTGGACTTACCGATGAGTGCGCCGCTGTCCCTGCGGTGACACGTTCTGAGTGTGGACTTGTGACTAAGAGTGGTGAGAGCAGGAAACCCTCTCACCATCCAGCATCCTGTTGATGTCCCCGAATGCCGTTTCTTCATCGTGGACAGAGACTTGAGAGTCTGCATGTGCCACTGTTGTCGGTTCCACCGTTGGAACCCCACCTGTCAGAGACTGCATCGAGATGACCCGCGCCGCTGTTGCCAGTGCCACCGTTGGAACGCTGTACTGCCTCACAACAGAAGACTACAGTCCGATAAGTTTAACCTCTTTATTACTGAACTCTCGTTCATCACTCACCTACCCTGCCAACCTTCCAGTTCTGCTCAATTCCTCACCGTCACCCTACAATCCCTCACTCCCTGCGTGGAGCACATCCCCCTGTAAATAAACCTGTTCAACCCTTGCTCTGCCTACCCGTGTGTGACTGCATCCCTTGGTCCTGCAGGTTATTACAGAGTGATTGCACATTTAGGTCACTCATTGCAGCAAACTGATAAAGCAGAACATTGGACATAACGTGCTGCCATAGAATGGAGTAAACAGCCATACAGGGCCGTATTTAGAGTTTATGCTGCCCTAGGCACTTTTCGTGCTGCCCCCCCATTGACGAGTATGACTAATGCAGACACTGTCGGCAGTGACTTAGGCTACTTTTATATCAGCGATTTTCGCCATTCGCGGCAGATCCGTCAGTTTTTCCACATCTGTCACGTAACGGATCACTTATGGCAACACTGCATTCGGCCTCAATCATTCTGTTGGAATAATGCATATTGATCTGTATGTATTGCAACAACTATTACTGTACTGTTTGATATATTGTGAGATTGTTAACAAAGTTCAGTGACAAAAAAATAAAAAAAAAGGAATAGACAGGATGCCCCCTCCTTCTCTTCCCTTCTTGTTGTTGTAATGCTCCCATGTTGCAAGCCACAGCAGATACCAGACTGATCACATTTCATGCTGTAAGCTGTTCAACCTGGATATGAATAAATCTACATTCTGTGTTGCTGACTCTGGATGTTACGCTGATTAATCCGCTGCTAACAGGTTATGGGCCCAGAGTCCTAGAGTCCCAGATCCCCAGAGCACAGAGAAAAGTAAAGAAAGGAAGACAGCAAAGATGGCCACCAGCAGCAGCAACTCCATGAAGTTTACAGTACCAGGTCTCACTAACCAGAATTATCAATCCTGGAAATTCAAAGTGAAAATGCTGCTGATAAGAGAAGGTACGTGGAAACACACACAGGAGCCTAAACCTGACCCAGTATCACAGGAGTGGATAGAGATGGATCAGAAAGCACAAAGTACCATATCACACAGTATAGATGATGATCAGATTGTGCATGTGTGTAAAAGTGAAACTGCAAGAGAAATGTGAGAACAGCTGCAAAAGGTGCATGAGAGGATAAATTTAGGCAATAAACTTTATCTCATGAGAAAATTGTACCAGTCTAAACTACACAATGGCCAGGATATGCAGGACTACTTAACAAGCATTCTAGAGATTGTAGAACGCCTGAGAGGCATTGGGGAAGATCTTTCATGTAGCCGCATTACTGCTTAGTGGTCTTCCAGAAAACTATGACACACTTGTAACCGCACTAGATGCGCACCCAGATGATGAGCTTACATTGGAGTATGTCAGAGGGAAGCTCATAGATGAATATAAGCGGAAAGCGGAAGGTGTAAACAGCAGGACATGCGATGCAGAATCTGCTTTACAGACAAAAATCTAAATGATACTGTAATAGAAAGCACCTAAAAGAAACACGTGAATGTTTTGTTTGCAAGAAATCATGACATTTGAAAGCCGACTGCAGAGTCTGGAAAGCTAGAATGAATCAGCTGAAAAAGCAAAGCAGTCTTCAAAGGGTTAAAAGTGCTGTGTCTGCAGAAAATGATTCTGTGAATACTGATACTGCATTTATTGTCAGTGTAAATACATCAAAGCATGCATGGTGTATAGACTCTGGAGCAACTAGTCACATGACTAATAACAGGGACTTCTTTTCTAAGCTTAACCAAAGTAAGTCAGAGAAAGTGATTATGGCTAATGGTCAGTACATGACTTCACAAGGTATAGGAGATGGTTATATTGATTGTCAAATCTCACCAACACAAAGCAAGAAGATCCCAGTAAAAGATGTGCTCTATGTGCCTAGTCTTGAGAGTAAGAAAGGCACAATAACTGCATTCATGTATGGCATGGGCGCCTAGCACACAGAGACCCAGAAGCAATAAGGAAGTTAGTTCAAAAGCAACTAGCTGAGGACATTACAATTGATCTATGTAACCAGATAATGAAATGTACTAGCTGCATCAAAGGGAAAATGTCTAGAAAAGCTTTTCCTAAGAGAAGTACTACAAGAACAGAACAGACACTAGATTTAATACATACAGATGTCGGTGGCCCAATGAGCACTCAGACTCCTGGGAAGAAGAGATATTTTCTCACATTTATTGATGATCATTCAAGATATACAGTTGTCCATCTGCTTCACAGCAAGAAAGAAGTTCCAGAGAAACTTGAAGTATATCAAGCTGAGGTATATAATAAATTTGGGAGAATGCCAAAGATTCTACGTGCAGATAATGGGACTGAATACACAAGTAATGAGACACAGAGCATTTTAAAGAAAAATGGAATCCTATTTCAGACCACTGTACCGTACAATCCTGAGCAAAATGGTGTCACGGAAAGAAGGAACCGAACACTGTGAAAGTGGAAGAAGTATGTTGTTTGATGCAAATCTGCCCACAGCAATTGGGGTGAAGCATTCATGACAGCTTGCTATCTTCAGAACAGACTACCAGGTAAAGCTACAGAGAAAACTCCGTTTGAGCAATGAAACAGCAGAAAGCCAAAACTACATCATATAAGAATATTCGGAAGTAAAGCGCTTGTACATGTTCCCAAAGAAAGGCGAACTAAGTGGGAATCTCACGCTAAGGAAGGGATCCTGGTAGGCTACAGTGAAACCCAGAAAGGTTATAGGATTCTACACCCAGAAACAAACAAGGTCACAATAAGTAGAGATGTAGTGATTGATGAGAACTTTGTGTCCCCCAAGTTTTGTGACATCACGCCAGTAGTCCAGCTGAAGTCACAATTACAAGACAATAACAAGGAGGATGTAGAGGTCTGGCTGGATTCTTCAACCACTGAAGGAACAACAGAAAAATCAGGTGAATCTGAAATCAGGAGATCGTCAAGATCAAACAGAGGCGTACCAACTAAACGTCTATCCTACATAGTCAAGACACTACCTGAATCAGAGCCGCAGTCATGGGATGAAATGCAAGATCTACCTGTCCATGAAAGAACAAAGTGGATCAATGCGGCTAATGAGGAAATCAAATCGCTTCATCAACTTCAAACTTGGAAACTCACCAAGCTGCCACAGGGCAAAAAGGCAATCAAGTGCAAGTGGGTCTTCAAAACCAAATATGACTCTGAAGGTAAAGTCCACAGATTTAAAGCAAGGTTGGTGGCAAAAGGATATTCTCAAAAGTATGGCGAAGATTACGATGCTACGTTTGCTCCGGTCGCTAAATAGACCATGTTCAGAGCTTTGTTAGCTGTAGCTGCTGTACAAAAGATGAATGTCAGACATTTGTATATAAAAACTGCCTTTTTAAATGGTGACATTGAGGAGGACTTATACATTACTCAACCTGAAGGTTATGTAAAAGGGGGTGAAGAGAACCTTGTTTGCAAACTACAAAAATCCCTTTATGGTCTTAAGCAATCAGCAAGAGCATGGAATACCAAGATGAATAAGGTCTTGTTGGAAGAAGGTTTTAAAAGAGGTCAAGCGGATCCATGCTTATACACAAAATATACAGATGGAAAGTGGATGTATATTCTCTTATATGTGGACGATGTGATTGTAGTTCATCAGGAAGACGCAGAAATTGGAAAAATGGCTGAAATTCTGAACCAGCATTTTGAAACGAAAGACCTTGCAAATGTGACATATTATCTAGGAATCCAAATCCAGAGAGAGGAAGATGGAAGTTTTCTTCTAAACCAAAGTGCAAAAATTAATTCGATTCTGAATCAGTTTGGAATGTCAGAAGCCAAAGGTATATCAACCCCAATGGAACCATCCTACCTGAAGCTGGAAGGAGAAGATGACCTGTTGCCAAACAATGAGAAATTTCGTCAGGCAGTGGGGGCACTTCTATACATATCAACTATGACTCGACCGGATATCACAACAACAGTTGGAATCCTTTGCAGATATGTGGAAAAACCACGCCAAAGAGACTGGAATGCTGTTAAGAGACTTCTCCGATATTTAAAAGAAACGCAAGATGTAAATTTAAATCTGTCTGCAACTGGAGATCTAGAACTCACCGGCTATGTAGATGCAGATTGGGCTGGTGATTCGCATGATCGTAAATCCACAAGCGGATACTTGTTTAAAGTTGGAGAAAGTTTAATCTCCTGGTCTAGTAGGAAACAAGTGTCTGTTGCCTTGTCATCTACAGAAGCGGAGTATGTGTCCGCAGCCTATGCAAGCCAGGAGGTCATTTGGCTAAGACAATTGATGGATGATATTGGCACACCGTCAACTCAGCCGACGGTGATTTATGAG
This sequence comes from Dendrobates tinctorius, assembly GCF_039654945.1. Taxonomy (NCBI): domain Eukaryota; kingdom Metazoa; phylum Chordata; class Amphibia; order Anura; family Dendrobatidae; genus Dendrobates; species Dendrobates tinctorius. The sequence goes on from NW_027361738.1 coordinate 39,499,508, forward strand.
GACAACCAAGGATGCATTAAACTTGCATGCAGTGAAAAGATCAGTGCTAGAACCAAGCACATTGACGTCAGACATCATCATTTATGTGATTTGATAGATCGTGGCATATTTCAGTTCGTCTATTGTGAAACTGATAAGATGGCAGCTGACATTATGACAAAGCCATTGCCACGAACCAGGTTCCAAGAATTGAGAACCACACTGGGACTAAGAGGATAAGTAGTTGTTGAGTGGGGGTGTTGGAATAATGCATATTGATCTGTATGTATTGCAACAACTACTACTGTACTGTTTGATATATTGTGCATATTGTGAGATTGTTAACAAAGTTCAGTGACAAAAAAAAAAAGGAACAGACAGGGTGCCCCCTCCTTCTCTTCCCTTCTTGTTGTTGTATTGCTCCCATGTTGCAAGCCACAGCAGATACTAGACTGATCACATTTCATGCTGTAAGCTGTTCAACCTGGATATGAATAAATCTACATTCTGTGTTGCTGACTCTGGATGTTACGCTGATTAATCCGCTGCTAACACATTCCCTATGGGACTTGCGGACATGTGCGGCACTTGCGGTTTTGCCGCGATCCCGCAAATGCGGTACTTGCAGCAACGGAAAAAACGCTGCTAGCTGTGTTTTATTTGTCTCACCATAAGTGCAAAACCGCAAGTGCTGCACATGTTCGCAAGTCCCATAGGGAATGTGTAAGGGGTCTGAATCTGTGTATGCCCATCTAGCTCTTTCAAAGACAATTCCAGCAATATTTTTACATGTTCAGTCCATTCATCTGAAATCGGTTTGCATACATATTCAAATGAGGGAGTAGATCTGTTGCTCCAGCTCTATACCCGCTAAATGCCACCTCTTCCTGATCGACTTACAGCTCTTTTTTTCCAGAAGGAAACACATCATAGAGGCTGTCAGTGAAGGAGGTGGCACTCTGTGGGAAATAGAGCTGGAGTGACAGAGGGATATGATCCACCATAGTCGTTAGGCATTATTTATATATGAAATGCTGATTTCTGAATATGGGAGAAAGGGACTGACCATATAAAGGTATTTATGGAGTTTGTCTTGGAAAGAACTACATGCACATATAAAAAGTTTGAAGGATCGCGTTATGCTATACCGTTAACTATTAGCTATGCGCTGAACAGGCTGCAAAACACAATCTGAACCTGGCCTTAATAGCGCAATATCAATGAATAAATATTATTCTTAATATTATGTCACAATACCAGGATCTGAGGTTCTTCTGTTTCGAGGTCACGAGCTCTCTGATGCGATGTTGCTGCCTGTCTCGCTGTCTTCCTCTTTTGACACTGCAGTGTGGTGGACAAGAGAGCATTAACTGGTTAATAGCAAGAAGTATGGTGTCTGTGTACTAACTGGACTATAAACTCTCCCTATCCCATGTCCAGCAGACATTGTAGGATTACTATATGGATTTTATTCTTCCATTACCTCCCATTCTCTGACTAAGGCCTTATTCATATGTACAATACGTCCAGATGTTACAGCATAGTGGAGGGGATTTTATGAAATTCCATTTCCACTATGTGTTCAAGCATGCAGGTGGCAGAGCCGCGTATACGCACATGTGGCGCTTCTTTCTAGACGCAGCATGTCTGTTTATCTTGCAGATTTTCAAGCGTTTTTTCATGCGGATATGTATGCATATTTGTACGCTAAATAACAATCTATTATTTACCAAAAAAAAAAAAAAAGAATTGTGATGCCATTTCTGGTTCAACCTCTTTATTTACATACTCCATTGAAGAATAATGTTTACACACACAGATAGATAATAGATAGATGATAGATCTATCTATACAGTGCGTTGCAAAAGTATTTGGCCCCCTGGAACTTTTCAACCTTTTCCCACATATCATGCTTCAAACATAAAGATACCAAATGTAAATTTTTGGTGAAGAATCAACAAGTGAGACACAATTGTGAAGTTGGATGAAATTTATTGGTTATTTTAAATTTTTGTGGAAAGTCAAAAACTGAAAAGTGGGGCGTGCAATATTATTCGGCTACTTTACTTTCAGTGCAGCAAACTCACTCCAGAAGTTCATTGTGGATCTCTGAATGATCCAATGTTGTCCTAAATGACTAATGATGATAAATATAATCCACCTGTGTGTAAGTCTCCGTATAAATGCACTTGCTCTGTAATAGTTTCAGGGTTCTGTATGAAGCACACAGAGCATCATGAAGACCTGAAGACCAAGGAACACAACAGGCAGGTCCGTGATACTGTTGTGGAGAAGTTTAATGCCGGATTTGTATACAAAATAACTCCAAAACTTTAAACATCCCAAGGAGCACTGTGCAAGCGATCATATTGAAATGGAAGGAGTATCATACCACTGCAAATCTACCAAGACCCTGCCGTCCCTCTAAACTTTCATCTCAAACAAGGAGAAGACTGATAAGAGATGCAGCCAAGAGGCCCGTGATCACTCTGGATGAACTGCAGAGATCTACAGCTGAGGTGGGACAGTCTGTCCGTAGAACAACAATCAGTCGTACACTGCACAAATCTGGCCTTTATGGAAGAGTGGCAAGAAGAAAGCCATTTCTCAAAGATATCCATAAAAATGTAGTTTTAAAGTTTGCAACAAGCCACCTAGGAGACACACCAAACATGTGGAAGAAGGTGCTCTGGTCAAATGAAACCAAAATCAAACTTTTTGGCAACAATGCCAAACGATATGTTTGGCATAAAGGCAACACAGCACAGCATCCCCACTGTCAAACATGGTGGTGGCAGCATCATGGTTTGGACCAGCTTTTCTTCAGCAGGGACAGGGAAGATGGTTAAAATTGATGGGAAGATGGATGGAGCCAAATACAGGACCATTCTTGAAAGAAACCTGTTGGAGTCTGCAAAAGACCTGAGACTGGGACAGAGATTTGTCTTCCAACAAGACAACGATCCCAAACATAAAGCAAAATCTACAATGGAATGGTTCACAAATAAGCGTATCCAGGTGTTAGAATGGCCAAGTCAAAGTCCAGACCTGAATTCAATCAAGAATCTGTGGATAGAGCTGAAAACTGCTGTTCACAAACAATCTCCATCAAACCTCACTGAGCTCGAGCTGTTTGCCAAGGAAGAATGGGCAAGAATTTCAGTTTCTCGATGTACAAAACTGATAGAGACATACCCCAAGCGACTGCAGCTGTAATCGCAGCAAAAGGTGGCGCAGCAAAGTATTAAGTTAAAGGGACCGAATAATATTGCACGCCCTACTTTTCAATTTTTGAATTTCCTCAAAAATTTAAAATAACCAATAAATTTCGTTCAACTTCACAATTGTGTCCCACTTGTTGTTGATTCTTCACCAAAAATTTACATTTGGTCTTTTTATGTTTGAAGCATGATATGTGGGAAAAGGTTGAAAAGCTCCAGGGGGCCGAATACTTTCGCAAGGCACTGCATATATCTAATACCAAGATAATACCAAGACCGATGTTTAGTAATATTTATAATAAAATCGTACATAGAGAGTTAAATAATAAAACACACACATAAAATCTGCGTTTGGCCGGGGTCACATTTGCGACAAACTTGCACGAGTCTCGCACTTCAATACACGCACTTGGGACCAGAGCAGTCAGCTACGTAGAAATTCATGCAGCCGCACACTCCGGTCCCCCCCTGTATGCATGGCTGGGATCATTCTCATCCTCCCCCCCTGTATGCATGACTGGGCTCATTCTCATCCTCCCCCTGTATGCATGGCTGGGCTCATCCTCTCCCCCCCATATGCATATCTCCGGGATCATCCCCCCCCTGTATGCATGGCTGGGCTCATTCTCATCCTCCCCCCCTGTATGCATGGCTGGGCTCATTCTCTTCCTCCCCCCCGTATGCATGCCTGGGCTCATTCTCATCCTCCCCCCATATGCATGGCTGGGCTCATTCTCATCCTCCCCCCTGTATGCATGGCTGGGCTCATTCTCATCCTCCCCCCCGTATGCATGGCTCTGGACTCATCCTCTCCCCCCCTGTATGCATGGCTCCGGGCTCATCCTCTCCCTCCTGTATGCATGGCTCCAGGCTCATCCTCTCCCCCCTGTATGCTTGGCTCCGGGCTCATCCTCTCCCCCCTGTATGCATGACTCCGGGCTCATCCCCCCCCTGTATGCATGGCTCCGGGCTCATCCTCTCCTCCCCTGGATGCATGGCTCTGGGCTCATCCCCCCCCTGTATGCATGGCTCCGGGCTCATCCTCTCCTCCCCTGGATGCATGGCTCCGGGCTCATCCTCTCCCCCCCTGTACGCATGGCTCCAGGCTCATCCTCTCCCCCCCGTACGCATGGCTCCGGGCTCATCCTCTCCCCCCTGTATGCATGGCTCCGGTCTCATCCTCTCCCCCCCGTACCATTGGCTCCGGGCTCATCCTCTCCCCCCCCTGTACGCATGGCTCTGGGCTCATCCTCTCCCCCCTGTACGCATGGCTCCGGTCTCATCCTCTCCCCCCTCTACCATTGGCTCCGGGCTCATCCTCTCCCCCCCTGTACACATGGCTCCAGGCTCATCCTCCCCCCCGAATGCATGGCTCTGGGCTCATCCTCTCCCCCTGTATGCATGGCTCCGGGCTCATCTTGTCCCCCCCTATATGTATGGCTCCGGGATCATCCTCTCCCCTCCGTATGCATGACTCTCTGAGCTCATCCTCCCCCTCTTCCCCCCGCGGGCTCACCTGAGTCCTCCGAGTCGTGTGGTCCCTGCACATGACGTGCATCTTGTTACCTCCAGCGGCGCTGGCGCGCCGCTATGCTTCCTGACTGTTTGCAGTCACGTGGTACTGCACATTAAGCTCATGAATATGGATGCCACGCCTATGAGAGTGGCATGGCGTCCATATTCATTACTGTAATGAGCGGTACCACGCGACCGCACACACAGTCAGGAAGCATAGAGGCGCCAGATATCATTGGAGCTGTGGGCACCGCTGGAGGAGCCAGGAGGTGAGTTTGATGTCATCGAGGGAGGGAGGAGGGAGGGACCGACCAGAGGAAAAAAAAACATTGCTGAGGTGCCTCCCCTCCACATAGTCCCGCCCCAGGCACAGGCCCAGAAGTGCATAATGGAAAATACGGCCCTGCGGCCATAATTGTGCTAAGTTTACCTGCATAATTAAGAAAATGTATAAAAAAATACATTAGGAATAGCAGCCTCTGTGCAAAATCTGAGCTAGCATAAAAAAGTACATAATCGTCTCCAGGATTCTGTACTATATAACAGTGCAACAGATGTAATAAAGGTAAAGAGTAATACTGCCCATTTAGTACAGGTAGAAGGCAATACAGCACATACAGAAAAAGAGAATTACAGTGCAGGTAATACAGGTATACAGGTAGAGTGCAGTACATTACATATAGTACAGGTAGAAAAGAGCACAACACACTTAGTATAGATATAGTGGAGCGCCCACCAGGCCCATGGAGATACCCGGTACTGGGCCGGTTCTTAATGGGATGTGGCCCATGGCATCCAATGAAAAATGATGATTAAAAGGGAAATAAAGTTTATAAGCGTTGATTTGTGACGCCATCTGTGGTACTCGACCAAGAATGGCCGACGCTGCTTAAAGGGACCGCTAGGGCTGATGGTGATGCAGCAGAGTTGATACAGCTCTCCGTAGGTAGAGCTTAGTCCCAGGGCAATTATATTATTAAAGAAGGTGATGATGGATGTAGTGCAGGGTGGATGGCACAGTAAATAACTCCGAGGACACAGCAGGGTGAAGTTTCCACACTTTTACTCACGGTTTGAAGTGTATACCGGGGCACTAGTTACAGGTGACAATGGATGTCCGGGGAGCCTGGAAGCAACTTAGGATACACTAAGCCAGATGGGTTTTGAGGCCTTCTTACTGCGCTGTCCTCTGAGATCCTTGCTGCCTAAAGCTATGCTCAGTCCTCTGTTCCTTATTGTTCCAATAGGCTCAAGCTGCTTGCCCGTATGGCAGGCAGCTTGAGCCTATTGCAAGTGTCGCTCCTTTATGGTGGCTCTGGGCTCTTGTCTGCTGCTGTGCCTTCAGGTGTTTGCTGGGCCAGGAGACCAGCAATCCCCTGCCCTCTCGATTTAGCTGCTGGGACTGTTGTACCCGTCAGCTACGGACTCCGGCATACGGCTTCTAGCGCTGTACTCTGGGGTGAGCTTGGTCACAGCTCCACTCCCCAGGTTCTCTTTCACTTCTCCTCTCTTCTCTCTTCACTCAGACTCTGTCTCCCTCCAGGCCAGAACTAATAGAGAAGCCCCCTGAAACCGGGCTTAGAGCTCCCCCTTCTGGTCTGGAGTCAGGAAAAGTGTTGGATGTAAGTGTTATCTGGTCAGGGAACCTCTACTTGCTTCCAGGCATGTCATCACTCCCCTGTAAGGGAGGCAATGCCACTGTGGCAACTGGACTCCTGGGGTGCCACACAAGCATTGGTCAGAATAAGAGAGGAACATGGGAAACAACAAATAAAGTGTTGACTAATCCTCCAAATTTGGCCACATTCCCACCTTAAGTATTTGGTCAGTATTTTATTTCAGTGTTTGTAAGCCAAAACCAGGAGTGGAACAGTCAGAGGAAAAGTATAATAGAAACACCTCACCACTTCTGGATTTATCACCACTCATTATTTTGGCTTACAAATACTGAAATAAAACAATGACCAAATACTGAACATGGAAATATGGCCTTTTCCAGATAATACAATTGTGGAAAGTGCTGGAAGAACAAGTCTGAGCCATGGAGGTCGCATCTCAGCACAACTTACAGAACTTTAATGACTGCTGCTAACATTTTACTGCAACATATCATGGACCCTAAGTAGGCAAGTGAAATCCACACAATGACAGACGAGAACTGGTTTGGTGGCACAGAGAGGAGCTGTTCAATATTAGCCAATGTTATGGCAGATCAAAGTTAACACTGAGGAACCTACTGCGCCCCTCCTTGTTTATCATAAAGTCTGGTCCCTAAAGGGGTATTCCTATCTTGAACTTTCATTCCTGAGAGAGGAATTCCTGCTTCTAGGTCCCAAGAGGAAGGGGTACAAGAACATCTGAGCCCTGCTGTGCTATGTTGTTAGTGCCATTTTCATAAAAATGTATGGGAGTTCAAGTAAGGCTGGAGTCACAAACATCGCATAGCACTCGGACCGCTGTTAATCTATGGGGCAGCTCCCATCACCATTTGTTTTCTCGGCCGTATTATATGTGCGAGTCAAATCGCAGTATGCTGCTATTGTCACCGACACTCGCCAATGCAAGTCTATGGATGCGAGAAAAAAAATCGCACACCACACGGACCATCAGTGTAGCTTGCAAGAAATACGCACCGGTGTCCTTTGAAAAGCTGGCAATTCTTGTGTGGTGTACAGTAAAATTACACTGACAGCTTAGAATAGAATAGATAGAATAGATATATACACATAGAATAGGTGTATATATATATATGTCAGTTACACACATATATATATATAGATGCTGCCGGCGCTGCTTCAGAGTCTAGCACTGACGTCACTGATGCTGCGCTCCCTCACAGCCTTACCTGCGCTGAACTCTGGAGCGCGGGAATATGCCAGTTCATTTTCCCACGCTCCAGAGTTCAGTGCAAGTCAGGTTGTGAGGGAGTGCAGCATCAGTGACGTCAACGCTAGTCTCTGAAGCAGCGCTGACCACATTCATTCATCAGTGGTTTACAGCCGCGGCGGTCGCATCTTGGCATCGTCCTGGTTGTAAACTGTATATAGCCCAGATATGGATTTCGGCTTGGGACACGACGGACAGGCATGGTATATTGTTGGTTTGTTATTTTTTTTTATTACTGGAGAACGAGGGCATCGCAGGAATTAGACGTATAATAAAGATTGGAAACTGTGTTGTGTTTTATTTCAATATAAGACTGTATTACGGCTGTGTCTTTATTTAACCTGTAACAACTATAGGATTAGTAATGGATAGGTGTCTTATTGACACCTCTCCATTACTAAGCCGAGGGCTTGTTGTCACCTTGCAATACAAAGGTCACATCAACCCAACAAATATTACCCAATATGCCACCGTTACAGGGCAGTGGGAAGAGAGAGGCTAAGTGCCAGAATTGGCGCATCTTAGAGATGCGCCTTTTTGGGTGGCTGAGAGCTGGTGTTTGTAGCCAGGGAATGGCCAATAACCATAGCCCCTTCCCAGGCTATGAATATCCGCCCGCAGCCGTCTGCATAGCCTTTTCTGGTTATTAATTATAGGGGGACCCCAAATCATTTTTTTTGGGGGTCCCCCATTTTAATAGCCAGTAAAGGCTATATATACAGCTGTGAGCTGATATTAATAGCCAAGGAAGATCCATGGGTATTAGTCCCTTCCCAGGCTATAAACATCTGCCCCAGTCACTGGCTTTCCCTCTCTGGCTTGGAAAGTTGCACGGGAGCCCACGCCGTTTTTTCCCATAAATTCATCTTTTATTAATTAAATACAAGTACAGTAATTTGCAGACACACTGTACTAATTGCATTTGTCACACACATCTATATATCCACCTATTCTGCATCTATTTTCTGTATGTAATCCATGTCTTGTATCCTGGCGGCTCCTGTAGTGATTTTACAGAAGCTGACAAATGAATTACCGGCTATCCTTCTGTCTATCTATGTATGAAATATAAAGACATATCTAATATATAAAGCTCAATGTGTGTGTGTGTGTGTGTATGTTTGTATGTACAGTCATGGCCAAAAGTATTGACACCCCTGCAGTTCTGTCAGATAATACTCAGTTTCTTCCTGAAAATGATTGCAAACACAAATTCTTTGGTATTATTATCTTCATTTAATTTGTCTTAAATGAAAAAACACAAAAATAATTGTCCTAAAGCCAAATTGGATATAATTCCACACCAAACATAACAAAGAGGGTGGACAAAAGTATTGGCACTGTTCAAAAAATCATGTGATGCTTCTCTAATTTGTGTAAATAACAGCACCTGTAACTTACCTGTGGCACCTAACAGGTGTTGGCAATAACTAAATCACACTTGCAGCCAGTTGACATGGATTAAAGTTGACTCAACCTCTGTCTTGTGTCCTTGTGTGTACCACATTGAGCATGGAGAAAAGAAAGAAGACCAAAGAACTGTCTGAGGACTTCAGAAACCAAATTGTGAGGAAGCATGAGCAATCTCAAGGCTACAAGTCCATCTCCAAAGACCTGAATGTTCCTGTGTCTACCGTGCGCAGTGTCATCAAGAAGTTTAAAGCCCATGGCACTGTGGCTAACCTCCCTAGATGTGCCCGGAAAAGAAAAATTGACAAGAGATTTCAACGCAAGATTGTGCGGATGTTGGATAAAGAACCTCCACTAACATCCAAACAAGTTCAAGCTGCCCTGCAGTCCGAGGGTACAACGGTGTCAACCCGTACTATCCGTCGGCATCTTAATGAAAAGGGACTGTATGGTAGGAGACCCAGGAAGACTCCACTTCTTACCCCGAGACATAAAAAAGCCAGGCTGGAGCTTGCCAAAACTTACCTGAAAAAGCCTAAAACATTTAGGAAGAATGTTCTTTGGTCAGATGAGACAAAAGTAGAGCTTTTAGGGCAAAAGCATCAACATAGAGTTTACAGGAGAAAAAAGAGGCATTCAAAGAAAAGTACATGGTCCCTACAGTTAAACATGGCGGAGGTTCCCTGATGTTTTGGGGTTGCTTTGCTGCCTCTGGCACTGGACTGCTTGACCGTGTGCATGGCATTATGAAGTCAGAAGACTACCAACAAATTTTGCAGCATAATTTAGGGCCCAGTGTGAGAAAGCTGGGTCTACCTCAGAGGTCATGGGTCTTCCAGCAGGACAATAACCCAAAACACACTTCAAAAAGCACTAGAAAATGGTTTGAGAGAAAGCACTGGAGACTTCTAAGGTGGCCAGCAATGAGTCCAGACCTGAATCCCATAGAACACCTTTGGAGAGATCTAAAAATGGCAGTTTGGAGAAGGCACCCTTCAAATATCAGGGACCTGGAGTAGTTTGCCAAAGAAGAATGGTCTAAAATTCCAGTAGAGCATTGTAAGAAACTCATAGATGGTTACCGGAAGCGGTTGGTCGCAGTTATTTTGGCTAAAGGTTGTGCAACCAAGTATTAGGCTGAGGGTGCCAATACTTTTGTCCAGCCCATTTTTGGAGTTTTGTGTGAAATGATCAATGTTTTGCTTTTTGCTTCATTTTATTTTGTGTTTTTTCATTTAAGACAAATTAAATGAAGATAATAATACCAAAGAATTTGTGTTTGCAATCATTTTCAGGAAGAAACTGAATATTATCTGACAGAATTGCAGGGGTGTCAATACTTTTGGCCATGACTGTATGTATGTGTGTATGTCTGGGATTGGCATCTGCACCGTCGCAGCTACAGCCACAAAATTTTGCACAGTCACACGTCTGGACTCCGAGAGCATCATAGGCTATGTTGTGAGGTGAAATTTTAACCCCATGCCTTCCAATTCACCAAACAATTTTGCCTATTATTCTTATTATTTCTATGGTGTTATCGTCCTTCTGTAAAGCAGTCAGTATCGCACAGGATAGGATTAGATACACAGCTCAGCAGTCAGTATCACACAGAAGAGGATTAGACACATGGCTCAGCAATTGTCAGTCAAAGAAAAAAAGAAACATCCGGCACTGCCCCTGAAAAGAAAATACCCGCAAAGCTGCTTGTAACCGCTATCAGTGTGACACCTGTAACCCTTGCTGAACGGGTGCTCTATCCATATGAAAAAAAAACATGAAATATCATAGTAGAAAAAGACAGCAGGATGGCACTCACCATTCTCTTGAAATGATTCACTTTATTTCATATTGACAAAGCATAGGCATCGGCACTGGAGGAATGTAAAAAGACGGACAACAGCCGTTTCGTGCACAATGCACTTCAACAGGTCCAGATAGTCAGTATCACACAGGAGAGGATTAAATACACAGCTCAGCAGTCAGTATCACACAGGAGAGGATTAAATACACAGCTCAGCAGTCAGTATCACACAGGAGAAGATTAGGCACATGGCTCAGCAGTCAGTATCACACAGGATAGGATTAGATACACAGCTCAGCAGTCAGTATCACACAGGATAGGATTAGATACATGGCTCAGCAGTCAGTATCACACAGGAGAGGATTAAATACACAGCTCAGCAGTCAGTATCACACAGGAGAAGATTAGGCACATGGCTCAGCAGTCAGTATCACACAGGATAGGATTAGATACACAGCTCAGCAGTCAGTATCACACAGGATAGGATTAGATACATGGCTCAGCAGTCAGTATCACACAGGATAGGATTAAATACACAGCTCAGCAGTCAGTATCACACAGGAGAGGATTAGGCACATGGCTCAGCAGTCAGTATCACGCAAGATAGGATTAGATACACAGCTCAGCAGTCAGTATCACACAGGATAGGATTAAATACACAGCTCAGCAGTCAGTATCTCACAGGATAGGATTAGATACACGGCTGAGCAGTCAGTAACACACGATAGGAGTAGGCACACGACTCAGCAGTCAATATCACACAGGATAGGGTTAGATACACGGCTCAGCAGTCAGTATCACACAGGATAGGATTAGATACACGGCTGAGCAGTCAGTAACACACAATAGGATTAGATACACGGCTCAGCAGAAAGTATCTCACAGGAGAGGATTAGGTACACAGCTCAGCAGACATTATCACACAGGATAGGGTTAGATACACAGCTCAGAAACAGGATGTGCCAAAGGAGAGGACATTTTTGGGTCGCCCTCCCAGGGCTATGGGGTACTCGGTACCGGGCCGGTGTCAGGGGGATGTGTCACAGCAGCAGTGACCCGATCCGTGGCCCTGGGCGCCCAATAAAATGGTGGTTTGATGTGATGGTTTATGTGAATAGTTCGTGACGCCACCTGTGGTGTTCAGCAAGTATGGTGTTAGGCCGACGCTGCGTGCAGATCCTCTGGGACTGATGGTGTGCGCAGCAAAGATGGTGAAGCTCCCCACAGGTCGAGCTGTGGTCCCAGGGCAGTGTAGATGTTGTAATAGCGGGGAGGCGCAGATGGTGTAGGTGCGGGTACCCAGGTATAGCGGTGCTGGAATAACTGGAGGACACCAGAGTGTGCAGTTCCAAAGCTTTACTAACAGTCTGCAGTTCACACAGGTGCCTGCCTCCGTGCCGTGTTCTCCAGGTCAGGGCCCCAGCCAACCTGCAGACAAGATGGAAAGCTCCCTTCCAACACTCCGCCAACATTTACCTTCCTGAACATCTCCTCTATTGCGCCTTTAAGTGTGAAGTACTCCAGTACCGTGGTTCCCTGAAGTGCCTCTTGTCCCGGGTTCCTAAGACCCTTACTTGTATGACAGACAGCTGTAGCCTGATCAGGGATCTCTTTCTCCAGAGTCCCAGCTCTCTATTCGTGTTGCTGTTATGTCCCAAGTCTATAACGGGAGTAAGGCATTAGCGGCTCACTACTCCACCGGTGTCTGTTGCTGGATATTAAGGATCCGGTCAACCTCGGGGACCGGGCCCCGGCCTTGCGCTCTGGACTGGAAGGGTTGTCTATCTCTCTAACCCACTTCCCACCGTCCTTCTGTTCTCCTTCGTTCCGATCTGTTCTGTCTCTCTTATGGAAGGTTAGGTGATAAGTCTTGTCAGTCTCTTTCTATGCCTTCCCTGTGCCAGCAGGCCCAGGTCACTGGGACCTGCTGCAGCACGTCCTTCATGCATCCATCCTCTTCTCTCTGACCTCCCAGACTCCTCTCCCTGAAATCCTACACTTTCCCCTTCTTTTATATCTAACTCCACCCGCCTACCAGCACATCTCGTGTTACAAAGACAGGGACCACGAAAGGTGCTCTGCTACCTTCCCAGCATAAAGTATGGGTGAGCCCCTGCTGAACTATCCTGTGTGTGGGGTGTAGGTGTGGACCGTGGTTAGGAGTTCCCACCTTACCTGGATGGTGGGGTACCACACCTTAGGAGAAGGTGCAGTACCTCTGTGGCGACTGAAGCCTCAGGGGAGCCACATACCCCCCGTTAAACACAGCACGACCGCGGGCTGCAAGACAACAAAATCAACAGTACTGGAACATACAAAAGTTTTTAAATTCTTGTAAACAATACTTATCTAATCTTCCTAATGTAGGAGGCACAGTTCTTGAACGTTGCAAACAAGCTGACTTCCTATCTAAATATCAAAAATTTTAATTCTAAGTGCAATTCTCAACTCAAAGTGCTATTCTCTCTGTAACACATTTCTTTATTACTTTCTGTCAGTTTTTCTCTCTTCTAGACGCAAGACGCTGACCACATATACCTGGTCCGTCACCTGTCACTTTCAATTCTTTGTTCTTTATTCAATTCTTGCATTTCTGTTCCTAATTCTCAGTATCAAAACATTCTGTAAAAGACATTTTCCATATGACACAACATTATCAAATACGACACATATAAAACATTCACAGATTCTTGTAAGTGCTGGACACCGCTCCCAGCCGGGATCTCTTGCAGTGTCCCTCGAGGTAGACATCATTCTTCGAAAAGTGTCCTTATAAAACATAATCTTCGCAAAGTGTCCATATGTAAACATTATCTTCGTAAAGAGTCTTTATGTAAAACCAAGAAAGAGCACCCAAAGGGGTGAAAACTATTTACAATGAAGTTTGTGATACACTCCAAGTTCATGATCACGGTAGTTCAATTTCAAAAATAACGCTGCCAATGCAACTAGGCAACAAAAGTGCAAAACATGATAAACAAAAATAGAACAAGGCACAACTGGTGCAAATAACCCTCCTGGCTACAAGATTTATGGAAAGTTTTACTGTTGATCCCCTCCAGGGATTCTGGGGCTGGTACCGTTACCAGATTAAATACGCTGGGTGTCTTCATCTTGGGGTAGAGGTGACATACTGCCTGGGGCTGGCTTTTGCGCTACCAGCAAATCGGGTTCTGCATTACCCTGCTGGTTCCTGGCCAAGCGCAGATATTCTGTTTCCCACAGTGACAAAGTGGGAGGAGCAGGACTGAGTGACAGGGCAATGGAGACATCCACCATCTGCGGAGATATTGGCTCTTCCAGTTCCATGGGGAGCTCAGGGGACAGTGCTGCAGCTTGAGGCTGCCAGCCTGGGACTACTTGGTCATCCCCACCTGCGGGCACTGCAGCCGGGGATCGTCGGTGGAGATCAACTGGGCCATCCCTGTTCAGCGGCTCCGCTCCCAAAGCTAGGGTCAGACCCGGGGCAGCAATCACACCTGGTGCTTCCAGCCGCGTTCCGGCTCCGGCACCCGAGGGTGGATGGCTGCAGCTGCAACTCCCGGAGTAGTGGACGGGATGGACCGCAATTGGATCCGGGCCCGGTCCAGATGGGGACGCGGTCCCGGCCCTCCGTTTTGCTCCAGAGCCCTCATATATCTCCTCCGGACGGGGCTCATCCAATGGCAGTACTGGTTGTAAGGCGGTGGCGGACGCTGCTGAGGAGGTATCAGCGGTCGCAGCCTCCGCAGGGGCGGCCTAGGGGTGAGTGGCTTCTCCTCCCCCCGTTCTTCTGACTTCTCTTCTTTTCCCATCATGGCGCTCTGGCGTTCTTCTTCCTGCTCCGGCCTCCTTCCCGCCACTGGCTTCTTCTGCCCCTCCTTCTTGGGGCGGCGTCGTCTTCCAGCGCCTCCATACCAAGCCAGTAGACGAACCCTTCGGGGAGTGGGCCATGTAGCTGTCACATAATAATTCAGGCAGGGAAGGCGCAGGACTCTTCGCGGTCTTTTCCAAGGACCTCCCATCTCTTCACGCCTTTCTTCTCCACACCAGCGGCCATGTTTGAGATTCATGTCACAGTCTATTAAATTTGGTCTTCTGCACATTTTCAAAAGTTCAAAGTCCAAGGCGCACAGAACCCAATGGCATCGGGTCTCGTCAACCTGTTCCTGATGCCAAAATTGGGTCGCCCTCCCAGGGCTGTGGGGTACTCGGTACCGGGCCGGTGTCAGGGGGATGTGTCACAGTAGCAGTGACTCGGTCCGTGGCCCTGGGTGCCCAATAAAATGGTGGTTTGATGCGATGGTTTATGTGAATAGTTTGTGACGCCACCTGTGGTGTTCGGCAAGTATGATGTTAGGCCGACACTGCGTGCAGATCCTCTGGGACTGATGGTGTGCGCAGCAAAGATGGTGAAGCTCCCCACAGGTGGAGCTGTAGTACCAGGGCAGTGTAGATGTAGTAATGACAGGGAGGCGCAGATGGTGTAGGTGCAGGTACCCAGGTATAGCGGTGCTGGAATAACTGGAGGACACCAGATTGTGCAGTTCCAAAGCTTTACTCACAGTCTGCAGTTCACACACGTGCCTGCCTCCGTGCCGTGTTCTCCAGGTCAGGGCCCCAGCCAACCTCCAGGCAAGATGGAAAGCTCCCTTCCAACACTCCGCCAACATGTACCTTCCTGAATGTCTCCTCTATTGCGCATTTAAGTGTAAAGTACTCCAGTACCGTGGTTCCCTGAAGTGCCTCTTGTCCCGGGTTCCTAAGACCCTTACTTGTATGACAGACAGCTGTAGCCTGATCAGGGATCTCTTTCTCCAGAGTCCCAGCTCTCTATTCGTGTTGCTGTTGTGTCCCAAGTCTATAACGGGAGTAAGGCATTAGCGGCTCACTACTCCACCGGTGTCTGTTGCTGGATATTAAGGATCCGGTCAACCTCAGGGACTGGGCCCCGGCCTTGCGCTCTGGACTGGAAGGGTTGTCTATCTCTCTAACCCACTTCCCACCATCCTTCTGTTCTCCTTCGTTCCGATCTGTTCTGTCTCTCTTATGGAAGGTTAGGTGATCAGTCTTATCAGTCTCTTTCTATAACTTCCCCTTGCCAGCAGGCCCAGGTCACTGGGACCTGCTGCAGTACATCCTTCATGCATCCATCCTCTTCTCTCTGACCTCCCAGACTCCTCTCCCTGAAATCCTGCACTTTCCCCTTCTTTTATATCTAACTCCACCCGCCTCCCAGCACATCTCGTGTTACAAAGACAGGGACAATGAAAGGTGCTCTGCTACCTTCCCAGCATAAAGCATGGGTGAGCCCCTGCTGATCTATCCTGTGTGGGGTGCAGGTGTGGAGCGTGGTTAGGAGTTCCCACCTTACCTGGATGGTGGGGTACCACACCTTAGGAGAAGGTGCAGTACCTCTGTAGCGACTGAAGCCTCAGGGGCGCCACATTTTCATTCCTAGAATTCCACTCAATCCATCTGATTTGTTTTTTGATTTTAAACGCCTCCAGTTTCCAGTTGAACTGCTATTTGCAATGTCCATTAACAATGCTCATGGACAGTCCTTGAAAGTAGTAGGGATCGATTTAAGTAGTAGGGATTGATCTGCAATCTCCATGCTTTTCTCATGGTCAACTTTACGTGTTCTGTTCAAGAGTTGGAACTGCCAAAAACCTTTTCATCTTTGCACCGAAAGGAAAAACTAAAAATGTTGTTTATCAAAAGGCTCTTGAATGAGTTGAAAATAAATACTATCAATACTTGGGTAATTGTTTAGTTAATTTGTGTTGCAAATCTGTAGTGTTGAATATTTGATGTGAAATGTTTTTATGTGCAATATAATCATTATAATTTGTTATAACTAACCACAGTTGGTTACTATGCCCAGGCAACGCCGGGCTCTTCAGCTATATATCTATTCTAGCATAACCTATTCTATACTGTACGCAGTGCGGCAGATCATTTGCCAGCTTTTAATCTATCGATTATATATGCTCCTGCTTTGAGCAGGGGGTTGGACCAGATGGCCCAGGAGGTCCCTTCCAACTCTACGATTCTATGATTCTATATGATTTAGCGAATCCTGCTTTGAGCAGGGGGTTGGACCAGATGGCCCAGGAGGTCCCTTCCAACTCTACGATTCTATGATTCTATATATTCAGTACAGACCAAAAGTTTGGACACACCTTCTCATTCAAAGAGTTTTCTTTATTTTCATGACAATGAAAAGTGTAGATTCACTCTGAAGGCATCAAAACTATGAATTAACACATGTGGAATTATATAATTAACAAAAAAGTGTGAAACAACTGAAAATATGTCTTATATTCTAGGTTCTTCAAAGTAGCCACCTTTTGCTTTGATTACTGCTTTGCACACTCTTGGCATTCTCTTGATGAGCTTCAAGAGGTAGTCACCGGAAATGGTTTTCACTTCACAGGTGTGCCCTGTCAGGTTTAATAAGTGGGATTTCTTGCCTTATAAATGGGGATGGGACCATCAGTTGTGTTGTGCAGAAGTCTGGTGGATACACAGCTGATAGTCCTACTGAATAGACTGTTAGAATTTGTATTATGGCAAGAAAAAAGCAGCTAAGTAAAGAAAAACGAATGGCCATCATTAGTTTAAGAAATGAAGGTCAGTCAGTCCGAAAAATTGGGAAAACTTTGAAAGTGTCCCCAAGTGCAGTGGCAAAAACTATCAAGCACTACAAAGAAACTGGCTCACATGAGGACCGCCCCAGGAAAGGAAGACCAAGAGTCACCTCTGCTGCGGAGGATAAGTTAATCCGAGTCACCAGCCTCAGAAATCGCAGGTTAACAGCAGCTCAGATTAGAGACCAGGTCAATGCCACATAGAGTTCTAGCAGCAGACACATCTCTACAACAACTGTTAAGAGGAGACTTTGTGCAGCAGGCCTTCATGGTAAAATAGCTGCTAGGAAACCACTGCTAAGGACAGGCAACAAGCAGAAGAGACTTGTTTGAGCTAAAGAACACAAGGAATGGACATTAGACCAGTGGAAATCTGTGCTTTGATCTGATGAGTCCAAATTTGAGATCTTTGGTTCCAACCACCGTGTCTTTGTGCGACGCAGAAAAGGTGAACGGATGGACTCTACATGCCTGGTTCCCACCATGAAGCATGGAGGAGGAGGTGTGATGGTGTGGGGGTGCTTTGCTGGTGACACTGTTGGGGATTTATTAAAAATTGAAGGCATACTGAACGAGCATGGCTACCACAGCATCTTGCAGCGGCATGTTATTCCATCCGGTTTGCTTTTAGTTGGACCATCATTTATTTTTCAACAGGACAACGACCCCAAACACACCCCCAGGCTGTGTAAGGGCTATTTGACCAAGAAGGAGAGTGATGGGGTGCTATGCCAGATGACCTGGCCTCCACAGTCACCAGACCTGAACCCAATCGAGATGGTTTGGGGTGAACTGGACCGCAGAGTGAAGGCAAAAGGGCCAACAAGACTGTTGGAAGACCATTTCCGGTGATTACCTCTTGAAGCTCATCAAGAGAAGGCCAAGAGTGTGCAAAGCAGTAATCAAAGCAAAAGGTGCTGTTTCACACTTTTTTGTTAATTATATAATTCCACATGTGTTAATTCATAGTTTTGATGCCTTCAGAGTGAATCTACAGTTTTCATAGTCATGAAAATAAAGAAAACTTTTTGAATGAGGTGTGTCCAAACTTTTGGTCTGTACTGTATATGTTTTGAAGAATATTTTGTTATAAAGCGATGTGTACAGTTGTGTTTTACAATGCAATGTTAACATGAGCTTTTACATACAGAGAACTGCTGTATGTAAAAGCTCATGTTAAAATCGCATTGCATATGGATGTCATATGGCTACTAGATGCAAGGAAATTGCATCATTGCAGTGCAAATGGATTACACACGGATCACCGTACGGAAAACATTGGTGCGATTCTCGGCCATCAAAATCAGACCGATTTTTTTTATACATTGAGTGTGACTCTGACCTAAAAAAATATGTATAACGGTATGTGCACACATAGTTTTTTGGTGGTGCGGATTTTGTAGCAAAATCCGCAGATAAATCAGCAGGACAAAAGTCCTGCGGTTTATCTGCGGATTAGCCTGCGGTATAAGGGGTGAAACCGCAGCGGTTCTGCACAAAAGAATTGACATGCTGCGGATTGTAAACCGCAGATAATCCCCGTGGAAAAATCCGCAGCATGTGCACAGCGTTTTTCAGTTTACCATTGAAAACAATGGTACTGTACAACGCACCTAAATCTGCTGCGGACCCGCAGGGCCAAAACCGCTGCGGATCCGCAGCAGAATCCGCAACGTGTGCACATAGCCTAACAGCAAGCTACGCTCAGGGTTGTCAACTATCCAGAAATTCTTGGATGGTCCTTAAAAATAAGACACTTTTTTCCCCGTCCATAAAAAAAAAAAAAAAAAATAGTTGCATCCATGATTTTTAGGAAGCTGGAGAAACTCATCAAGATTATTTTAATTGTAATTATACTTTGGCAGTGAATGAAGCTGTCAACTTCAAGCTGATGTTGTCATATCACAATTATGGGTGTGATTTTTTTGGAAAGCTGTCTAGAAAAACTAAAAAAATAAATCTTGCGATCATGGCTACTCTTACACTCTACAACGAGTAAATATCATCAGGGACCTATAAATTGTCTTTTTGCATGTGTTGTCAGTGTTTTCACTGCGGAAACAAACCACACTGTTGAATGACAAAAAAAACATCAGAGATCATCAGAAAAAAAAAAAAACCTAAAAACTATCGAAAACCTTTTGGAAAAAACACGATCAAACACAATAAAGCAAGTGCTCAGGAAACAATCAAAAATATGCAAAAAAAAATATAGGACAAAAAATGCTAACGTGTCTTCCTCTTGGAAAAATTGTCAGGTTCACTTGGGTGTAAAAGACGTGTGCACGTAGCCTTATACTCATGATAGGGCCAGGTGTACATAGAAGGAGCCCTATATGTGTATGCATAATTTCTCAGTGCTCACCAGAACTCTTATAGGACCTGAGCAAACACAAAATGATCATTTGATTGATTGAAAGAATAGACCAAGGGTGAAAACTTTAGACTGTCCTGCATCTGTGATTCTATCTAACTCGAGTTATGTGCACATGTGGAACATGTAATGATCTATATAAAGGCGAAAGCTGTCAGCAAATCAGAATGTGTTTGATAGGTCATCGACATCCAAAGGGCAAATGAAATCACGTGATCATTTCTCCTAAATCATGCTTCAGTCATGTTAGTCATTTCCTTATCATTTATCGCCATCTAGTGGTCAATGTGGAAATTTGACTTGGCGGACATAAAAAGAAAATCTATTGACAAATTCTTTTCTGATTTTCATGTTATATACACTAGAGTAGGATCAGCGAAGGTCCATTTTAGTAGGAAGTGTGACGTATGTCTCAAGATGTTATAAGCATACCTCTCAACCGTACAGGATCCAGCGGGATAGTCCTGAAGTGACTGAAGCAGGGATGTGAAAGGACACAGGTATTTTGGGATGCTTTTTTTGTGGAAACTATAGGGACTTCATACGGTGGCAATGTTAGAAAGACTGATGGAGTGTGCACACGCTGTGGATTCTGCTGCGGATCTGCAGCAATTTTGGTCCAGCGGATCCGCAGCAGTTTCTGCTGCGGTGTAACGTACCATTAAAGTCAATGAAAATCGCAGTGCAGACAGTGCGGATTTTTCCGTGTGGATTTGCTGCCGTTTCAAAACCGCAGCATGTCAATTCTTTATGCGGATTCCGCTGCAGTTTGGCACCTGCTCCATGGCAAGTGTCAAACCGCAGGGGAAAACCGCAGGCTAAACCACAGAAAAGCTGCATATAAACCGCAGGTCTTTTAACTTGCGGATTTACCTGCAGTTTTTGACAAATCCGCGTGGAAAAATCCACAGGACAATCCGCAGCGTGTGCACACACCCTTATTCTAGCTTTTCTGTAGCTTGAAGTCAAACTTGAAATAGAGCCCCTACCCCAATGCAATATTAACCTTCAGTGAACAAACACAATTCTGTCATTCATTTTATGGTAGAAGTGACCTCTGAACATGATTCACCTGGTGTGATTACAGCAGTACAAAACTTTCATACATTTTTTTCTTTTTTATATGTATGGTTTGTGATGCCACCATGACCAGAACCACCATCAGTACATGAATGCAGCGTCGGACTGGAGCACCTTGGGCCCACCAGAGAAAATCATTCTTGGGGGCCACTATGTAGCTACATAGAAATAAATTAAAGACCACCATTTGTATAATATAAGGTAGTACACGACTTAATTATGCACCATGGGGTTTGGTTAGCCCCCTCATAGAATATAAAGTAGCCCCCCCTCATAGATTATAATGTAGCCTCCCTCATGGAATATAATGCAGCCCCCCTCATAGGGTACAATACAGCACCCCACAAAATATAATGTAACCCCCTCATAAGGTATAATGCAGACCCCCATACAATATAATGTAACCCCCTCATATGGCATAATGCAGCCCCCCTCATATAGTATAATGCAGCCCCTCCACAGAAGATAATGTAGCCCCCTCAGAGTATATATAATGCAACCCCCTTATAAGGCAGCCCCCCATAGAATATACTGTAGCCCCCTCAAAGGGCATAATGCAGCTCCCCTCATATCGTTTGATGTAGCCCCAAGAGAATAATGCAGCCCCCCCACAGAATATAATGTAGCTCCCTCATGGGGTATAATGCAGCCCCCCTGAAAGGGTATAATGCAGCTCCCTCCACCTCCATCATTGTTCTTCCTCTCCACCCCATCATTGTCCTCATCACCACCTCCATCATTGCCTTCTCACCCACCTCCTCCGTCATTGCTTCCTCCCCATCACCATTGTCCTTTCCACCACTACCATCATTGTCCTTTACACCACAGCCATCATTGCTTTCTCCCACACCACCCCCATCATTGCCCATTCCAACACCTCCATCATTGCCTCCACCCACCACCATCATCATTGTCCTTTCCACCACAACCATCATTTGACTTCTCCCCCACCACCCCATCATTGCCCATTCCACCACCTCCATCAATGCCTCCCCCCACCACCATCATCAATGCCTCCCCACCACCATCATTGCCTCCCCACACCACCATTGCCCATTCCACCACCTCCATCATTGCCTCTCCCACCACAATCATTGCCTCCACCCACCACCATCATTGCCTTCTCCCCCACCAACCCCCATCGTCCTTTCCACCAACAACAACATTGCCTTCTCCCCCACCACCCCATCACTGCTCTCTCCATCACCCACATCATTGCCAATATCCAATATCTCCAATACACAGACACAACACCACTATCACACATACAGCACCACACCACCACTCTCACACACACACAAAGCACCGCACCACATACACATACAGCCCCACACATGCAGGAATGCAGGCAGAGACACACACTGCACCCACTCACCTCTCCGCATGTTCCCAGCAGCTGCAGCACATCCCGGCAGCTTCCTCTCTGAAACAGCGTGCTAAATGATGATGTCATCCAGCCGCGCTGAGGCAGACAGGATGTGCCGGGCAGGCAGGCAAGAAGGAGGATGGTGTCGGATCCCTGCAGCTCCGCTCCGGTCCCAAGCTGCAGGGATCACAATCAGGGTTCGCCGCACTTTAGGGGCCCACCTCTGGAGTGCTGATTCAGCAGCACCGGCAGGCAGTGTTAGCCTCAACCTGTGGCGAACGCTGCCCACTATAAAAGTGAAATGGGATTCACTTCTCTCTACACCCATGGGGAAATGGGGAAGCGTGAATATTAATTTCTCTTTAGCAGCGGGGACAGGCTCCTGTCTCCAGCTGCTGCTCTCTGGCACCGGGAGGGCCCCCCCTTGACTCAGAGGCCCCATAGCAGCTGGGTGTGCCGCTATTAGTGGCACGCCACTGGCTGGGGGGCCCCTGGAGCAGTGGGGGCCCTAGGAAGCTGCTGGCCAATATGCCAACAGGTGTCAGTGCATGGGCCCACCGGAGAATTCTCCAGTGGGCCAGTACGATCCTGACATGAATGCATCCCCAGAACCACCATCAGTACATGAATACATACCCAGAACCACCATGAGTACATGAATACAGCAGCAAACATAAAGGGGTTGTCGTCTTTCAGAAAATTCCCAGCAGTTAGCACAGTTTGTTTAAAAAAAATAACCAATAAATAAATAACCAGACCGCACTTTACTCATCATCGGGTCCATTGGTTAGTTTCTGCCGCTGAATCGGTATCTAGAATTGGCTACAGTGCTGACGATGCAGCTGCAAATCAGTGAACTTTGCAGCTTTGCTAGTGCAGATGGAACACTCCGGTCAGAGACACTGAGCTCACATATTGGCTGTTGTGCTGTCGACATGACGTCAATGCTGCAGCCAATTCCAAACACCAGCAGCAACAGTGGAGACTCAGCCATGGATCCAGGCATGATGGGTAAAGTGCAATTTGTTTTACATGTGTATATATATATATTTATATATATATATATATATATATATATATATACACACACACTCATACAAGTGCTTCTCACTAAATTAGAATATCATCAAAAAGTTAATTTATTTCAGTTCTTGAATACAGAAAGTGAAAGTCAGCAGTCTTCCCCATGATTGTGGAGCCTACTGAAACAGACTAAGGGCCATTTTTGAAAGCTTAGGAAGCCTTTGCAGGTGTTAATTATTCTAATTTACCGAGATAATGACTTTTGGGTTTTCATTGGCTGTAAGCCATAATCATCATTAACAGAAATAAACTCTTGAAATAGATCACTGTTTGTAATGACTCTATATAATATATGTTTCACTTTTTGTATTGAGGAACTGAAATAAATTAACATTTTGACGATATTCTAATTTTGTGAGAAGCACTTGTGTGTATATACTGTATATCAAAACTGCGCTTGGGGACCAGAACTTTCAGAAAAGGGACAACCCCTTTAATAAAGGAATCAATTACAATGTTAGGTCATCCTCCACCAAATTCAAATTTTTCAAATTCAAAGAAGCTTTATTGGCAGGACTAAATACACATTAGTTTTGCCAAAGCAAGTGTGCAAAAGGGAGTAGGGATAGGGACTGTAGGGATGTTGGGTAGGGGCTGTAGGAAAGGTGGGTAGGGGCAGATCCAGGATGGGGGCTATAGAAGTCCATGGCATAGGGAAGGTGGATGGGGGGATGGGGGCAGATCCAGGATGGGGGCTATAGAAGTCCATGGCATAGGGAAGGTGGATGGGGGGATGGGGCAGATCCAGGATGGGGGCTATAGAAGTCAATGGAATAGGGAAGGTGGATGGGGGGATGGGGGCAGATCCAGGATGGGGGCTATAGAAGTCCATGGCATAGGGAAGGTGGATGAGGGATGGGGCATATCCAGGGTGGGGGCCATAGAAGTCCATGGCATATCATAGTTCTCTTTCTCGCAGTCTATGACATTCGCTCACATACCGTGCCACTATCTCCACTGCTCTCTCCTCTTCCCCCAGCAGGATATATGTTTTCTCTTTCTCCTTCATGGTGATGAAATCCGGGAAGAGTTGTGAGAGTCTCCTGAAGTGAGTGTCCCTCACTGCTGAGTATTTGGGGCAGTGTAGCAGGAAGTGGGTCTCATCCTCCAGGGCCTCCTGGTCAGAGTGTTGGCACAGTCTTTCCTCCCTGGGCTATACCGGCTCAGGATCTTGCAGTCTCTGGGGTTCGGGAGTTTCTCCAGATATGGGGCCAGTCTGTAGTCTCTCTGTAGACTCTGGTACATGGTCAGTTTCTGTGAGCTGATGATGTCGTTCTTCCAGTCACTTACGAACATCTCCTGGACTTCATCTACCATCTTCCTGATTCGGACTTTTGTCAGGTTGTTGTGATTGGTGTTCTGGTCAGGTTGGGTTTGGGTGAGCTGTTCCGTGGGTCCTGCTTTTTCTGTTTCCTCTACATGTGTCAGTGCTTTATGGTGATGGGAGCTTGGATTGCTCCTACGTAGGTGAGCCCTGAAGGACAGTGCCCTCTTTAGAACCGTTAGGTGTAGAGGGAATCTGCCCAGCTCGGCCCGGCAAGCACTGTTGGAGGTGCTCCGATGGACTTGGAGAAGGTGCTTGCAGAATTCCAGGTGGAATATTTCTGTTGGGCTGGAATCCCACCTTGACCAGTCTGGGTTGGTGTGAGGGCCCCAGACTTCGCTGCCATACAGGAGGATTGGGGCGACAATAGAGTCAAAGACTTTTAACCAGACCCTCACTGGTGGCTTCAGATGGTAGAGTTTCCTTCCGATGGCATAGAAGATTTTGCTGGCCATGTCTTTCAGGGTCTCTATGGCTTGTTTGAAGCTCCCTGACCGGTGAATCTCTAGGCCCAGGTAGGTATATTTGTCCGTTCCTGTAAGGGCGCAGTTGTTGAGGACAAATGAAGGGTGCTGGTCTGATTTTCTCTTTCTCTTCTGGAACACCATGATGTTGGTTTTCTTTAGGATGACCGGAAGTGCCCAGGTGGAGCTGAATTTCTCTAAGATTTTCAGGTTTTCTTGCAGTCCTTTCTCGGTTGGTGACAGAATCAGCAGGTCATCTGCATACAGCAGGAATTTCACCTGCGCCTCGTGGAGGGTGAGACCTGGTGCTGTGGAAGATTCCAGAGCGGTAGCCAGCTCGTTGATGTAAATGTTGAAGAGCGTTGGGCTTAGGCTGCAGCCTTGTCTGACTCCCCGGCTCTGCTGGAAATAGGTCGTTCTTTTACCGTTCACACTCACACTGCAGAGGTTCTCGGTGTAGGAGCTTTTGATAACATCTTTCCTCCTATTCCACTCTCCAGCAGTTTCAGGAATAAGCCTGGGTGCCACACCGATTCAAAGGCCTTTTTAAAGTCCACAAAACAGGCATATATCGTCCCGTTCTTTGTATTGTGGACATGGCTCTCAATGAGGCTGTGCAGGGTGTAGATGTGGTCAGTGGTGCGGTGGTTTGGCATGAACCCTGCTTGGCTTTTGCTGAGGACGTTGTGCTCAGTGGAGAAACTGAGGATCCTCTTGTTCAGGATGCTGTTGAACAGTTTTCCCAGGTTGCTGCTGACACATATTCCTCTGTAGTTGGCAGAGTCGTACCTGTCCCCATTCTTGTGGATGGGTGTGATGAGGCCTTGGTTCCAGGTACGAGGGAAGTAGCCGGCACTTAGCACAATATTGAAGAGTTTAACCATTGCGGCCTGTATTTCTGGTGTGCTGTACTTTAGCATTTCTGGTGGGATTCCATCCAGGCCACCGGCTTTTCTACATCTTATGGAAAAGATTCGCTCTGAAACTTCCTGTAGTGTGATTGGTGTATCCACGGGGTTTTGGAAATTTTTTACTTTTTCCTCCATTGCTTTTAGTTTTGCCATTATGCTTTCCTGTTCTTGGCTTAGTTCTTCTTTTGGGATGTCTTTATAGAGGTTTCTGAAGTACTGGAGCCAAATGTTGCCATTTTGGATATGAATGTTGTTTTTCTTGTCTTTTGTGCCCATGTGGTTCCATAGTTCCCAGAAGGAGTTGTCTTGGAGGGAGTCTTGGAGTTGGTTAAGTTAGGTGGAGATGTAACTCTGCTTCTTGCTCCTGAGGATGGTTTTGTACTGCCTTTGTATGGTGTCATAGGCTTCCCTCAGACCCGGGTTGTTGGGGTCTCTGTGTTTCTTGTTTGAGGCTGTTCTCAGGGTCTGCCGTATGGCTTTACATTCTCTGTCAAACCATCCATTGGTCTGTTTTTCTTTTGATCTCTTGTAGTTGACTTTTCTAAGGTCGGACAGTCTGGCCGTTGCATAGAATATATTGTTGAGGTCTTTTGCAGCTTGACTCACTCCCTTTGGGTTAGGCTGGTACTCGTAGTTGTAGAAGTGGTGGAGCATCCGCTGTATTTCAGGTCTGCTGGGAGCCTCTTTATGCTTTAATGCCGACATTTTGTGCCATTTATAGGATGGAGGCCGTGTGAAGAGGCCGCTCTGCTGAGGCTTTTGAGTGGATGGTTTCTCTGGAAATTTCAGATACAGAAGAAGTTGGCTGTGGTCTGACAGGTGCATTTGTGGGGAGACTATGAAGGCGCTGATATTTGCCAGGTTCATATCTGTAATGGCATAATCTACTACACTCCTCCCTACATGGGAGTTTAGTGTACACCTCCCTAAGGAGTCTCCTTTGGTTCGTCCATTAAGAATATGAAGTCCTAAACTTCTACATACGTTCAGGAGCTTTTTACCACTTTTGTTGACTGTACTGTCATAGCTGTTTCTCTCTGTGAGTATTGAGTCTTGGCCGTCATTCTCTGCTCCAAATATGTAGATGTTCCCGTCCGTCGTCAGGAAGTCTTTTTCTCTCCCTGTTCTTGCATTGAGGTCTCCAAAGATGAGAACTTTGCCCAGGGCTTGATAGTGGGCGGCTTCTCTTTGTAGGATCTCGAAGCAGTCTGGATTGAAGTAGGGTGACTCTGGTGGTGGTATATAGGTGTATATTTTTTTTTAATTAACCCATCAACTCCCAGTACGTCTTTAACAATAGTAAGGAAATGTTGGGAGTTGTTGCTTTCAGCCATATTCAGACTGCGGACCTTACAGGAATCATAGTACTGATGAGACGAAGGCAGTATCACAAATAAACATTTGTATTCAGGTATCTCATAAGTGACCTTTTCTCTGATTCTCTTCATTTGGTTCTGACGCAATGATGACTTTCCACATCCACAGTTCACCTCTGCAGTATTCAGCCTTCTCCAGACTTCTGCAACACACTTCGACCTCAATAATAACAGTGTCATTATTATGTACCTCAATAAAGATATCTGACATCTATTATATAAAGCTCAAGTGTGTGTATGTATGTATTTATGTGTGTATGTATGTGTGTGTGTGTGTGTGTATGTCTGGGATAGGCATCCGCACCGTCGCAGCTACAGCCACAAAATTTTGCACAGTCACACGTCTGGACCCCGAGAGCATCATAGGCTATGTTGTGAGGCGAAATTTTAACCCTGCGCGTTCCAATTCACCAAACAATTTTGCCCCTATCTACATAATGGGGAAAAAGTGTATGTATGTATTGGCATCTGCACCGTCGTAGCTACAGCCACAAAATTTTGCACAGTCACATGTCTGGACCCCGAGAGCGTCATAGGCTATGTTGTGAGGCGAAATTTTAACCCTGCTGTTACAGAACCACTCAGCACCCAGAATATGTTGTGCAGTTATATGGATGTATAATAGGTTCTATGAGAGATGCATGTCCCTAATGTATCAGCATTCCCCTTTTGTCCGCCCTCCCCCCACCTTTGTAATTTCCACAGTAAACATGGCAGGCTCCGGCCACCTGCAGCTTTTGTAATGCATGTCTGGCCTGCCCTCTGTATCTGTGTGATATATTCTGTGTCCTGTGAGTAAAGTGTTGTCAGACTGGAAATACATGGAGAAGCAGTGATCTTTTATATGCGCCCATGCACTCAGAAGAATTCCAGCCAGCGTCATTCATTCAGACTCCAGCCAACGCAGAGCGGACCTCCGAAAACACGGGGTGGTACTGAAAGAGGTACCCCAGCTTGGTAGACCCCGTTACACTGGTGGCAGACAGCGGGATTTGATACCCTTTCTACAGGAGGAAGGAAATGAATGGAAAATAACTACCAGAAGTTAAAGAGGACTACATTAAAAGATCTGGTGGAAGCCCGAGGGTTGATCGCCAGCAACAAAACAAAAGCGGATTTGATAGCAGCCATCATGGAACACGACAGTGCAGCGCCCCCCCTATGTGAACATGGAGGAGACCGAATTCCAGAGGGAGGTAAAGAACAGACTGGAGTTCTATGGCCCAAACCCTGCAGTAGAGATCATACGAGAGGTGATGGCTGATGTGCGTACTGATCTGAAGGAAAAGATGGCCGAGCGGACCAGAATAGAGATAGCCAAGATGGAAATGGCAGAGCGGACCAAAGTGGAGCTGGCCAAGATGGAGATGGCAGAGCTGAGAGAGTAGAGTCAGCGAGCAGGGGGAGCTCTGGCCTTCGACCAGGTACCTTCAACAGTAAGCAACAAAAAGATCCAGTACAATGCCTTCCGACAGTTGGGGGAGGCAGAGGAAGACATTGATGGCTTTCTGCAGGACTTTGAGCGGCAGTGTGCCCTTCTTCATCAAGCAAAGCCGGAAGAACGTGTTCAGATTCTGGCCAGCAAGCTGACAGGCCGGGCAGCGGACGCCTATCGCACGGTACCTGATGAGGACTGTATGGACTATGAGCAGATCAAAGAAGTGATCTTGGCCCGGTATGTGTTGACACCAGAGGCATACCGCCAAAAGTTCCGCGGACTTATAAAACGCGTAACCGATACCCATGCTGGATGGGCCTGTAAATTACGGCGGTCACTGCTACAGTGGGTACAAGGGAGCCAAGCAACCACTAAAGAGGACGTCCTCCAGCTCTTCCTGTTAGAACGATTCTTTAATGGACTAAACCCCGAGACACAGGAATGGCTTCGGGACAGGCGGCCAAAGACTCTTGAGGAAGCCGCTCGTCTGGCCGATGAACATCATGATGCCAGGAGGCTGCAGTTCTCCGGATTAAAGGTGGTCACTAGGGGCCCACCCATGGACCTGGAGGGCCCCAAACCACCAAAGATTGTAGGGGATCAGCTAGAAACTCGGCCTACCACAGTCCCCCTGGGGCGCGATGCCACAC
Source organism: Dendrobates tinctorius (assembly GCF_039654945.1). Taxonomy (NCBI): domain Eukaryota; kingdom Metazoa; phylum Chordata; class Amphibia; order Anura; family Dendrobatidae; genus Dendrobates; species Dendrobates tinctorius. Next base: position 39,529,021 of record NW_027361738.1, read on the forward strand.
CTGCCGTCAGCTGGGCCACCTGCAAAGACAATGCCCCAACCGGACTCAGCATACCCAGTGGCCAAAGGCGGGAACAGCTACCTTCAGCCGGGCTGCTGTACACTGCTACCAAGGCGAAGCTGACCCGGCATTGGGGACTACGACTAACCAAGGGGTGGAAGAGATGGAGGAAGTGCTGCATGAAGTAGACCCCGTGCAGGCAGCCCTGGGCAGATAATCGACAACAGCATCGACAGGTCGTGTGGGTTAATGGGAAACATATGCAGGGACTAAGAGATTCCGGAGCAAATTTGACCCTTGTGAAGCCTCATCTCGTCCGGGACCAAGAAAAGACGGACCGGACAGTGGCAGTCTGTGTAGCAGGGGGAGCTATACATCGACTATCCACTGCCAGGATTCACCTGAACTGGGGAGTCGGGGATGGCCTTGTTGAGGTCGGCTTGATGGAGGATTTGCCTGCAGACGTCTTGCTGGGAAATGACTTGGGGCCCATGTTGTCTGCATTCTCGGTGGCCCCTCAGGCTGAGACCTATCCTGTGACCACACGGAGACAAGCTCGAGCTGCGGAGGCGGAATCACACTCAGAGGAGGCCCAGGTAAGACATCCCAGCCCTGCACGTATTCCCATAGCCAGACACATTTCTTGGGCCACCCCAGATGAATTTAAGAGGGAGTTACTTGAGGATCCTTCATTAGAGGGATATCGTGGGAAGGCACAGAAGAGGAGAGGAGTACTAGAAGGGGAACAATTTGTATGGAAGCGGGGACTCCTCTACCGGATCACAGAGCAGCACCACACAGGGACGAGCCCCACTATAAAACAACAGCTGGTAGTTCCCAAGAAGTATAGGCAGGAGCTACTGCGAATCTCTCATGATATACCCTTGGCCGGGCACTTCGGCGTCAGTCGCACCAGGCATCGTCTGACACAAAACTTCTTTTGGCCGGGGGTAACCTATGATGTTCGTCAGTACTGCCAGACCTGTGACAGTTGTCAGCGCATTGGCAAGAGGGGGGATCGATGCAAGGCCAAATTACGCCCCCTCCCCATTTTGGAGGAACCATTTAGCCGAGTAGCGGTCGATCTGATAGGGCCGTTAGCCAAAGCCAGTCCGTCCGGGAAAAAGTATATATTGACCGTGGTAGATTATGCCACACGGTATCCAGAGGCGGCTGCGTTACCTAACATACTGGCAGAGACGGTGGCGGCCACCCTGCTCCAGGTTTTCTCACGGGTTGGATTTCCCCGGGAGATTATCTCGGACCAGGGTACCCAGTTTACAGCAGAGGTGACCAACCAACTGTGGAAGCTGTGCGGCATAAAGTCCATTAGAAGCGCCCCGTACCACCCGCAAACCAATGGGTTGTGTGAACGCTTTAACGGGACATTAAAACAGCTCATTGGGACTTTTACCAGGACCTACAGGGACTGGGAGAAATTCTTGCCACATCTCCTGTTTGCCTATCGGGAGGTGCCACAAGAATCCACGGGGTTCTCCCCGTTCGAGCTGGTATACGGGAGACGGGTAAGGGGACCCCTAGACTTAGTGCTGGAACACTGGGAAGGGGAGGGCCTCATAGAAGGGGTACCTATTGTAACCTATGTGCTGGAATTCCGGGACCGCCTACAGGAGCTGACTCAGGCTGTACGTGAGAACATGCAGCGACTCAGCGGCGCCAGCGCATATGGTACGATCGGAGGGCCAGAGAGCGCACTTTGGAAATAGGACAGAAGGTCCTGGTGTTAGAGCCCACTAAGCAGAATAAGTTTCAAGCTGCATGGCAGGGGCCCTACCAGGTAGTGGGGAAAATAGCCGACACAACCTATAATGTCGCCGATTGTGACGACCCCAGGGTTATCCGCATGTTCCACGTGAATATGCTGAAGCCCTACCGGGAGCGCCCTGAAGAGGTAGTGGCCATCTGTGCACCTGAAGGAGAGGATTTAGCCAGACTTCCCTTGCCGGATGTCTTAGGGGCAAGGACTCAGTCTAAAACATGGGACCAGGTACACTTGGGTGAAGACGTAGGCTCCCGGGAGAGACAACAGGCGGAGGCATTGTTGAGGCTGCGACAGAGGATGTTTTCAGAGAGACCGGGGTACACTCGCCTGGCACAACACAAGGTTGAGACCCAGGATCAGACCCCCCTGCGACAAAACCCCTTCCACGTCCCTGAGTCTGTACGAGAGGGGATGCGACAAGAGATACAAGAGATGTTGCGTTTAGGGGTCATTGAAGAGTCAGATAGTCCCTGGGCATCCCCCGTAGTGTTAGTGCCCAAGAAGGATGGGACTACACGGTTTTGTGTAGACTATCGTAAGCTCAATGAGAAAACAGTGACGGATGCATACCCCATGCCGCATGTGGATGAGTTGTTAGACCGGCTGGCGGGGGCAAAGTATTTGACCACCATCGATCTATGCAAAGGCTACTGGCAGATTCCCCTTAGTCCTGACGCTATTCCCAAGTCGGCATTTGTCACCCCGTTCGGCTTATTCCAGTTTCGAGTTATGCCATTCGGAATGAAGAATGCCTCGGCGACCTTCCAAAGGCTGGCTGACCGGCTTCTGGATGGTCTCCAGGACTATGCTTGTGCCTACCTGGACGACATCGCCATCTACAGTGCGACATGGGAAGAGCATCTAAATCACCTAGAGACAGTATTGGACATGATCCACCAGGCCGGAATCACCCTGAACCCATGGCGTTTCTAGGGACAGCGGGGTATTACAGGAAATTTGTTCCCAATTACAGCAGCGTAGCCAAGCCCCTCACTGATTTGACCCGTAAGAACCAACCCCTCCAGGTAACCTGGACCTCAGAGTGTGAGGAAGCTTTCCGCCAACTAAAGGACGCCCTCACCAATACCCCTGTATTGGCCGCACCCGATCCAACTAAACGTTTCCTTGTTCATACGGACGCTTCTATGTTTGGATTGGGGGCAGTACTGAGCCAAGTCGGGCCGGACGGCCAAGAACACCCAGTAGCTTACCTGAGTCGGAAACTACTGCCCCGTGAAGTAAGCTATGCGGCCATCGAGAAGGAGTGCCTGGCGGTAGTATGGGCACTCAAGAAGTTGCAACCATATTTGTATGGACGACAGTTTTCCCTTCTAACGGACCATAATCCCCTAGTCTGGTTTAATCGGGTCTCCGGAGACAAAGCCAGATTGCTGCGGTGGAGTTTAGCTCTACAACCTCTGGACTTCATCCACTACAGTCCTGGCAAACAAAACGGTAACGCCGATGGACTAAGTCGACAAACGGAACTTGTACCAACCCCATAAACTTCGGTCATCCCCAAACCGATCCGTTAAGGATCAGACTGTGTATGCCGATCGCGTCGCTGAAAAGGGGGAGCCATGATACAGAACCACTCAGCACCCAGAATATGTTGTGCAGTTATATGGATGTATAATAGGTTCTATGAGAGATGCATGTCCCTAATGTATCAGCATTCCCCTTTTGTCCGCCCTCCCCCCACCTTTGTAATTTCCACAGTAAACATGGCAGGCACCGGCCACCTGCGGCTTTTGTAATGCATGTCTGGCCTGCCCTCTGTATCTGTGTGATATATTCTGTGTCCTGTGAGTAAAGTGTTGTCAGACTGGAAATACATGGAGAAGCAGTGATCTTTTATATGCGCCCATGCACTCAGAAGAATTCCAGCCAGCGTCATTCAGACTCCAGCCAACGCAGAGCAGACCTCCGAAAACACGGGGTGGTACTGAAAGAGGTACCCCAGCTTGGTAGACCCCGTTACACCCGCGCGTTCCAATTCACCAAACAATTTTGCCCCTATCTAAATAATGGGGAAAAAGTGAAAGGAAAAGTGTTGGAGGCAAATTGACAGCTGCCAGATGTGAACAAGGGGGACTTAAAGAATGAGAGCGATAGCGCCAAAGAGTATATACCGCACAGTTGCTAATGTGGAGCCCTGACATGGGATACTCACCACACACGGGGATATGAACACACACACAAAATGCGCCACACACTACCACGTGCTTCAACACATATACCACCCTCAGCACACATTTCTCCACACATACACCAACCTCGCCACATAAAAGTCGAAACACAAAAGTCGCCACTCAAAACTCGCCACGCTGTCCCAGAGCTGTTTAAAAGATGAAAAATGAGCTGTGATTGGTCACTATCAGCAACAGTTTTCTTTGTAGACAGTTGTGGTAACTGAGGCCTATTATTCTTATAATTTCTATGGTGTTATCATCTATTAGATACACGGCTCAGCAGTCAGTATCACACAGGATAGGATTAGATACACGCTGAGCAGTCAGTATCACACAGGATAGGATTAGATACATGGCTGAACAGTCAGTAACACATTTGATAGGATTAGGTACACGGCTCAGCAGTCAGTATCACACAGGAGAGGATTAGATACACGGATAAGCAGTCAGTATCACACAGGAGAGGATTAGATACACGGATAAGCAGTCAGTATCACACAGGAGAGGATTAGATACACGAATAAGCAGTCAGTATCACACAGGAGAGGATTAGATACACGGCTGAGCAGTGAGTAACACACATGATAGGATTAGATACACGGCTCAGCAGTCAGTATCACACAGGATATGGTTAGATACACGGCTCAGCAGACGGTATCACACAGGATAGGATTAGATACACGGCTAAGCAGGCAGTATCACACAGGATAGGATTAGATACACGGCTCAGCAGTCAGTATCACATGATAGGATTAGATACACAGCTCAGCAGAAAGTATCACACAGGAGAGGATACTTGGGTAATCGTTTAGTTAATTTGTGTTGCAAATCTGTAGTGTTGAATATATGATGTGAAATGTTTTTATGTGCAATATGATTATTATAATTTGTTATAACTAACCACAGTTGCTTACTACGCCCAGGCAACGCCAGGCTCTTCAGCTAGTATATATATATACTAGCTGAAGAGCCCGGCGCTGCCCGGGCATAGTAACTAACTGTGGTTAGTTATAGAAAATTATAATTATCCTCCATCCCATAGTCCTGTGCCCATATACTCATCATACATATCCACGATCCCATAGGCCCGTGCCCATATACCCATCATACATATCCTCCATCCCAAAGTCAAGTGCCCATATACCCATCACACATCCTCCATCCCATAGTCCCATGCCCATATACCCATCATACATATTCTCCATCCCATAGTCCCATGCCCATATACCCATCATACATATTCTCCATCCCATAGTCCCATGCCCATATACCCATCATACATATTCGCCATCCCATAGTCGAGTGCCCATATACCCATCACACATCCTCCATCCCATAGTCGAGTGCCCATATACCCATCATACATATCCGCCATCTCATAGTCCCGTGCCCATATACCCGTCATACATATCCTCCATCCTATAGTCCAGTGCCCGTATACCCATCACACATCCTCCATCCTATAAACCCGTGCCCATATACATATCCACCATCCCATAGTCCCGTGCCCATATACCCGTCAAACATATCCTCTATTCCATAGTCCAGTGCCCATATACCCATCACACATCTTCCATCCCATAGTCCCGTACCCATATACATATCCGCCATCCCATAGTCCCGTGCCCATACCCGTCATACATATCCTCCATCCCATAGTCCAGTGCCCATATACCCATCACACATCCTCCATCCCATAGTCCCGTTCCCATATACCCATCATACATATCCTCCATCCCATACTCCCGTGCCCATATACATATCCTCCATCCCATAGTCCAGTGCCCATATACCCATCACACATCCTCCATCCCATAGTGCCGTTCCCATATACCCATCATACATATCCTCCATCCCATAGTCCGGTGCCCATATACTCATCACACATCCTCCATCTCATAGTCAACCATTATGACATCATAATGAGCGGCGGCGGGGCTTGCAACCTTTGATGACAACAGCGTCGCCATGGCAACCATTGTGACATCATAATGAGGGGCGGGGCTTGGCGCGCACACACTGCTTCCCCAGTATGCAAATAGGGGAATTGTGACATCACAATGAGGGGCGGGGCTTGACGCGCACACACTTTTTCCCCCAGTATGTAGATAGGGGCAAAATTGTTTGGTGAATTGGAACGCGCGGGGTTAAAATTTCACCTCACAACATAGCTTAGGACGCTCTCGGGGTCCAGACGTGTGACTGTGCCAAATTTTGTGGCTGTAGCTGCGACGGTGCGGATGCCTATCCCGGACATACAAACAAACATACACACACACACATACACACATACATACACACATACACACTTTGAGCTTTATATATTAGACTAGCTGAAGAGCCCGGCGCTGCCCGGGCATAGTAACTAACTGTGGTTAGTTATAACAAATTATAATTATACTCCATCCCATAGTCCCGTGCCCATATACCCATCCTACATATCCACCATCCCATAGGCCCATGCCCATATAACCATCATACATATCCTCCATCCCATAGTCCCATGCCCATATACCCATTATACAGATTCTTCATCCCATAGTCCCATGCCCATATACCCATCATACATATTCTCCATCCCATAGTCCCATGCCCATATACCCATCATACATATTCGCCATCCCATAGTCGAGTGCCCATATACCCATCACACATCCTTCATCTCATAGTCCCATGCCCATATACCCATCATACATATCGTCCATCCCATAGTCCCGTGCCCATATACCCATCATACATATCTGCCATCCCATAGTACCGTGCCCATATACCCGTCATACATATCCTCCATCCCATAGTCCAGTGCCCATATACCCATCACACATCCTCCATCCCATAGTCCCATGCCCATATACCCGTCATACATATCCTCCATCCCATAGTCCAGTGCCCATATACCCAGCACACATCCTCCATCCCATAGTCAACCATTATGACATCATAATGAGTGGCGGGGCTTGCAACCTATGATGAATCAGCATCGCCATGGCAACCATTATGACATCATAATGAGGGGTGGGGCTTGATATGCACACACTGTTTACCCATTATGGAGATAGGGGCATTATGACATCATAATGAGGGGCGGGGCTTGACACGCACACACTTTTTCCCCATTATGTAGATAGCGGCAAAATTGTTTGGTGAATTGGAACACGCGGGTTTAAAATTTCACCTCACAACATAGCTTAGGACGCTCTCGGGGTCCAGACGTGTGACTGTGCCAAATTTTGTGGCTGTAGCTGCGACGGTGCGGATGCCTATCCCGGACATACACACACACACACACATACATACATACACAAATACACACACTTGAGCTTTATATAATAGATTACTGTATATACGCTGTACCTGTGTATCATTTATACTGTATTTATTATTCAGGTACAGTATATATGTCACTATATATGCTCTGCTGGATGGGAGATGGAGTCGGGGGCAGCTGCAGCCTGGACTCAGCAGAACAGTAGTGACAGGAGCCGACTGCCCAGAGATTACAAGCATTGATTAGCTCCATGCATGGTCCAAGCAGTAGACTGACAATCAATAATCACTGGAGCTTCAAAATGGAATAAACTTCATTAAAAACATAAAGAAATATGTAGGCCCCGAATCACAGTGCTCAGCAACAGCTATGGTGGTGTATATATCATATATTGTGACTTATCCACCATATAGTATGCACCACAGTGTTATAGACACACACTCAGTTACACTCCCTCAGCGCTGGCCACGACACTTCAGCAGAGGACAGAGTTGCGCATTCAACAGTGACTAGATCTTCTCTCCAACATCCTTCTTCCGCTAACGTCCTGTTTGCACTGTGCCGGACCGGCTCCAGATTTTCGTGGGCTCTGGGCAAAAGAGTCTCAGTGGGCCACTTTAACACGTACCACAATTCATGATGCACAGATACAGCAGAGAAATATAGATATAGTACAATGCCAAAGATTTTACTTCTTACATTACATGAGTGATATCTATTGTAAATTCTAGAATAGGTCAAATACTGGACAGTATAGTCCTCCATACAGTATTGTAGGCACCACATAATGCTCCATACAGAATAATGAGCCACATATATTGCTCCATACAGAATAATGGACTCCATATAATGCTCCATACAGAATAATGGGCCCCATATAATGCTGCATACAGTATATAATAGGCCCCATATATTGCTCCATTATGTATAATAGACCCTGTATAATGCTCCATAAAGAATAATGAGCCCCATATATTTCTTCATATAGTATAATGAGCCCCAGATAATGTTCCATATATTATGGGTCTCATATAATGTGCGATACAGTATATGTTGTGCTCCTTATTTAATGGACCTCATATAATGCTACATACGGTATAGGATGGGCCCCATACAGTATAATGAGCCCCATATTTTGCTCTATACAGAATAATGAGCCCAATATATTGCTCCATACAGTATATGATGGGCCACATATATTGTTCCATACAGAACAGTCTTCATATAATGCTGAATATATAATGGGCCCATATAATGCTCCATTAGTAATGGGCCCCATATGATGCTCCATGTATAATGTGTCCCATATGATGCTCCATATACAGTATAATGGGTCCCATATGATGCTCCATATATAATGGGCCCCATATGATGCTCCATGATGAGCCTCATATAATGTTGCATATATAATGGGCTCTATATATGATGCTCTAGTGTATGAGGTGCCTCATATAATGCTCAGTATATAACGGGCCCCATACATGATGCTCCATTGTATGATGGGCCCCACATAATGGTCGATATATAATGGGCACATATATGATTCTTCAGTGTATGATGGACCATATTGTATATAATGCTCTATGTATGATGGTCCCTATATATAATGCTCCAAACATCAAAGAAAATTAAATACTCACCTCTCGTTGCAGGGCTGCTCCTCTGCTCCAGACTCCTCAGCGTCTGCATCTTCCAGTTCTCTGCACTGTGACTGCTCAGGCAGAGGGTGCACAGATGTGACATTGCGCCCTTTGACCTGAACGTCACAGTCAGGAGACACGGAAGATTCCGCCGCGGTGGAGCGGGGAGAGGTAAGTATCACAAGTACCAGGCCTCAGAACAAGCAGGGGAACCCACTCGCAAGCACCAGCACTGGTACATATACCGGGCCCCCATAGCACGCCGGTGTTCCCAACAGCGAGTGGGCCCCCCTACCTGCTAAGGACCCCAACATTTGCCCAGGTGTGGCGGATGCTGACACCAGCCCTGACACTGTGCACACCAGTCTCATTAACGCATGCGCAGTTCAAACTTCAGGAAAAAAAAAATTCAAAATCACAGATAGCGCTTTTTTTCTGCCAGACGCTATGGACAGTTGGCAACCCAGCTTAGCAGCAACCGATCTAAGGTTGTGTCATCCTGATCCAGACATCCAATGCTTTATAAAACAAAATTAAAGAAAAAAAATGCAGCGACAGTGTTTTGTTCACCAGCCTTGATCTGGGATCCACTGGAGGAAGATGCAAAAAAATTCATCAAAAGATTTAATTCATCATATTAAATTTGTTGGACCACATGCAAAATTGTAAGTCCAGTTTTTTGCTGTAAAGGGATTAATGGATTACCTTTTAGTATTAACTAAATGCACATTAAGGTGCCAGTGGGTGTCAGCAATCATGTCATTAGCACATAGTAGCGCACATAGGGCGCAGTCATGTGGTCATAATACTCGCATGAGGATCACATCGCAATCTGTGGACACGCCCTCGGCTCTCCTGCGTCTGACCCGAGCATGACAGCTGCATGAATAATACGGCCGTCTATAGTTCTAATTATAGTTGAATAGTATTCCTAATTTATAGCAATATTAGACATATTTCAGATGGTACATGGGCTAAGTGCATTCAAGTATCAGCACTTATTAACATTTCGTATAGCATTTTCTCAGTTATATCTGGCAAAATTGTTATATCATTACTATATTCTGATGTTCATGCACTGACATTACCTCCTCTATTCATCTATTCATATATAGCATATTTGATACAGATATACTGTATATCTATTAATATAAATCTGTACAATATATGCGATATGTGCCTATAGTGTAATATAAATGTGTAGAGGAGACACTAGCTCAGTTTCCAGTCCTCCAGGAATAAAACTATGTAGTGAAATATCTGGCAGTAGAATAGGTGGAATAAAATTACAGTAATCTTTAGAAGAATATTTAGAACTAGCTGAAGAGCTCGGCGTTGCCTGGGCCTAGTAACCAACTGTGGTTAGTTATAACAAATTATAATAATTATATTGCACATTAAAACATTTCTCATCATATATTCAACACTACAGATTTGCAACACAAATTAACTAAACGATTACCCAAGTATCCTCTCCTGTGTGATACTTACTGCTGAGCTGTGTATCTAATCCTATCGTGTGTTACTGACTGCTCAGCCATGTATCTAATCCTATCCTGTGTGATACTGACTGCTGAGCAGTGTATCTAATCCTATCCTGTGTGATACCGTCTGCTGAGCCGTGTATCTAACCCTATCCTATGTGATACTGACTGCTGAGCCGTGTATCTAATCCTATCATGTGTGTTACTGACTGCTGCGCCGTGTATCTAATCCTGTCCTGTGTGATACTGACTGCTGAGCCATGTATCTAATCCTATTCTGTGTGATACTGTCTGCTGAGCCATGTATCTAATCCTATCCTGTGTGATACTGGGCTCCCCCTGCAGTCTGTGTCAGAGGGTGGTCTGTGTTGGCATGGTAATAAATTGTGTTCTTTCCAGCTTTACAGAAGGACAATAACACCATAGAAATGATAAGAATAATAGGCCTCAGTTACCACAACTGTCTACAAAGAAAACTGTTGCTGATAGCAACCAATCACAGCTCATTTTTCATCTTTTAAACAGCTCTGGGACAGCGTGGCGAGTTTTGAGTGGCGACTTTTGTGTTTCGACTTTTGTGTGGCGAGGTTCTTGTATGTGTGGTGAAATGTGTGCTGAGGGTGGTATATGTGTTGAAGCACATGGTAGTGTGTAACGCATTTTGTGTGTGTGTTCATATCCCCGTGTGTGGTGAGTATCCCATGTTAGGGCCCCCCCTTAGCAACTGTACGGTATATACTCTTTGGCGCCATCGCTCTCATTCTTTAAGTCCCCCTTGTTCACATCTGGCAGCTGTCAATTTGCCTCCAACACTTTTCCTTTCACTTTTTCCCCATTATGTAGATAGGGGCAAAATTGTTTTGTGAATTGGAACGTGCGGGGTTAAAATTTTGCCTCACAACATAGCCTATGACGCTCTCGGGGTCCAGACGTGTGACTGTGCAAAATTTTGTGGCTGTAACTACGACAGTACAGATGCCAATACATACACTTTTTCCCCATTATGTAGATAGGGGCAAAATTGTTTGGTGAATTGGAACGCGCGGGGTTAAAATTTCGCCTCACAACATAGCCTATGACGCTCTCGGGGTCCAAAACACAAGCCGCGGAGACACCATCACATGTTTCTCAACGCAAGCAATGACTAGCCAGGTCTTTCCCCGGGAAGGAACAACCACGGGAAGGGCAGTCTCCAATTAAGGAAACCACCTATGCCAAAACATGGTATCCATCCACAGACAGCTGTTTCGGGGTATTGCCCCTCATCAGTGTGGAGTAGGAAACTGGCCAGTAGGAGCAATGCCTAGTAGAAGACTGTGAAAAATGAGGATGAATGAACTCATGGAGATCAACATCCAACATTGCGGAGACAACATCACATGTTTCTCAACGCAGTGATTGCTTGCGTTGAGAAACATGTGATGATGTCTCCGCGGCTTGTGTTTTGCATATTTTTACATATTTCCCATAAGGGATGGGGAATCACTGCGTTGAGAAACATGTGATGGTGTCTCCGCAGTGTTGGCTCTCGGGGTCCAGACGTGTGACTGTGCAAAATTTTGTGGCTGTAGCTGCGACGGTGCGGATGCCAATCCCGGACATACACACACACACATACATACATAAATACATACACACACACACACATCCACACTGAGCTTTATATATTAGATTGAGAGTCCTCAGTGGTTGATACCTTTTAATGGCTTTCTACTGGCTAACACGGTACAAAGACATATATCTTTCCGGTAATCTTTAGAGTTATTTTTTCAAACAAAAATTAAAAGCCCAAGACAGTTCAAGATAAGAAGAAAAAAAAATCACTTTATTAGACGAATTTTACAATGGCCGATAATCATTCAGAATCTAACAATAATGGTATGTCGTTCACGATAACTGTGTCATGTGAATGAGGTGAGAGACTGAACAATGTGTCCTGTGCTGTCAGCTAATCCTTTGCGAAGACTTTTCAGTCACTATTATTATTATTATAATTATGCATTTATAAAGCGCCATTTATTCCATGGGGAAATATAGACAAGTATAATAAACATGTGTAAGACAAGGGAAACACAAGTACATAAGGAGAGGGGACCCTGCCCGCGAGGGCTCACAGTCTACAGGGATGGGTGAGGATACAGTAGGAGACGGTAGAGCAAGTCGTGCGGTGGTTCAGTAGACCGAGGATCATTGCAGGCTGTAGGCTTGATGGAACAGGTGGATCTTCAGGTTCTTCGTGAAGGTTTCCGTTGATGGTGAGAGTCTGATGTGTTGCGGCAGAGAGTTCCAGCATATGGGGGGAAGCACGGGAGAAGTCTTGTATGCGGTTGTGGGAAGAGGAGATAAGGGGGAGTAGATAAGGAGATCTTGAGATGATCGAAGGTTGCGTGCGGGTAGGTACCTAGAGACCATGTCACAGATGTATGGAGGAGATAGGTTGTGGATGGCTTTGTATGTCATGGTTAGGGTTTTGAATTGGAGCCTCTGGGCAATAGGAAGCCAGTGAAGGGCCTGGCATAGGGGGGAGGCTGGGGAATAGCGGGCAGACAGGTGGATTAGTCGGGCAGCGACTCACTTCAGCAAAATTTTGTTCAGGAAAATGCAATCATATAGTGAACATATATTTCCCTTAAAAGCAATAGTTTTATTTCTTCTTTATAAAAAACACCTAACCCAATGTGAAGGGTAATAAAAAAAAAATTAACAAAAATACAGTAATGTGAGTCCTTGGAGCGCCTGGGGCTGAGCTGTGGAACGCACGCCAGCGTGGACCGCAGGTGAGGGGGAAGTGGGACATGCAGTGATTATACGACCTGGATGTGATACCGCCAACCATAGGTGGGTGGAGCTTATTAAGGCGATTGATTAAACGAGGGTTATTTAAATCCCCTTTGTGTGACTGCCAGCTATGCCTAGCATCATCATGGCATCCGGCATCTGTATCATCTATTCCTCCTGATGAACCGTGCTAGCGGGGAAACGCGTTGGGTGGCCTCAACATACGCTAAGTTCTAATTGTTTATATCCATATATTCTGCTTTATCTAAAGCTTTGGTGTTCTTATGGCTGAGGAGTGATTTCCTTGGATACCCTCAAGTGTGTTGAAGTTTTATTGACTATTGGGGGATATTTTTATCTATTGATATGATTTTGCTGCAGTATCTTCAAGATTAATTTATCAGATATTTGCCATTGATGCAATTGGTGGCTTTTTCTGTGTGTGTTTTGGTTTTTTGGTTTTTGTTCTTGTCTGCCAGTCCTAGGTAGCAAGCCTGAAATGTGTTTTATTATACAAAGATCTATTCCTTTCATTTCTTTTCTTTGCTATATTGTTTTCCCACCTATATTTATAGGGGTATATCAGGGAAGAGAGGGATAGTCCACGTTGAGTGGGGGCGCCAAAAAAATCATTTCTTACGGTGCCAACCTCCACAGCAAGGAAGGAGTCAGTTTAGGTATAGTGTAGGGTCTTGGCAGGCAGGATTACTGTATTTTTGGGTTTTTTTATTACCCTTCACATTGGGTTAGGTGTTTTTTATAAAGAAGAATTAAAACTACTGGATTAGTCAGGCAGCAGAGTGTAGGATGGACTGGAGCAGAGCCAGAGTGCTAGAGGGGAGGCCAGAGAGTAGGAGGTTGCAGTAGTCGAGGCGGGAGATGATAAGAGCATGCACTAGTGTTTTTGTGGTTGAGGAATGAGTGGATCCGGGAAATATTTTTGAGTTTGAGGACATAACATAATGTATGTGGTTTTAATTCCATCTATGTATTTGTTGTACTTTGCTGCCAGCTACTGGCCATTGTTATGTTATGTTCTTCATGTAATATTACTCTGCTTTACCCTTAATACCTTTCTTTCTGCAACTCCTCCTATCTGTATCTCACTTCATTCTTCTTTGTCAGTGCCATCTTGGATAACACATGCTACAAGACTGGAGAAAGGATTCTCTTGTTACCTCTAACTTTGTGATTCTAACTTGCAGTACTAACTCCTACCTCATCTTCATCCCTTCATCATCCCTGATATCTCACCTCATCTCATCAAGGTACTGTGAATAAAACCTGTTGAATTCATCACTGCATCATCCTTCCGGACTAATCACGTGCAGCTCATCAGGAATAATACACACGAGTTAGTGAGTTAACGCTATCTGTTATCACTTATACCTAGAACTGTGTTCACATCCCCCAGACACATCTCACCCACGTACATCAGTGACAGAATTGTGTCCCACAAACCGCTCTGTAAAATAATTTAGACAAGTGAAAATTTGCTTGTTCATCTTTCAAAAATTGTGCAATGTAAAAGGAGATTGTTCCCTTGGTCAACGATTTGACCGACAAGAAATTCAAGACTTTAACAGGTACAGCTTTCAGTGATTGGTTGATCGTGTTCCATACCGGTTGGAGCATTGGAATAAGAGCAAAGGCAAAGGCTGCTGTTCATATAAAACCATGAAATTGATTATCAAATAGTTTTGATAAAATTTACTTTGTAACAATACAAATGTTTGTACAATACTTTAGGAATCCATGTATTCGAGCAAAATTGTGTCACTTATGGGAATTGAAATATGAACACACCTGTTCTTCAGATTATCTGACAAAACCCAAGATAAAAGCAAAATGAGCATATTCCTTATAGTAAGTAAATAGTAATAGTACATGTAAATAACATAAGATCCTTCGTAAACATTGTTTTGATCAAAAAAGAGTAAACTCTATCCCACTACGACAAGGTGAACCCAATCAGGATGGTAATATCTTCAAGTATTATCCCCTTAATGACAGCCAATACGTCTTTTTACTGACCTGAGGTATAAGAGAATAGCCTCCTCATACAGGTGACAATCCAGCAGCTGTCGGGTGTACACTATAGCTGACAACTTGGTGCATTAGAAACGATCAGCATTGGCACCATCCATATCTGTTTAACTCCTCAGATGCTGTTGTCAATAGTGACTACATCATATAAATGGTTAACAGAGTGTGGGGGCTCCCTCTTTATCACCATCGGCACCCTGAGATCAAGATTGTGTGGTACTGATTTTTGCCATGGCAATTCACTGCCAAATAGCGGCCTTAGTGCCTGCCGGCTACAGTGGCCTGTTCAGAAGTTAGTGACATTTAAGTGGTAAAAATACACTTTTTCATTCCTGTCATGCCAATTTACATTAATTCGTAAAATCACCCGAAGGCTTAATAAACTACCTGACAGCAGTTTTCAATATGTCAAGGGGTGCTGCTTTTAAAATGGTATCACTTTTGGGGGTTTTCCAATATATAGGAACTCAAAGTCACTTCAAACCTCGATAGGTTCCTAAAAAAATTAATTTTGTACATTTCCTTGAAAAAATGAAAAATTACTGCTACATTTTTAAAGCTCCTAAAATGCAAATAAAATAAAATAACATTTTGCAAATGGTTCTGATGTAAAGCCGATATGTGGGAAATGTTATTAATGTTTTTCTGTGGTATGACTATCTGGATTAAAGGGATAATCATCATTCAAAGTTTGAAAATTGCTAATTTTTTTAACATTTTGGTCAAATTTTTGATATTTATTTTAAATAATCACAAAACATATTGACCTAAATTTAACATCATCCTAAATTCTAATGTGCCACAAAAAAACAATCTCAAAATCACTGGGTTTTGTTGAAGTGTTCCAGAGTTATTACCACATAAAGTGACACTGGTGAGATTTTAAAAATTTGGCCCGGTCACTAAGGGGAACCTTACCTAGTGTCAGCCAATCTGAATATAGATGGTGCAGAGCAATACCCAGGCCTGATTGTTCAGATACCTGGCAATGGGAAGCTTATATAGATTAAAGCCTATCTCAAAAAGGAGAAGCTACACTACACCCCCCTTTGTGCAAAGTACAAGAAACTACAGCAAAACCAAAGAAATGAGCCAATGCATAAGTTGCTTTACATACAATTTGTAGGAGCACATTCACACTGCGGCCATTCAGCAGACAAAATCCAAGATAAAAACAAAACGAGAATATACCCTGTAGTATATAAATAAGTAAATAGTGATAGTACATGTAAATAACATAGGATACTTAGTTAACCTTATTTTGATCAAAAAAGCGTAAAAGACATCCCACCACGACAAGCTGCACCCAAATGGGATTGGACTATCTTATAGTATTAAAATCTCACCTTGTGTCAGTCTAGCTCAATTGAGATTTGTAGTTTTGAATGACACCATTTATTTTTTAGTACATCTAATGTACTGAAAAATGAAAATATAGTAATCGAAGTAAAATGGTGAAAAAACATAATTCTGCCATAGTTGCTTGCATTATGCTTTTATGGCATTCACTGTGCATCAAAAATGACCTGGCAATGTGCTTCTTCAGGTGGGTATGATTATGGCGTTACCAAATTTGTATCCATTTTTTTCATATTGTAGTGGACAAAAATAAAACAATCAGGGGTTGTCTAAAAAAATTGGGATTATGCCACCGTAATAGTACATGTAAATAACTTGGAACTCTGTACGATTCATTCCACTTCATCGCTCTACAGCTTCAAAACGTCTCTACGTCTACACCAAGCAAGCAGTTCTGTATACTTTGTGTGCAGTGGCTTACTCCTCACGCACAGCACGGTTCCTCATTGGCTGCAAATCTCTAGGCCTATACTCTAGTAAGCTAATTCTGGCATCAGACACTCACTCTATCCTGATGACTACACCTCCCTATCTCCTTGGAGACAACACCTCTTCTTTTTATGGGCAGCCATGACCTTCCATGCCTGGGACAGACACAGAGGCCTTTGTAACTCCTATCTAAATGCTCTCTGCAACTTCCCTATAGTGGCAGGAACAACCTGAAGTACCAGTAATTTTTTGAACATACTCGTTCATGCATTTTTTTTTCTTGTTGTTATTCATATGTGCACATTCTAAGTTTAGACTGAAGGCAGTAAAACCACAAAGGAGCAAATATAGAAAAAAAGGGTAAAGGAATAAATGAAAAAAAACAGAATGTGTGTAATTCCTCAAAGTAACCTCCTTTTACTCTGGTGACAGCTTTGCATGCACTAGTCATTCTTTCAACCAGCTTCATCAGGTCTCATCTGGAGTAGCTTTCCAACACTCTTGATGGAGATCCCAGTGGGGTTGACCATTTGTTGGCTGCTTTGCCTTCACTGTGCTTCCAGCTCATCTCAATTCATCTCAATTGAGTCAAAGTTGGGTGGTCCTAATTTCTTGGGGTAGAGCATTCCAGAGGATTGGCGCAACGTGGGAGGTACGGATTAGTACAAAGGTTAGTCGAAAGTAATTTGCAGAGCGCAGCGATCGGCTAGGCCGATAGACAGAAATGAGGGAGGCGATGTAAGGGGGTGCCATACTGTGGAGAGCTTTGTGGGTGAGAACAAGTACTTTGAATTGGATCCTATAACGAATTTGCAGCCAGTGTAACAAATGGCGAAGAGCGGATGCGTTCGTGTACCGATTAGCCAGATGGATGACCCTGGCTGCTGCATTAAGGATGGACTGGAGAGGGGAAAGTCGAGTGAGAGGGAGGCCAATTAATAGAGCGTTACAGTAGTTCAGACGGGAGTGGATCAGGGGGACAGTGAGGGTTTTTGTTATTTCCACGGTGAGAAAAGGGCGGATTCTAGAGAGATGTAGTATTGGCATAGCTCAGCATTTTCTACATACACTGACGTACACTAAGCAAAGTCCAGGTTGAGAACTGAAATCACACAGAATAGGTCCAGTCTGTCTTGTAAAAGGTTCAACAAGTGGAGCCATTTTCAACATTCTTACTCAAGGTCAACACTACCAGATTGTACTGCTCTTATGGGCTATATGAAGCTGTAGGTCTGGTTCACGTACATCAGTTGTGTCCGTAGATTAGACGCATGCCTGAGCCAAGCACAACTGAAGACAAAGCCATGCATTGCGCCAGCATCTGGAGCTTGATCGAAGAATACTACTTGCAACCTTTATTGATCGTGCTCCAAGACCAGACAAGCACACCAATCTTAAAGACAGATGGAGGTTCTACTTTTGAGACTCCCTCTTATCAGAGGAACAAAGAAGCAGAAGAGCATTTTGCAACTTCCATAGAATGCACAGGCACCTCCACACCTCATGTCCTTTTGTAATTTGAAGTGCCAAACGGGATCAGAAGATTGACCATGAATGTCTACACCTTCTAGTCAAACTCAAGCTCTTCATTATTCTGTTAGAAAGGTCATCATCATGAGATCGGTGAGGGTCTGACGCCCAGGGATCTAATATCTGCTCCAGCAGTGGCCGGATGTAAGCAATGTACAGCGTGGAACAACGCAATTCTGTACGTTGTTTATTGGCCGCTGACGAGTATTGTGGTGTATCTCTCATTCACCTGAACAACATCACTACACAGACAGTCATATAGTCATAGAGGAAGTTGTAGCATCAGCATGTGAATTTTTGAGCACTTTTTACAAGACATAAGGGAATATGAATACTGATTAGTATGTGCGCACATTCAGAATATGAAGCAAATGTATTGCAAATCTGAGGCAAATACTGATGTGTTGGCAGGATATATCCAGCATAAAATACGTGCATTTTTTTTACATGTGTTTATGCGAATACTACACATTTTGCTTGCATTTTTTATGTGTTTTTACCATTCATTGGTACGGGTGTAATCTGCTGCAAAAATACTGAAAGAATTAATATTCTAGCAGAATTAAATCTGCTCCAAATCTGCAAGGGAAAAAATAGGCAACATGTGCATGAGACTTCAGGAACCTCATTCACTTTGCTGGTACTAGAAAATCCTTCAGGTTTTGTGACAAATCGGCTCAGAAAAATATGTGACGAAACCGCAACGTGTTAATTTGCTTCGCCAATATTGCTCTTGGCAGCACATTATCCTGAGCAGGTCTCATTCACACATCAGTTTTTCTCAGATACTGTAGCACTCATATCTATAACTATGTCTATGCGGCTACAAAATCGCGGACACATGTCCAATATTAGTTCAAATGTTGGATCAAAACCGGCAATGCAAGTCCAAGGGTCACTGAAAAAATATGGCAGCATTCAATGGCCATCAATGTGCTGTCCGTTTTTCACTCACTGATAGAAGGTGGAGAAACTTTTTTTTTTATCAGTGAAAACAACTGATGAGACTCTGATAAAAATCACTGATGTATCTTGGTCCGTTTTTCCCGTACATCAAATAAACTGATGTGTTTATTTGTTATTAAACTACTGATTCACCAACTATACACTACTAAAAAATAACTTTATTGGTATTCATTAAAACTTAAAAATACTGAAATAAAACACCCCAAAATGTGATAACACAGTAGTGATAATAGAACTATCAAGTATTTAAGAGTAAAAGGGGGGACAATAAATTGCGTACTATTGATGTCCCTAGGACGGTGCCAATGATCTTGTGGCTCGAGTTGAGTATACATTACCTCTTTGGATTTTCGAGCTGCAGTTTCTTATTTTCTGTCATCTGTATAGGGTCTGATAGGGAAGACGAGGGCAAATCGATGAGGAGCAGGCAGCAATTGCGTTCCAATGGGGTGCTATCCTCCGTGGAATGGTAGGAACGAGAGTATGTAACAGTTTTATTATCATTATTGTGTTATCACTAGGGATGAGCTTTGGATAAGTTCTTATCCGAATAGCTATAGCGTTTACCAAATAGCTACATAGTTGTTGGGTTGTCACACAGCCGCGACACATGCAGCTGCGGTGCCGAACAGCTGATCATCGGGAGCGCTCCAGGTATCCGGGTTCCCGATGCAGCTATTTGGTAAGCGCTATAGCTATTTGCGTA
This sequence comes from Dendrobates tinctorius, assembly GCF_039654945.1. Taxonomy (NCBI): domain Eukaryota; kingdom Metazoa; phylum Chordata; class Amphibia; order Anura; family Dendrobatidae; genus Dendrobates; species Dendrobates tinctorius. Next base: position 39,549,202 of record NW_027361738.1, read on the forward strand.
CAACGAGTATAACGAGTTATTCGAAGCTATTCGCTCATCCCTAGTAATCACGTTTTGAGGTGTATTTATTTCAGTATTTTTATGCTTTAATGAATACCAATAAAGTTGTCCTTTAGTAGTGTATAATCGCTAACTCCACCCACATACAATAACATATACTGGTAACATTGAAATACTCGGTGATTTCTAGTTATTAAACTACACTGACAATTTTTGAAGAGTTTTTCGGTTTAAAGTTTCCTGCCAGACTGTTTATATTTTATTTTTTTTAACATCTATATACAGAAAGAAAAAGATTACATACAGTACATGGAAATAATGTATTTATGTAAGAAACTAAAATCCACTAGAATTCTTCTGCAAATAATTATAGTAAAAATGTGCAGTGTAGGCTACTGAGAAGACGTATCTGAGTGATAGAACTAAACACAATAGGTCAGGATAGATATGAAATAGATCAGATCTGAGCAAAGTGCGGCCCACAGATCACATCAGGCCCTCTGGCTGTCTCAGTCCGGCCCGCAGACTGAGACAGCCGTGAGGCTGGAAACCAGAGGTCAACGGGCCGCACCGTGCCCGCGCTCGCTGTCTCCATCTGCACTGACTCCTTTGGTGGAGGAGGGGCCTCCGGCCACTTCCTCCACCAATCAGTGTGTGAAACAGCTGACATGATAACATCACTTCATTGCGTCAGCTGTGTACTGTGGAGTCAGTGTAAGGGGGACGACCGGACCGTGGGTACCTGCATGCTGGGTCCGGAACTGAAGAGGCGGCATCCCCTGTTCCCAGGGGGAAACTTTAGTGAGACGGACCTTCCCCTTTTGCCTGAGGGAAACTTGAGCCAGTGAGACCTTCCTGCAGGCCCAGGAGGGCGGGGAGAGACAGGAGGAAAGAGCGCACGGCAGCAGGGGGATAAAAGAGAAAAGCGCGCGCAGCAGGTCAGTTTTACGTGAACGCAGAGCAGTAGCAGCAGCCAGGCAGAGGAGTGCTCCATACTGGGAGCATCAGCAGAGTGCAGGCCAGTGTTCGTGGGTCGCCCTCCCAGGGATGTTGGGTACTCGGTACCGGGCCGGTGTCAGCGAGATGTGTCACAGCAGCGGTGACCCGGTCCGTGGTACTGGGCGCCCAAGTAATGGGGAATTGAAATGGTGGAATGTAGTTAATGGAATAGTTCATGACGCCACCTGTGGTGTTCGGCAAGTGAGATGCTAAGCCGACGCTGCATGCAGATCCACTGGGACTGATGGTATTGTGCAGCAAAGATGTGAAAGCTCCCCACAGGTGAAGCTGTAGTCCCAGGGCAGTGTAGATGTGGTTGGCACAGGGATGTAGCAGTGCCGGAAGGGTAGGAAGCAGACAAGACACAGCGGGGTGCGATTTCTGTACCTTTACTTGATAAGTGCAGTCCCGGGTCCTGATTACAGATGGTATCGGAGCAGGCTAGCCTGGAAGCAGCTCAGGATTCTCTCTCAGCAGAAGGGCTGTGCAGTCTCCATCCTAGCGCTTATTCAGATGAAGTACTCCTAGTACTGAGTTACACTGAAGTTCCTCCTGACAGATGTTCTCAAGAACCTTACTTGCACGGCAGACAGCTGTAGCCTATCTCGGGGACTCCTCTCTCCTGAGTCCCGGCTCACTATCCAAGCTGCTGTTGTGCCCTCAAGTCTTAGGTGGGTGCAGGGCATTTACAGCCTCCTACTCCTCTGATGTCTGTTGCAGGACCGTTAGTATCCATACAACCGTGGAGACCAGGCTCCACTTCATGCGCTCTCACTGTGAGGGAGCTCTCCTTCCTCAGCTCAACCTCCAGCTTCTCTCCACATGTCTGCACACGTGGACCTCCTCACACTGACCACTCCTTCCTCTTGGCCCTCAGAGGGCACTCATCCTTTCAATTCCGGTTCAAAGTTCCCACTGCTGGCCTGGAGTGGAACTGTGTTGCATGTATAGGTTAACTGCGAGAGAGACCCTTCACTGCTTCCAAGCATGACCTCACCCTCCCTGGAGGAAGGCAAAGTCACTGTGGCGGCCATACTCCTGGGGCGCCACATTCCCCCTAGTGCAAGTCAGCACTCCTGGGCTGAATAAAACATGAAAAACATATAAACAGTTAAACAATAATAATTGTACAAGATTTATAAAAGTGAAAAATGTACAAAAACCAAGTGCTTCAAAAATGGTCCTATGATGATAAGTCCAAGCCTCAATGTCCATGGTCCATTCCTGGGCAAATGGTGAACTATAAACAAATAAAGTTTTTGACCACACAAGTCCTGTGGTACAATGTCCATAAAACAAACTGGCAAATTCCAAGGAAACTCTTACAGGTTACCTGTAGGCACAAAACTTGAAAAACAGTTAGATATATACATTTCAACATTCACATTACTTTGCTATATACAATATCTGATGGGTGGTATACCTTGTGTAGTACGGGTAGACCTGCTTTATGCTGGTGTAGTGTGTAAGGTACTGGATACACTACTGGTGGTTCTATGTAACACAGGGATACTAGATTGTCTAGGGACTCTTAGACTCACCATGGGCACAACAGGTTCACCACTTGCAGGGCGAGGGTTCTCTGGCTCCACTGCTGGTGTGGCATCTGCTGCCTGATTTTCCTGATCCTCAGGATTTCCTTGAGTCACATCTTCCTGTGTTACAAATTGGGGAAATATCAACACTGGCACCACTATAGCATCATTCACTTTAGTCCAATTCACAGGGAAATCTCCCAGTACTGTGCTGACATTCTCTTCCTCTATGGGTTGGATGTTATCCGATTCTTCCATTCTTTCTCTCAACCGGTCAGGGCGTACTTTCAAGTGATCCGTGGATACTGCTGCTGAGGTTTCTCCTCCATCTTTACTAATAAGGCACACCTTGGTATTGTCAAAGTTTGAGGGAAGAATGGTATAAGGCTCAGCTTCCCATTGATCATCCAATTTGTGCAATCTTCTCTTCCTTTTTAAGACTTGTTCTCCCGGCGAAAAAGGAACGGCAGGTGCATTTTGATTGTAAAGCTTCTCCTGCTTTTGTCTTGCCTGGGCTTGACTCTTCTCCACACACTCTTGTACTCTTCTGTACTGTTGCTGCCTCTCTGTATCCCAGTCAGCATCTGGTGACATTACTTCAGGTGTCAGGACTCCCATGTCCAAATCAATAGGCAGCTTACCTGGTCTTGCTCTCATTAGGTAGGCTGGGGTACAGTTGGTGGAATTCACAGGGATATGTGTGGCGCCCCTGAGGCTTCAGTCGCCACAGAGGTACTGCACCTTCTCATAAGGTGTGGTGCCCCACCATCCAGGTAAGGTGGGAGCTCCTGACCACACTCCACACCTGCACCCCACACACAGGATGTTCAGCAGGGTCCCATCCATGCTTTATGCTGGGAAGGTAGCAGAGCACCTTTCGTGGTCCCTGACTTCGTAACACGAGATGTGCTGGGAGGCGAGTGGAGTAAGATGACACAAAGATTGGGAAGAGTGAGGATTGGGAGTTAGTTGGTTAGAGAGTGGAGAAGGAGAAGGATGGATGCTTGAAGGACGTGCTGCAGCAGGTCCCAGTGATCTGGGCTGCTGGCACGGGGAAGGCAGAGAAGGAGACTGACAAGACTGATAACCTAACCTTCCATAAGAAAGATAGAACAGTTCGGAACGAAGGAGACAGAAGGATGGTGGGAAGCAGGTTGAAGAAAGATAGATAACCCTTCCAGTCCAGAGCGCAAAGGCCGGGGCCCGGTCCCCGAGGTTGATCGGATCCTTAATATCCAGCAACAGACACCGGTGGAGTAGTGAGCCGCTAACGCCTTGCTCCCATCATAGACTTGGGACACAACAGCAACTTTATTAGAGAGCCGGGACTCTGGAGATAGAGATCCCTGATCAGGCTACAGCTGTCTGTCATACAAGTAAGGGTCGTAGGAACCCAAGACAAGAGGCACTCCAGGGAACCACGGTACTGGGGTACTTCACACTAAAAGGCGCATTAGAGGAGACGTTCAGGAAAGGTACATGTTGGCGGAGTGTTGGAAAGGAGAATCCTATCTTGCCTGGAGGTTGGCCTGGAGCCCTGACCAGGAGAACACGGCACGGAGGCAGGCACCTGTGTGAACTGCAGACTGTGAGTAAAGCTTTGGAACCGCACACTCTGGTGTCCTCCAATTATTCCCGAACTGCTACATTTGGGGTACCAGCACCTACACCATCTGCGCCTCTCCTCCATTGCTACCCCTACACTGCCCTGGGACTACAGCTCCACCTGTGGGGAGCTGCGCCATCTTAGCTGCACTCACCACCAGTCCCAGAGGATCTGCACGCAGCGTCGGCCTAACACCATACTTGCCGAACACCACAGGTGGCGTCACGAACTTTCCATATAAATCATTACATTAAACCACCATTTTATTGGGCGCCCAGTGCCATGGACCGGGTCAACGCCACCGCAGCACATCCCCCTGACACCGGCCCGGTACCGAGTACCACAGCCCTGGGATGGGGGCGACCCAATTTTTGGCTTCACGAACAGGATGACGAGACCAGATGCCATCGGGTTCTGTGTGCCTTGGACTTTGAGCTTTTGAAAATGTGTAGAAGACCAAATTTAATACTGTGACATGAACATCAAAAATGGCCGCTGGCGCGGAGAAGGGCGTGAAGAGAAGGGAGGTCCTTGGAAAAGACCGCGAAGAGTATTGGGCCTGCCCTGCCTGAATTGCTATGTGACCGATGCTTGGCCCACCCCCCGAGGGGTTCATCTACTGGCTTGGTATGGAGGCGCTGGACGAAGACGCCGCCCAAAGAAGGAGGGGCAGAAGCCAGTGGCGGGAAAGGGGCCGGAGCAGGAGGAAGAACACGAGAACGCCATTTTGGAAAACAAGGGAAGGAGGCCTGTGGAGTGCGGGGAAGTGCAAACCTCCGGCGCCATGGCTGACGGCTCCAATCCTGAGACCGGAATGACCTGCCAGCAATTAGAAGACGAAATCTCTGCACTGACTACCCGACTGTAGCTGAAGCAGAAGGCTTGGGAGGAGCTGAACCGGCGGTGTGCCCCGGAGGGGCCCACACCCGCGGTGCCCTCTCCACCGGTACCCGTCGCTGTTACACCGGAACTTTTCTGGGCAGACCTGAGGGGGCTTACTACCGCTGCCTTGTCACCGGCAGCATACCGTGCTCCCTCACTGCCGCAGCTATTGGAGGAGTTATACCCGGCACAGGGAGCTGGTGCGGAGGAAGGGGAATTCCCGCTTGGACCTGGCGCGGCTGCGCAGGTCCCTACAGAGGTCCCTGTGAGTCCGGAACCGTCAGTGACTCCTCCACCATCCCCGGTACCCCACCAAGCGGTGCCCTTCACCACTACGCCTGCGCTGGAGCAGCAAAAATGTCACCGGGATGTACCAGGTATGCACCCCGGCCCTCCTAATGGGATACCCTCTGAATCCGAGATGGGGAGGTGGAGGAGGTCTCTGCTGCGGAGGGTGCGGTTGGAGCAGGCACGCCCGATTCAACATCTTCAGGGCACGGGGGCGTCCGGCACGTTCTGGGATGGTGATTTCGGGGTCCCTCCGCTGGCGACCTCCCACGTGGTTGCTTATCAGCGCCAACAGGACACAGCAGCCATCTGTGCCAGGCTGCGCACCAGATCAGCCATATCCTCCATCCCTGAAGAACCACCGATAGGGATTGACATGCACCATGGATTCCCTCTACCCCAAGATGAAGACACCCAGGATGTTACCCTTGATAGCTATACCGGTCCCAGTACCCCAGGAGGGGATCACCAGTAAAGAAAGGAATACTTAAATCTCTTTACCCAGGAGGGTATTTGCACCAGTTGTGCTCTTTTGCATTTTTGTTGTTTATCATGTTTTTGCACTTTTTGGTTGCCTAGTTTCCATTGGCAACCTCCACCATTGAACTTCAGTGATCATGAACTTGGAGTGTATCACAAACTTTATTGTAAATAGTTTGCACCCCTTTGGGTGCTCTCTTTTGGTTTTACATATAGACTCTTTGCGAAGATGATGTTTTTGCATGGACACTTTTCGAAGAATGATGTCTACCTCAAAGGACACTGCAAGAAATCCCGTCTGGGAGCGGTGTCCAGCACCTTACAAGAATCTTTGAATGTTTTTTGATAAAGTATTTGATAATGTGTTTTAGTAAAAGTAGATGAGAAATGCCTTTGATAGAATGTTTGATACAGAGAATTAGGAATGTTTTGAGATAGAATGTGAGAATTGAATAAAGAATTGAAAGTGACAGGTGACAGGCCAAATACAGATGGTCAGTGTCTTGCGTCTAGTAGAAAGAGAATATTTGATAGAAGCGTAATACAGGAAATGTGTTAAAGAGAGCATAGCACTTTGAATTAAGAATTGCACTTGAAGTAAAATTTTTGATATTAAGATAGGAAGTTAGCTTGTTTGCAACATTCAAGAAATGTACCTCCTACATTAGGAAGATTAGATAAGTATTGTTTACAAGCATTTAAAAAATGTTGTATGTTCCTGTACTGTTAACCTTATTGTCTTGCAGCCCGCGGACGTGCTGTGTTTAACGGGGGGGTATGTGGCGCACCAGAGGCTTCAGTCGTCACAGAGGTACTGCACCTTCTCCTAATGTGTGGTGCCCCACCATCCAGGTAAGGTGGGAGCTCCTGACCACACTCCACACCTGCACCCCACACACAGGATATTCAGCAGGGTCCCATCCATGCTTTATGCTGGGAAGGTAGCAGAGCACCTTTCGTGGTCCCTGACTTCGTAACACGAGATGTGCTGGGAGGCGGGTGGAGTAAGATGACACAAAGAGTGGGAAGAGTGAGGATTGGGAGTTAGTTGGTTAGAGAGTGGAGAAGGAGAAGGATAGATGCTTGAAGGACGTGCTGCAGCAGGTCCCAGTGATCTGGGCTGCTGGCACGGGGAAGGCAGAGAAGGAGACTGACAAGACTGATAACCTAACCTTCCATAAGAAAGATAGAACAGTTCAGAACAAAGGAGACAGAAGGATGGTGGGAAGCAGGTTGAAGAAAGATAGATAACCCTTCCAGTCCAGAGCGCAAAGGCCGGGGCCCGGTCCCCGAGGTTGATCGGATCCTTAATATCCAGCAACAGACACCGGTGGAGTAGTGAGCCGCTAACGCCTTGCTCCCATCATAGACTTGGGACGCAACAGCAATTTTATTAGAGAGCCGGGACTCTGGAGATAGAGATCCCTGATCAGGCTACAGCTGTTTGTCATACAAGTAAGGGTCGTAGGAACCCAAGACAAGAGGCACTCCAGGGAACCACGGTACTGGGGTACTTCACACTAAAAGGCGCATTAGAGGAGACGTTCAGGAAAGGTACATGTTGGCGGAGTGTTGGAAAGGAGAATCCTATCTTGCCTGGAGGTTGGCTGGAGCCCTGACCGGGAGAACACGGCATGGAGGCAGGCACCTGTGTGAACTGCAGACTGTGAGTAAAGCTTTGGAACCGCACACCCTGGTGTCCTCCAGTTATTCCCGAACCGCTACATTTGGGGTACCAGCACCTACATTATCTGTGCCTCTCCTCCATTGCTACCCCTACACTGCCCTGGGACTACAGCTCCACCTATGGGGAGCTACGCCATCTTAGCTGCACTCACCACCAGTCCCAGAGGATCTGCACGCAGCGTCGGCCTAACACCATACTTGCCGAACACCACAGGTGGCGTCACGAACTTTCCATATAAATCATTACATTAAACCACCATTTTATTGGGCGCCCAGTGCCATGGACCGGGTCACCGCCACCGCAGCACATTCCCCTGACATCGGCCCCGTACCGAGTACCCCATAGCCCTGGGACGGGGGCTACCCATATGGTTGTAGAGGTCTACCAGATCTGGCAACTTTTCTGGCCACAGATTTTTCTCCTCCAAAGGCAATGTCTTCAGTAGGTCAATCACTACCTGGTTCATCTTCTCACACATGCCATTGGTCTGTGGGTGATATGGGGTTGTCCGGATCTTCTTGCAACCATACAAGTTACAGAATTCCTGGAATTTCTGATTCAAAAGCTGGACCTTGATCTGTAAGTACTCTTTCAGGGTAACCATGTGGTCTACAGAAATGCTGTTGGAATGCTCAAGCTGCCGTCCTGGCTGTCTGATCTTTGACAGGCACAACTACCAGTAATCTTGAATAGTGGTCCACGATGGTAAGAGCATAGATGTAGCCTGACCGGCTTGGAACCAGCTTCACATGGTCAAGGGCTACCAACTCAAGTGGCTGTTGGGTGATGATTGGCTGTAGAGGAGCTCTCTGGCTGTCTCGATCCTTTCTGCGCAGGTTACATTGTCCACACTCCCGGCACCACCTCTCAATGGCTTTCCTCATACCAGCCCAGTAGAACCTCTCCCGGAGCAATGCTTCCAACTTCTTCCATCCGAAGTGTCCAGCTCCATTGTGGTATGCTTCCACGACTATTGATGCCTCTCTCTTTGGAACTATCACCTGCTAAACCAGCTCATGAGTGCGGGCATTGATACTCCTCTGACACAGCTTTCCTTCATAAATGAACAGCCGACCTCTTTCCTTCCACAACTGCTGGGTTTCTTCAGGAGCATCCGACTCTGGGCGTGAGTCAGATTGTGTCAGCAGCTCCTTCACCAGGCGGACTGCAGGGTCACTATCTTGCGTTTCTGCCCAGTCATGATGGGGCAATGGATTCAGGGTGACCTCCTTCAAGCCAGACCGTCGGTTTCTCACTCCTTGAGCACACTGGGCTGCAAGTGGCCAGTGGAAGGGAGGCAACTCTATTTCTTCAAGAGCCTCAGGGTCTCCTCCTGCATCTGGCAGATTGGGCATTCTGGACAGCGCATCAGCATTGGCATTCTTGTGCCCTGCCCGGTACTTGATGGTAAACTCATAGTTAGATAGCCGAGCCATCCATCGCTGCTCCAGTGCACCTAATTTTGCAGTGTCCAAGTGGGTCAACGGATTGTTGTCCATGAAGATAGTAAACTTGGCGGAGGCTAGGTAATGCTTGAACCTTTTGGTGACAGCCCAGACTATGGCAAGGAACTCCAGCTTGAAAGAACTGTAGTTATCAGGGTTCCTCTCAGTGGGACGCAACTTCCTGCTGGCGTAGGAGATCACTCTTTCTTTTCCATTCTGTACCTGCAACAGTACTGCTCCTAGTCCCACATTGCTGGCATCCATGTACAGCACAAAGGGTTTGTCATAATCTGGGTAGGCCAAAACTTCGTCACCTGTGAGAGCCATCTTCAATCTGGTGAAGGACCTCTCCAACTCCTCAGTCCATTCAAATGTGGAATTCTTCTGTTTGGTTTTCTTGGACTGCCCCACTAGGAGATTTTGCATAGGAGTGGCTATTTCAGTAAAGCCTTTGATGAATCTCCGGTAGTAGCCAACCAGTCCAAGGAATTGGCGTACTTCATGGAGGTTGCTGGGCTTCATCCAGTCCCGGATGACTGTGACCTTGTCAGGATCTGGTGCCACACCTTCTGCACTGACCACATGACCGAGATACTGCACCTTGGGCTTCTGGAGGTGGCATTTGGAAGGCTTCACCTTCAGGCCAAAATTGGACAAAGCTTCAAACACTTCAGCCAGGTGTTCCAGATGATCTTCATAGGTTTTGGAGAAAACGATGACATCATCAAGATACAACAGGACTGTCTCAAAGTTCATGTGTCCCAGGCAGCACTCCATCAGCCGTTGAAATGTTCCTGGGGCAGTGCAGAGCCCAAATGGCATATAATTGAACTCACAGAGACCCATTGGAGTAGTAAATGCCGTTTTCTCCTTGTCTGCCTCTGCCACGGGAACCTGCCAATACCCACTGGTGAGATCCAAGGTGGAAAAGTAGTTAGCAGTTTTAAGTGCAGCTAATGACTCTTCAATTCTAGGTAATGGGTAGGCATCTTTATGTGTAATGCTGTTAATTTTCCTGTAATCAACACACATTCTCATGGCACCATCCTTTTTCTTTACAAAAATTATTGGAGCTGCCCAGGGGCTACAACTGTCTCTAATAACCCCAGCTTCCTTCATCTCTCTCAACATACTCTTAGCACATTGGTATTGCGTTGGGGGTATAGGTCTGTACCTCTCCTTAATGGGTGGATGGTCTCCAGTGGGGATATGATGTTGAACCCCTTTTGCCTGCCCAAGCCCTAGTGGGTGTTTGCTGAATACCCGCTCATACTCTTGTGTCACTCTGTAAACCCCATTTTTCTGGTATGAAGGTGTGGAGTCGGTCCCCACCTGCAGTTGCTGGCACCACTCTTCCATCTGTTTCACAGAGCCATTGTCCTCCACCTGATCGGATGAGACCAAGGGCTCCGCTGCCTGCAAAGAGTTGTTATTAACGGTGAGCAGCTTAGCAATTGTGGCGTACCGAGGTATTGTGGCCTCCTCCTCGCCACAATTCAAAAGGCGTACAGGTACTCTCCCTTTACATACATCAACCACCCCTCTGGCTGTCAGAACAGTGGGCCTGCTATCAGAATATACTGGTTCTACCAATGCCTGGTAATCTCTCCCTCTGAGACCTATGGCTGCCCGACACCAAATCAACATTTCACATCTGGGGGTATTGCAATGGGGAAGGGATCACTCACTCTGATACTGCCAATTTCTCCTCCAGAGAGTTCTACCTGTTGTCTTTGCATCAGGGCTCTGATCTACTTCTGCAGGACTCGTTGTTCACTGGAACCAGCAGTCTCAGCCACCTGTTGCAACAAGACAATAACCTCGGACAGACAGTTTTCAATTACATTTGTACCAAGAGTCATCATGGGATTATATTCACGTCGATCAATATCCACAACTATCAGACCTTGAGATTTTAGCTCTACCCTCCCCACTTTAACAGTAATTTCTTTACATCCAATCTGCGGCAAAGACTGACCATTACTGGCAATTACTGTTAGTTCATCAGTTGGGCCACGGGTGAGTTCAGAATCAGCCCAATACCACTTGTAGAGGATATAGGGCATGGTGGTCACCTGGGAGCAAGTGTCCAGCAAAGCGTTCATGGGGATGCCGTCAATCACCACTGGAAGGATCGGTCTCCCTCCCACATACTTGGCTCACCAGTTCCTTGGGCCTTGTGGTCCTACTCCTGGGGCTTGCCCCTCTGCCCCAGGGGTTGCTCGTTTAAAGGACAAAATCTTGCAAGATGACCTGCCTTGTAGCAGCGACAGATGGGAAGTCCGTCCTGGTCATAGCGATCGTTGATCCTTCCTCGAAGTGGCGGGGCTCTCCTCCTCCGGAGCCACGGGACATCCTCTGGACTGGAAGCAAACTGGACCTTTCCTTGGAGGATGCCTGCAGGGACTGCACGGTTTTAATAAGCGCAGCCATTCCTTTGGTCAACTCATGGACCTGAAGACGCAGCTCTTCTGTTGGATCTTTATCCAGAGTCTGTGCATCAGCCTCCACAGGGATGGAAGGAAAAGATGTTGCTTCCTGATGGTAGGTGATCGCTGGGCGCCTAGGGGGCGCTGGACGGCTGTCAGTTGATTCCAGCAGTACTCGAATAGCCCTGCAGGGTTTTGCAGGGTTATGATGCGTAACTGTCCTCTGTGGGTACTGGACAGGAGTCCTTCAATGAACTGCTCCTTTAACAGTTTATCTTCTTCCTTCACACTGTCAGGATCAACTTGTTTAACTGCTCGCAGCGCCTCCTGCAGATTGAGAGCATAGTCCCTGATACTGTCCTGCACCTTCTGTTTACAGCCAAAGAACCTCATCTTGATTTCAGCTGCAGGGTGTCAAAGGTGCTTCTTAGCTTGGCCAGGATCTTTGCAACAGTCTCTTTATCAGTGTCCTGCCAGGCTTTCACTTCTCTCTGCGCTGCACCTGTTAGCTGTCCAATCAGGATGTTCACTTTCTGGCTTTCAGACAGAGGGTAGACTTTAAACAAACTGCACAGTCTCCCGTTAAATTCACTCAGGGTATGTGACTCACCCGAGTACTGCGGTAGCCAAGCCGCTCCCAGTATGTAAGGCATGGACAGTGGCATTATGGAGAGCGCTGCGGCGGGCGCTCCTCCTGGCGGTGCTGCCGGGTTGTTGACGGCGTCCGCCGCTACGTCGCCGTGTGGCGCGGACATTCTCTTCCCCCCTAGTTAACGTTAGCCAGGGCCAGGGGTTGTGGGAGCTCACCGGTGGCCGCTTCGTAGGCCCGACGCTCGGGACTCTAGGCCTCAGCTCCTCCCCTTCTCGCGCGCTGTCCTCTCTTCCCGCGTGGCACTTCACTTCTTCTCTGTGGCAGGCTCCGCCAACGAAGGCCTGCCCCTCTTTCTTCTCGCATGCACCAAGCAGCGCGGCAATGGCGGCAATTGGCGCCAATTTCACACACAGTCTTTTTCACAAGCACAGTCTATGGCACACAGGACCCGGGGGGTACCGGGCTCCGTAATCCTGTTCGTGACGCCAAATTGTGTCACCCTCCCAGGGCTGTGGGGTACTCGGCACCGGGCTGCTGTCAGCGGGATGTGTCACAGCAGCGGTGACCCGGTCCGTGGCCCTGGGCGCCCAAGTAATGGGAAATTGAAATGGTGGAATGTAGTTAATGGAATAGTTCATGACGACACCTGTGGTGTTCGGCAAGTGAGATGCTAAGCCGACGCTGCATGCAGATCCACTGGGACTGATGGTATTGTGCAGCAAAGATGTGAAAGCTCCCCACAGGTGAAGCTGTAGTCCCAGGGCAGTGTAGATGTGGTTTGCACGGGGATGTAGCAGTGCCGGAAGGGTAGGAAGCAGACAAGACACAGCGGGGTGCGATTTCTGTACCTTTACTTGATAAGTGCAGTCCGGGGTCCTGATTACAGATGGTATCGGAGCAGGCTAGCCTAGAAGCAGCTCAGGATTCTTTCTCGGCAGAAGGGCTGTGCAGTCTCCTTCCTAGCGCTTATTCAGATGAAGTACTCCTAGTACTGAGTTACACTGAAGTTCCTCACTGTGAGGGAGCTCTCCTTCCTCAGCTCAACCTCCAGCTTCTCTCCACCCGTCTGCACACATGGACCTCCTCACACTGACTGACCACTCCTTCCTCTTGGCCCTCAGAGGGCACTCCTCCCCTCAATTCCGGTTCAGAGTTCCCCCTGCTGGCCTGGAGTGGAACTGTGTTGCATGTATAGGTTAACTGCGAGAGAGACCCTTCACTGCTTCCAAGCATGACCTCACCCTCCTTGGAGGAAGGCAAAGTCACTGTGGCGGCCATACTCCTGAGGGCGCCACATTCGCCGTCTCCTGCCACCAACAGCGAGAACCATAGAGGGAGAGGCACATGCAGTGTGTGCCCGGTGACTACAGAGAGAGGTGCAGTGTGCCTGGTGACTACAGAGAGAAGGTGCAGTGTGCTGGTGACTACCAGAGAGAAAGGCGCCGCACACTAAGTGTCCGTGAGTACTGCACACGTACCACATAAGAGGGACCGCATACAGGACTGACACTTGTGCCCTGATGTTGCCAGGGAATATTTGCCCTGACACTTGCTCCCTGACTGCACCAGTGTATATTTGCAGAGCCACGTTGGGCTCGTACAGGACTGCGGCCTTCACCCTTGTCAGCTAAGGCCTGTTTCACACATCAGTTTTTGAGGTCAGTTAAAATCCGCCAAAATGGCAGAAAAAGGATCCGCGGGCGACGAAACACCAACGGGAGCCACTGGTCCGTTGGTGCGCTGGGATCCGCCGTTAAAGGAACCGCGCCTGGGAAAAAAAACAAACTTCATACCGGCGATGTAGCGGGCATCTGCATGTCGAGCGGGCACGGAGATCTCGGGGGAGCGGTGAGGTCGCGGGCACGGAGATCTCGCGGGAGCAGTGAGGTCACGGGCAAGGAGATCTCATGGGAGCGGGGACGGTGATGTCGGGCACGGAGATGTCGCGGGAGCGGGGACAGTGATGTCGGGCACGGAGATGTCGCGGGGCGGGGATGGTGATGTCGGGCACAGAGATGTCGCGGGAGCGGGGACGGTGATGTCGGGCACGAAGATGTCGCGGGAGCGGGGACGGTGATGTCGGGCACGGAGATGTCGCGGGAGCGGTGATGTCGGGCATGGAGATGTCGCAGGAGCAGTGAGGAGTGAGAGAGAGAGAGAGATTTTATCGGCTCCCGGAAGGGTTAATGGTGAAATTAGCGGACCGTCAACGAAAAAAAACATTGCATGGTCCGTTTCATCCACCCGGGAGCCGCTAAAATCTTGGCGGATCTGTACAAAAACGGGTGTGACGGACAACCATCAGTCAAGATCCGCCAATAATGTAACTCTATGGGTGAAAAAAACGGATCAGCCCCTTTTTTGGCGGATCCGTTTTTTTTCAAAATTGGCGGATCTTGACTGATGGTAAAAAACTGATGTGTGAAACAGGCCTAATTCAGCATATGGACTAGGGGCAGCGGAAGGTACCAGAGACCGATCGCTGTCACCTTTACCTCAGAATATCCTTTGTTATTGCACTGTTTATACCCCTGTTTTACCCATTACCTCCCTGCGTGGAGTATTCCCATGTTAATAAATCTGATAACCCTTGCTCTGCCTCCTGCCCATCACTGCATCTCGCAACCTGCTCACATCAGCGCACCTGAGACACCGACAGGAGCAGCGCACCAAGAAACAGGACTGAGGTGAGTATGCAGTGTTATTTTTTTTTTTCATTTGTATGGGATGTTTGGGTGGGCATGGGGAGGCTATGGGGGTGTCATGCTGACATTGGGAGGCTACGGGGGTGACCTGCAGCACATGGGGAAGCTATGGGGGTGACATGCAGCACATGGGGAGGCCATGGGGGTGTCATGCAGCACATGAGGAGGCTATGGGGGTTTCATGCAGCACATGGGGAGGCTATGGGGGTGACATGCAGCACATGGGGAGGCTATGGGGGTGTCATTCAGCACATGAGGAGGCTATGGGGGTTTCATGCAGCACATGGGGAGGATATGGGGGTATCATGCAGCACATGGGGAGGCTGTGGGGGAAACATGCAGCACATGGAGGCTATGGGGGTGACATGCTATACATGGAGAGGCTATGGGGTGTTATGCTGCACATGGAGAGGCAATGGGGGCCTCATGCAGTATATGGTGAGACTCATGCAGTATATATAGAAAGGCTGTGTGGGGCTCATGCAGAATATATAGGGAGGCTGTGTGGGGCTCATGCAGTATATAGGGAGGCTGTGTGGGGCTCGTGCAGTATAAAGGGAGGCTGTGTGAGGCTCATGCAGTATATATAGAAGGGGTCCCCAACCTTTAGTTCGGGAGCCACATGTGGTTTGCGGTCCCATGAATTGTGGCTCGCGGCTGTCTTCCAGCTTGGTGTATTAGATCCAGGTCTAGCAACAGGTATGAGGAGCACATCTCAAAATGGTGAATTTTGTGAGTAGCCCTGCACAGAAGAGCAGATCTGGATGCCTATATACTTGTCTTAGAGTTTTCGATGTTTTTTAAGTATGGTATGCTGGAGACAGGATGATACTACCTGTCGGAGGAGGTGACTGAAGCTGGATGTGACAGTGAGTTGAGAGTGCTGGATGGGAGAATACTGAATGGGGGTATTGTGGGGATCACTGGATCTTGTTATACGGCTTCTGGGGGATTTCTGTGGAAAAGCTTTGGTTATCATTATACCCGTAATGGGGGGCTCTGGTTGCCACTACTCTGAGGGGGGAAGGAGCTGGAGGTGGCTGGCGACCCTCTCTCAGAGATGAAGGTGGCTCTTTAGATCAGAAAGGTTGGGGACCACTGATATATAGGGAGGCTGTGTGGGGCTCATGCAGTATATATAGGGTGCCTATGTGGGGCTCATGCTGTATATGAGGAGGCTGTGTTGGGCTCATGCTGTATATGTGGAAACTGTGTGAGTCTCATGCTGGAGGCGATGTGGGGCTCATGCTGTATATAGGGAGGTTGTGTGGGGCTCATGCAGTATATAGGAAGGCTGTGTGTGGCTCATGCGGTGTATATAGGGAGGCTGTGTGGGGTTCATGCTGTATATGGGGAGGCTGTTTGGGGCTCATGCTGTATATAAGGAGGCTGTGTGGGGCTCATGCTGTATATAGGGAGGCTGTGTGGGGCTCATGCTGTATATAGGGAGGCTGTGTGGGGCTCATGCTGTATATAGGGAGGCTGTGTGGGGCTCATGCTGTATATAGGGAGGTTGTGTGGGGCTCATGCAGTATATAGGAAGGCTGAGTGTGGCTCATGCGGTGTATATAGGGAGGCTGTGTAGGGCTCATGCAGTATATAGGGAGGCTGTGTGGGTCTCATGCAGCATATATTGAGACTGTGTGTGCCTCATGTTGTAAATGGGGAGGTTGTATGTGCCTCATGCTGTTTATGGGGAGACTGTGGAGGCTTCATGCCGTATATAGGGAGGCTGTGTGGGGCTCAAGCAGTATATAGGGAGGCTGTATGGGGCTCACGCAGTATATAGGGAGGCTGTATGGGGCTCACGCAGTATATAGGGAGGCTGTGTGGGGCTCATGCTGTATATGGGGAGGCTGTGTGGGGCTCATTCTGTATATAGAGAGGCAGTGTGGGGATCATGCTGTATATAGGGAGGCTGTGTGGGGCTCATGCTGTGTATGGGGAGGCTCTGGGGTTCATGCTGTGTATAGGGAGGCTGTGTGGGGCTCATACTGTATATGGGGAGGCTCTGGGGTTCATGCTGTGTATAGGGAGGCTGTGTGGGGCTCATGCTGTATATATAGGGAGGCTGTGTGGGGCTCATGCTGTATATGGGGAGGCTCTGGGGTTCATGCTGTGTATAGGGAGGCTGTGTGGGGCTCATACTGTATATGGGGAGGCTCTGGGGTTCATGCTGTGTATAGGGAGGCTGTTTGGGGCTCATGCTGTATATAGGGAGGCTGTGTGGGGCTCATTCTGTATATAGAGAGGCAGTGTGGGGATCATGCTGTATATAGGGAGGCTGTGTGGGGCTCATGCTGTATATGGGGAGGCTCTGGGGTTCATGCTGTGTATAGGGAGGCTGTGTGGGGCTCATACTGTATAAGGGGAGGCTCTGGGGTTCATGCTGTGTATAGGGAGGCTGTGTGGGGCTCATGCTGTATACAGTCATGGCCAAAAGTATTGACACCCCTGCAATTCTGTCAGATAATACTCAGTTTCTTCCTGAAAATGATTGCAAACACAAATTCTTTGGTATTATTATCTTCATTTAATTTGTCTTAAATGAAAAAACACAAAAAGAATTGTCCTAAAGCCAAATTGGATATAATTCCACACCAAACATAAAAAAGAGGGTGGACAAAAGTATTGGCACTGTGCGAAAAATCATGTGATGCTTCTCTAATTTGTGTAATTAACAGCACCTGTAACTTACCTGTGGCACCTAACAGGTGTTGGCAATAACTAAATCACACTTGCAGCCAGTTGACATGGATTAAAGTTGACTCAACCTCTGTCCTGTGTCCTTGTGTGTACCACATTGAGCATGGAGAAAAGAAAGAAGACCAAAGAACTGTCTGAGGACTTGAGAAACCAAATTGTAAGGAAGCATGAGCAATCTCAAGGCTACAAGTCCATCTCCAAAGACCTGAATGTTCCTGTGTCTACCGTGCGCAGTGTCATCAAGAAGTTTAAAGCCCATGGCACTGTGGCTAACCTCCCTAGATGTGGATGGAAAAGAAAAATTGACAAGAGATTTCAACGCAAGATTGTGCGGATGTTGGATAAAGAACCTCGACTAACATCCAAACAAGTTCAAGCTGCCCTGCAGTCCGAGGGTACAACGGTGTCAACCCGTACTATCCATCGGCATCTGAATGAAAAGGGACTGTATGGTAGGAGACCCAGGAAGACTCCACTTCTTACCCCGAGACATAAAAAAGCCAGGCTGGAGTTTGCCAAAACTTACCTAAAAAAGCCTAAAACATTTTGGAAGAATGTTCTTTGGTGAGATGAGACAAAAGTAGAGCTTTTAGGGCAAAAGCATCAACATAGAGTTTACAGGAGAAAAAAGAGGCATTCAAAGAAAAGTACACGGTCCCTACAGTCAAACATGGCGGAGGTTCCCTGATGTTTTGGGGTTGCTTTGCTGCCTCTGGCACTGGACTGCTTGACCGTGTGCATGGCATTATGAAGTCAGAAGACTACCAACAAATTTTGCAGCATAATTTAGGGCCCAGTGTGAGAAAGCTGGGTCTACCTCAGAGGTCATGGGTCTTCCAGCAGGACATAACCCAAAACACACTTCAAAAAGCACTAGAAAATGGTTTGAGAGAAAGCACTGGAGACTTCTAAGGTGGCCAGCAATGAGTCCAGACCTGAATCCCATAGAACACCTGTGGAGAGATCTAAAAATGGCACTTTGGAGAAGGCACCCTTCAAATATCAGGGACCTGGAGTAGTTTGCCAAAGAAGAATGGTCTAAAATTCCAGCAGAGCATTGTAAGAAACTCATTGATGGTTACCGGAAGCGGTTGGTGGCAGTTATTTTGGCTAAAGGTTGTGCAACCAAGTATTAGGCTGAGGGTGCCAATACTTTTGTCCGGCCCATTTTTGGAGTTTTGTGTGAAATGATCAATGTTTCGCTTTTTGCTTCATTCTCTTTTGTGTTTTTTCATTTAAGACAAATTAAATGAAGATAATAATACCAAAGAATTTGTGTTTGCAATCATTTTCAGGAAGAAACTGAATATTATCTGACAGAATTTCAGGGGTGTCAATACTTTTGGCCATGACTGTATATAGGGAGGCTGTGTGGGGCTCATGCTGTATATGGGGAGGCTCTAGGGTTCATGCTGTGATAGGGAGGCTGTGTGGGGCTCATACTGTATATGGGGAGGCTCTGGGGTTCATGCTGTGTATAGGGAGGCTGTGTGGGGCTCATTCTGTATATAGAGAGGCAGTGTGGGGATCATGCTGTATATAGGGAGGCTGTGTGGGGCTCATGCTGTATATGGGGAGGCTCTGGGGTTCATGCTGTGTATAGGGAGGCTGTGTGGGGCTCATACTGTATATGGGGAGGCTCTGGGGTTCATGCTGTGTATAGGGAGGCTGTGTGGGGCTCATGCTGTATATATAGGGAGGCTGTGTGGGGCTCATGCTGTATATGGGGAGGCTCTGGGGTTCATGCTGTGTATAGGGAGGCTGTGTGGGCTCATACTGTATATGGGGAGGCTCTGGGGTTCATGCTGTGTATAGGGAGGCTGTTTGGGGCTCATGCTGTATATATAGGGAGGCTGTGTGGGGCTCATTCTGTATATAGAGGGACAGTGTGGGGATCATGCAGTGTATATAGGGAGGCTGTGTGGGGCTCATACTGTATATGGGGAGGCTCTGGGGTTCATGCTGTGTATAGGGAGGCTGTGTTGGAATTTTGCTGGATATGGGGTAGGCTGTTTAGAGCTCATGTTGCATATGGGGGAGACTGTGTGGGGCTCTTACACTATATAAGGGGCTGTTGGGGGGCTCATAAGATATACAAAAGTGGCTGTACTCGGGTTCAAATTATATATAGGGGGATTTCAGCATACTTAATTCTGCTCAATATTAAGTGATTCAATTAATATAATTATAATATATCGATATTAATATTAACTAAAATTAATTCTGGCCTATTGGTTCGGCTTTCCACAACAATCAGTCTCTCATGTGGCCTCTCGGGAAAATTAATTGCCCACCCCTGAGATAGATAGCTAGACAGATAGACAGACAGACTTTAAAACCCGTGTGAACCACCATAGGTACACAATCAGGAAAAGAGGATTGATTTACCTGTTTCAAAACACTTTGCAGAACAGGGTCATAATGAAAAAAGTTTAAAATTTAGTATTATTGACCACATCCCTCACTTGAGACGGGGTGGGGACCGAGTCAAATTATTGAAAATAAGGGAGCTGTTTTGGATCTGAAGGTTAAAAACATTAAAACCCTTTGGTTTGAATGTAAATTATAAACTGCAAATAGTCCTTTGAGGTTGTATTTTAATTTTGGTATTTTTCTATCCCAAGGAAAAAATTTTTATCTTCATTTTCATAAATTTATTTTTTATATATTTTTTGGAGATTGTTTGAACCCCGATACATAACTCGCCCCATTGAAATTAATAGGAATGTACATTGGATATCAGCAACTTGCATTGTCCCGGATATTATTTTGATAAAATTCTCTCAGTTTTCAACTGGAAATATTTCATGGATGTGAGTGGTGAAAGAAAAGGGAAGCACTGCACCTAATGGAGATATAGGATTGGGATCCATGCCTCATTTAGGGCTTGTGTCCCTCTCCTTTAAAATATAAACAGAGAGAACGTTTTTCTTTTTTCTTTTTTATCTTTTTCTTATATACAATGAAGATGATGCTTAGGTTGCTGAAATTTAAGATGCGCAAGCGTGATATTTATTTTTCTGACATGCGCAGTTTGTTCTATCCTTTTGCCAGGAGCCAAAATAGCGCTGGACTTTTTTCCTGCTGCTACTGCGCAAGCGCAGCGTTATGCTACAAATGTCTATTGATTCACTGTCTCCTGACATGCGCATTCAGCGCAGGAGGACGCTGACAGGCGTGTGTATCTGAATGGGGCGAGCCATGCAGAGAATTTTTTAATATTTCTCAATAATATGCACCTGCACTTTTATTGCTTATTAATATGATAATGCACATTGTATGCAATTATATGAATTAATATTCACTGCACTGCACTTTATGAGATGTATATGGATCTATGAGAAAGTCCACATGACTTGTATGTTGTTCACAATGGAAAATTATGTTTTTTGTAATATTGATCTTAAATGATTGTAATCATGAACACCCTTTATATACCCTGTATATGCACTTTACCACTGCTTGAGAAAGGTTCGTTTGTTTGAACCGAAATGTCGCTATCATGGGCTAAATAAAATAGCTCTCTTCTTTCACAAGAAACAAAGTGCTGTTCCAATTCTTTGGATCACTAGATAGATAGATATGGAATAGATAGATAGATAGATAGATAGATAGATAGATAGATAGATAGATACAGTGCCTTGCGAAAGTATTCGGCCCCCTGGAACTTTTCAACCTTTTCCCACATATCATGCTTCAAACATAAAGATACCAAATGTAAATTTTTGGTGAAGAATCAACAACAAGTGGGACACAATTGTGAAGTTGAACGAAATTTATTGGTTATTTTAAATTTTTGTGGAAATTCAGAAACTGAAAAGTGGGGCGTGCAATATTATTCTGCCCCTTTGCTTTCAGTGCAGCAAACTCACTCTAGAACTTCATTGTGGATCTCTGAATGATCCCATGTTGTCCTAAATGACTAATGACGATAAATATAATCCACCTGTGTGTAATCAAGTCTCCGTATAAATGCACCTGCTCTGTGATAGTCTCAGGGTTCTGTTTGATGCACAGAGAGCACCATGAAGACAAAGGAACACAACAGGCAGGTCCGTGATACTGTTGTGGAGAAGTTTAAAGCTGGATTTGGATACAAAATGATTTCCAAAACTTTAAACATCCCAAGGAGCACTGTGCATGCGATCATATTGAAATGGAAGGAGTATCATACCACTGCAAATCTACCAAGAGCCAGCCGTCCCTCTAAACTTTCATCTCAAACAAGGAGAAGACTGATCAGAGATGCAGCCAAGAGGCCCGTGATCACTGTGGATGAACTGCAGAGATCTACAGCTGAGGTGGGACAGTCTGTCCATAGAACAACAATCAGTCGTACACTGCACAAATCTGGCCTTTATGGAAGAGTGGCAAGAAGAAAGCCATTTCTCAAAGATTTCCATAAAAAGTGTTGTTTAATGTTTGCAACAAGCCACCTGGGAGACACACCAAACATGTGGAAGAAGGTGCTCTGGTCAGATGAAACCAAAATCAAGCTTTTTTGGCAACAATGCTAAATGATATGTTTGGCGTAAAGGCAACACAGCTCATCATCCTGAACACACCATCCCCACTGTCAAACATGGTGGTGGCAGTATCATGGTTTGGGGCAGCTTTTCTTCAGCAGGGACAGGGAAGATGGTTAAAATTAATGGGAAGATGGATGAAGCCAAATACAGGACCATTCTTGAAGAAAACCTGTTGGAGTCTGCAAAAGACCTGAGATTGGGACGGAGATTTGTCTTCCAACAAGACAACGATCCCAAACATAAAGCAAAATCTACAATGGAATGGTTCACAAATAAACATATCCAGGTGTTAGAATGGCCAAGTCAAAGTCCAGACCTGAATCCAATCGAGAATCTGTGGAAAGAGCTGAAAACTGCTGTTCACAAACGATCTCCATCAAACCTCACTGAGCTCGAGCTATTTGCCAAGGAAGAATGGGCAAGAATTTCAGTTTCTCGATGTACAAAACTGATAGAGACATACCCCAAGAGACTTGCAGCTGTAATCACAGCAAAAGGTGGCGCAACAAAGTATTAAGTTATAGGGGCCGAATAATATTGCACGCCCCACTTTTCAGTTTCTGAATTTCCACAAAAATTTAAAATAACCAATAAATTTCATACAACTTCACAATTGTGTCCCACTTGTTGTCGATTCTTCATCAAAAATTTACATTTGGTATCTTTATGTTTGAAGCATGATATGTGGGGAAAGGTTGAAAAGTTCCAGGGGGCCGAATACTTTTGCAAGGCACTGTAGATAGATAGATAGATAGATAGATAGATAGATAGATAGATAGATAGATAGATAGATATGGGATAGATAGAGGAAAAATGGAATAGCATCATTTAGATGAATTCCATTTGTATAAATCTTATAGAAGAAAAAAGGAGGCAGCACTCCAATAAATGAGAAAGGGTGGTCACAGCCAAAACCTTGCCACAACATATGGGCTAATAAAGTCCACTTTTTTTCATCATTCATTGGAGTTCTGACTCTTTTTTCCTTCTAGATAGATAGATAGATAATACATTTTTAAAAGATTGATCTGAAGATAAGCTAATGCCTGCGTTCACACCAGATATTACACTAGAATACAGTAGATATCAGTATATAGCAATAAAAAGTATTAATCGGTCACTAATTGAATATTGTCCAAGTAATTCTCAGACATTTCCTCCAGCCAGTGGCCGCTGGTCTCCATTGTATTATGTGATGGGATGTACCCAGCATTGTCAGAGGGCGATTTACACCAGGAGAAAAGATGCAAAATATGGAGAATCTGCTAAAAGCTGGAATAAGCGAGATATTAATGTGCTATGAGGAGAGCAGGGCAGTGTACAGGCTCGTCAGACAATGCTCACACCACAAGGAGCTCTTTGTGTGAGGAGCAGCCAGCGAATGTCCAGGAATAACCAGCCAGGCGTGCGCTTTACGGCAATCAGCGGCCAAGGCGTTAGTTACACGCAGCTGGGAGCTGCGGGCGCTGGAAATTGGACAGCGCTGCCTCCTGCTGGGTAAATGAGGTATTGACCTATCTATCCCAACCTGTCTCACACCCCATGCTGAGAGCTCCGCACCGTCCAATAGGAATCATTTCAGCGTGGAGAAAAACCTTCTGGGCTCTTTGGGATCATCCCTTATTGGGTGAGAAATTGTGATCTATATGATCATTTATATATCTCTATATCCCCTTCTGCCGACATACACTTATTAGTTATTTTTTTATCATGGGGAAACATTTTGTTACAAGCACTTAAATGTATTCGTTTCATAGGGAAATTTCTTATATCGCCTTCTTGGAGTTTAATAGATTAATAAGGTAATTTTTAATGAGCTCAGGGAGCTGTCATTTCATAGGAAAAAATTAGGACTTTTTTTTATAATTCTGCCAGAAGAATTGACGAAATTCGGTCTGTTCGGAGGAAGGTGCGCAGGAGGCGTCGTCTCAACCAAACATTATCTCTGCAATGAAAAAGGAACGATGTCTTTTTTTTTTTCACGAAAACTGGATAATTCGGAAAATAATCATTCATTGGTTGTAAAGATAATAATGGTACAAACAAGTGCAGCCAATGTGAGTGCAAAAAATGGGAGTAAAATAAAGTGAATGATCGTTGATTTGTGTATTATTTAATTATTTGCATTTTTCAGTGAATTCGGTTTGGAATTGTAATTATTACTGTGAGTTTTATTAACTGTGAATTGTCCTTCTTCTTTGGCATCACTTGCTCTATAATCCATGACCGGTCCCGCCTGGCTCCATCACTGTGCAGTGTACACGGGGTCCAGCAGGGGGCACACCGCCCGGATCAGCCAGCTATCAATATAATGAGAGGAGTGGGAGAATGGGGGAGGAGGCAGCGAGGTCCCCGGACAGGAGGCCCGGATCAGCAGACAGGACGTGGGAGGGGGCGAGTCAGATGTGCGGCCTCCAGGGTGTACAACATGAAGGTCAAGTGTCACATCCTGTCTCAGTCACTTCTCTATGTCCCTTGTATGTCTGCAGAGCAATGGAGTCATTATCTATGGGAGGTGGTGACACTCAGTACACACTCACAGCAACAGCAAAGCTTCCTATCTATCTACAGCTATTTATCTGTACTATCTCTATCTATCTATCTATCTATCTATCTATACTATGTATCTATATCTATCCCATATCTATCTATCTATCTATCTATCCCATATCTATCTATCTTTTCTATCTATCTATCTCTATCTATACTATGTATCTATATCTATCCCATATCTATCTATCTTTTCTATCTATCTATCTATATATCTCTATCTATCTATACTATGTATCTATATCTATCTATCTATCTATCTATCTATACTATGTATCTATATCTATCCCATATCTATCTATCTTTTATATCTATCTATCTATACTATGTATCTATATCTATCCCATATCTATCTATCTTTTCTATCTATCTATCTATCTATCTATCTATCTATCTATCTATCTCTATCTATACTATGTATCTATATCTATCTATCTATCTATACTATGTATCTATATCTATCCCATATCTATCTATCTTTTCTATCTATCTATCTATCTATCTATCTCTATCTATCTATACTATGTATCTATATCTATCTATCTATACTATGTATCTATATCTATCCCATATCTATCTATCTTTTCTATCTATCTATCTATCTATTTATCTATCTAGCCAATATCTATCTATCTATCAATTATCTATCTATCTATCTATATAATATATCTATCTCCTATCTACATTATCCATTTGGCTTGAAAAAGGTCCTCACTTGGACCGAAACATTGCCTTATGAGCGATAAAAAAAAACACTTTTTATATTTTATTAATTGTGTTGGCATGCTGCTTCTAATTTTACTCTATCAGTTATAATTGCTGCTATTATTATTATTACCAGCTATTATTAAAATATGTATTTGTCTGTGTTACTGGGTAGATATACCAGCTAGGTATCGTTCACCTCTGCAACCATTGTATCTCTCAGCTATCTTTCGATCTTGGTGCAGGATATTATAGAGCAGTTTTGGTCGTGCAGGATTCTCTGTCTATGGCAGTCACATCCCATCCCCGATGCTGCATAGCACCCCCAGAGTCGCATGGTGGTGGCTGCCGAGTTCAGCTCCGTCTGAGCGGCTCCAGCACATTCCTCCCAGCGCTGAGGAAGAAGGAAAGTGTTGTGTGTTCTAGATCTGTATCATATAATTAACTGGAACAATGCAGCCAAACTAACAATTGTTTCCCAGTAATAATCACAAGTGAGAACATCGCCGAGTACAATGCCGGCTGCGGCAGTCAGCGCCTGCTGCATGGTGTGAACTGCAGCCTGTGTTATCTCTAGGAGAAGAGCAGCCTGAAACTTTGTCATCATTTCTACACTAATCACTTCTGTTCATTCATTAAACATGTGGTTATAGTATGGAGCAATGTGTTATGTGATCGTTATACAGCACACGTGTTCTTACTGCTAAATTTAATTTACTAATGCCATGTGCAAGAATAATATTATTTATTTCGTTAATATCCTTATCGAATACTGAAGTTCACTTGTGATTCAGCGATTGACTACAGTTGCCCATTAAATTGGAATAATTACCATTTATAAAGTGCAGCAATAAACATCATACACAGTAAAATAAAAGTGTTCCATATAAAGTCTATCAATCTGCCAATTTTTCAATTTATCTATCTATTATCTATCTATCTATTATCTATCTATCGAATAGAATCTATATTGTAACTGTCTATATTTTTATATCTAAGTAGAGGAACAGATAAATGTAGATGATCGTAGCTAGATAGATGATTTATAGATGCATAGATAAACAGATGGATAAATAAATAAAAATATCATATGTACACGATATATAGTTACAAAGATAAAAAAGACAGATGATGATGATAGATAAAATATAGATAGACAAAATATAAATAATAGATATAGACAAATTAATAGATATATCATACACGATCTAGTCATATAGATAGAAGATATACAGATAAATATTAGATAGATAGATAGATATGGGATAGATATGGGATAGATAGATATGGGATAGATAGATAGATAGATAGATAGATAGATAGATAGATATGGGATAGATAAACAGATAGATGATAGATAGATAGATATGAGATAGATATGAGATAGATAGATAGATAGATAGATAGATAGATAGATAGATAGATAGATAGATAGATATGGGATAGATAGATAGATAGATATGGGATAGATAGATAGATAGATAGATAGATAGATAGATATGGGATAGATAAACAGATAGATAGATAATAGATAGATGATAGATAGATAGAACACAGATAAAATATGAAAAGATTGAGATTTGTTTGTGAACATCATCAGATAGAGCCATTGTGTATTTATAAGGTTTCAGTAACAGTCATATTTAATAGTATATTATTATAAATGGTGTTTTTTTACTTGCAACTTGTAAATATGCCGACTTTAAAGAAGAAAGAATAGGTGTCTGGTTCCTTCATTTCTACAATACTATGGGACACAGAGTATAGAGGAAGCCACAGACAGAACTTCAGCTCCTGCAGGATCTCCAGACCTGGCTTCTCTCCTAGCGCAGCAGCAGATGACATCCTCAGTTATGGGGCTGTTTTCTCTCACAATTAGAAACTCTTCTCCCCGCAATGGTTAATAGCTGTTCATTGTGATCAGAAAACTCTGCTGTAATCTGCCCTGTGCCGCCAGCAGGATCCGCACACCACATAGAAGTGATCTGGAGCTGCCCAAAGTCCACACTGGTCCCCAGGGTGTGACCATAAGAAAGGAGACCTGCACCAGCTCCAGGGGCCTGTGATACCCAGGGGTGCAGAGACACATGGCCAGAAGACAGGCACACAGAACAGAGGGAGCAGGGGAAATAACGGGTGTACAGAAGTGACCATGGGCTGAATGTAACACTCATCCTTATTACATAAGGAGACCAATAAATATTATATAGGCAGGTAGTTATTAGATAGAGAGATAAGGGAAATTGATGTAGTTTTATTTAGATATATCAGCAGAAAAAATATGTACAACATAGTTGATTGAATGATATTTATTAATAATGGAATGAATTATGAATGATGATGGTGATGATATAATACTAATAATAATAACGACAACAAACAAATACAAGAGACATTAGATAACATTGTAAACACACACCTGAAAAACCGCCTGGCTCATCTGCTTATGCCTTATTTCCTTGTTATTATTCTGTTATTATAGATACATCATTATCTCAGGCTTGTGGACATTCTCTACATGTTGTTTTTCCAGCATCATGAGCTGAAAGTTTGCTCCAAACCACAACTACAGACCCAGTAAAATATTATTGTCAGACATTGGCTCTACAGCTCATGTCAGGCTGTGCCTCCTGGTTGGTTTAGTTGCCTTTAGTTTAGAAAATGAAATAATTAACGGTTTGTTATTTTGCAAAATCCCAGTATTTTTTACACTGCAAATGAGTTTAGCTCTTTAAATAAAATTATCCTAATTATCAATAGAAAGATAATAATAATAATAATAATAATAATAATAACAGCAACAACAATAATACAAATATTTATTATTAGTAGTAGTATTATTATTACTATTATTATTTTCTACTATATATTAATCATGGTTTTTTCATATATTATCATGCATCCATATCTATCTATCTATCTATCTATCATATCTATCAATCTATCCCATATCTATCTATCTCATATCTATCTATCTCATATCTATCTATCTATCTATCTATCTATCTATCTATCATATCTATCAATCTATCCCATATCTATCTATCTATCTATCTGTCTGTCTATCCATCCCATTTCCAGTGTTGGTCTGGGGTGCATATGGCCCACCAGTAACACTGTCTTTGGGGGCCCACTTTTCACCTGCATACAAATATTACACTACCATCATTCACAAATGTACCTATATCTCTATATAATAATAAACTGGGTAGTTTGGTCAGTGAATGATGAGATACTACTTTTTTCTGTACGTAGTGAATCAATTAAATTATGCCAAGTACTGCCCATATAGTGGGGTTGAGGGCCCAGATCTGCACAGGGGCCCCCTGGGGGATTTCCCTGTTACCCTATAAGCCAGTCCGAGCCTGCCCATATCTATCTATCTATCTATCTATCTATCTATCTATCTATCTATCTATCTATCCATCTATCTCATATCCATCTATCCCATATCTATCTATCTATCTATCTATCCCATATCTATCTATCTATCTATCTATCTATCCCATATCTTTCTATCTATATATTATCTATTTATCTATCTATTTATCTATTTATCTATCTATCCCATATCTTTCTATCTATATACTATCTATTTATCTATCTATTTATCTATTTATCTATCTATCCCATATCTTTCTATCTATATATTATCTATTTATCTATCTATTTATCTATTTATCTATCTATCCCATATCTTTCTATCTATATACTATCTATTTATCTATCTAATTATCTATATAATTATCTATTTATCTATCTATATATTATCTATCTATCTAGCTCTCATCTGAATGTGTGGTGTGTCAGCTGCAGGGCTCCAGGTTATCCATCTTGCACTCCCTATCACCCCTCTCTCCTGTGCAGTGTGAGGGGTGCTGTGTGGTTTTTGGCTTTCCCTCCATGTCTTCCCCACACACAGGAGGGATTAGATCTGGGGTGCTTGCTTGTTATTGTGCTGTCCACCAGGCTTGTCAGGTAGTGAGGAGTGTAATAACAGGTCAGGTGAGTGATAGAGACATGTGTCAATCACTGCAGTGACAGCCAGGACCACTCACCACCTGGCCTGCTCCTCAGCCATAGTGATCAGCCAAATCACTGGCAGAATTAAAATGTCACACATACTAGTCAACTTACAGCCCCATCACAGGGCAGCTGATGGGAGAGCTGCAGCTCTGACTGCTCCTCACCCACACACAGGTACATCTGTCTATTTGCTCTCTTATCAGCTTCATAGTTTGCTGCCAAGTGCAGCTACATCTTTTACACTATTATACATCTACATCCATATTGGTATTGTCAGATCCAGGGAACTTTCCATGAAGAAAAAAAACATATAGATTAGGAATTACTGTAGAGTAATATGTAAAAACCATTGTAAAAAAATAAATGTAGGAAAGCTGTGGGTTTATTTGAGTTTTATGATTATTTATTATTATTATTATTATTATTATTATTATTATTATAGCGCCATTTATTCCTGGGCGCTTTACTTGTGAAAAAGGATATACATAACAAATAAAAAATGTTGAGCAATAATTTGAGTATTGCTTTTCTAGACAGTAGATAACATAAAGCCTTCACACTGCACTAATCAGCTCTAGCTGCAAACTATTGTAGCCCAATTACGCTGCCCCCCCAAAAATCCCATTAATTAAATAATCGTAACAATTAGAACGGAATGATAGATACAAGATCGCATGATTCCAATAATTCCAAAGCTATGTTATAAATAATTTCTATTCCTAATATTATTACATTTACAAGTGTAGCCAGGTCATTAAATAACTATAATTGTACAATGTGCGGGTTTTTGCTATAATTAATATTAATTGTATGAAAGAATACCATAGAGGTAATTGAAAATAAATAATTATATAGAAACAGACAGATTATTTAGTCATTTATATTTTATTGTTGCATTAATAAATGCCCTGTTTTCAATCTATTATTTTCCAAATAGAATCATACATAAACATCCATTTAATTGTTTTAGGAAAGACTATAGGATCCAACAGATGGAAGGTATATTACATTTTACAAAGTCAATAATTGTCATTTCTGAATAAATAACTTTGATTACTTGATTGTGTGATATTCCCAATATTGTAATAGATAAACACATTTGTGTGCAGCATAATTCAAACTGTTCATGCAGTTTGCACATTAGCCACCAGGTGGAGCCGCACAGTTGGAGCAGCAGAGCCTCAGTCTTCCTGTGATCCCTGGGAGGACCAGGTCTGAAATCATTAGGGTGTTAAAAACAAATTAAAACAATTACACAAGTTAAATTTATATTGCTGATATTGGTAGAGCAAACAAAACAAGGCAGGAATTTGCAGCATAAAAGACAAGACATATGCCCTGTCCTGATAGAATTCCACAATTTATTTGACGCAGCCATTAATCCTACTTACCTTGCTGATATTTTCAGCTAATCCTATTTCTTCATGTTTTACAATGACTGTGAAATGACATATTTTGTTCCTCTGGCGGACGTTTTACATGACAAACGCATTGTTTGGGTGTCCCAGTCGCCATAGGTATAGAGCAGCTATCTATGAGCTGGGTCATGCTAGGAAGCTGAAGGCCCAAGGACTGGAAGGCCAGACAGCAACAAAATGGGACCACTCAAGGGAAACTTCACCAGAGGGAAGAAAACACATTCAATTTCCTGAATTTTTTTTCCCTTTCAGGGTTATTTATTTTTGCTGCCTTAGAAGTACAAATTGAAAGTTCTTTGCAGTGGTCTCCGGCTACATTCCTCCTAAATCCGGCTGCTGTTCAAATAAACTCCGGCCTCTCTCTGTCTGACAATCTATCTGACTGTGTGACTAAAAGGCAGAAATTGCCACCTGGAATTATAGCTGCCCTGTGCCCAGGTGTCCCCGCACCCCCAACACCAAGGCCTACACCTCCTCTCCCTGCTCAGTCATGGGTCAGTCCTGGAACAATTGGATACATGCATTATATTCTTTTTCTGTCTTTCTTTCTTTCTTTCTTTATTTCTTTCTTCGTTTCTCTCTTTCTTTCTATCTTTTTTGTTCTTTCTTTCCTTACTCTCTATATTTCTTTTGCCTTTTTATTCCTTTCTCTCTTTCTTTCTTTCTCACTTTTTTCTCTCGCTCTCTTTCTTTCTACGTTCCTTCCTTTCTCTCTTTCTTTTTCTTTTCTATCTTTTTCACTTTTTTCTCTTTCTTTCTTTCTTTTTTTCTCTTACTTTCTTTCTTTCCTTCCTATCTTTCTATTTCTTTGTTCGTTTCTCTCTTTCTTTCTTTCTATCTTTTTTGTTCTTTCTTCCTTTCTCTCTATATTTCTCTAGCTTTTTTCTTCTTTTCTTTCCTTCTCGCGCTCTCTTTCTTTCTACGTTCCTTTCTTTCTCTCTTTCTTTTTCTTTTCTATCTTTTTCTCTCTTTTTCTTTCTTTCTTTGTCTCTCTTTCTCTTTCACCCTCTTTTCTTTCTTTCTTTCCTTCCTCTCTATCGTTCTGTTTCTTCGTTTCTCTTTCTTTCTGTCTATTTTTTGTTCTTTCTTCCTTTCTCTCTATCTTTCTCTTGCTCTTTTTTCTTTCCTTCTTTCTCTCTATATTTCTTTTGCTTTTTTCTTCCTTTCTCTCTCCTTCTTTCTCTCACTTTTTTCTCTCGCTCTCTTTCTTTCTACGTTCCTTCCTTTCTCTCTTTCTTTTTCTTTTCTATCTTTCTCTTTTTTCTCTTTCTTTGTCTCTCTTTCTCTTGCATTTTCTTTATTTCTTTCTTTCTCTCCTTTTTTTCTTCCTGTCTTTCTTTTTTCCTTTCTTTCTTTTTATTTCTATATATATCATATTAATTGATAGATAGATTGATCTATCTCATATTTAACTATTGTATAACGGAGCAGCATAAAAATAATAAATGTGCAGCAAAAGGTGCTAGAGCCTCCTGCACATGTACCAACTTTGTCCACTAAAATAAAACAAAATAGAGAGACAGCACTCACATGATGCAAAAAAGTGTAATTTTATTAACCCATTTGGTGATGTTTCGGTCCTAAAGTTGTGTGATGGGACCAAAATGTCTCCAACTATCATCTATCTATCTATTTAAATGAGAAAAAAATAAAAAAATTAGAGCAGCACAAAGAAAGAAAGATTCCTGTTGCAGAGCCCCCCAGGTAGACACCAAACCTCAAATGTAAAATCCAAAAAATAGGAGGCAGCACACCGTTTGTAGTGAAAAAAAGAGCTATTTAATAAGCCCAAAAGGCGATGTTTCGGTTTAAGCAAAAATAACTTTTTTCAAGGATTGAAAAAGGTTCATGTTGTTTGGACCGAAATATCGCCTTTTGGGCTTATTAAATAGCTCTTTTTTTCACTACAAACGGTGTGCTGCCTCCTATTTTTTGGGATTTTATCTATCTATGTATCTAGAAGAAAAAGTGGAACAACACTGTACAGATGAATTCAGGGTGCAAGGCCCTCCAAATAAATATCCATTTGTATAAACAATAAGAAAGAAAAAAGGAGGCAGACTCCAATAAATTATGAAAAAAGTGGACCTTATTAGTCCATATGGTGAAGCAACGTTTCGGCTTTTACCAGCCTTTCACAAACTATCTATCTATTATCTACCTATACAGCTCTGTCAAAAATTAAGAGACCACTGCAAAATCTTCAGTTTGTCTGATTTTTCCCTTTATAGGTATATTTTTGAGTAAAATGTAAATTGCTCTTTTATTCTATAAACTACTGACTACATGTCTCCGAATTTCCAAGCAATAAATTTTATATTTATTTTCAGAAAATGAGAAATGGTCAAAATAACAAAATAATGCAGAGTGCTTGTAGACCTCAATTAATGCTAAGAAAACAAGTTCATAATCATTTAGATACAACAATACTAATGTTTTAACTCAGGAAGAGTTCAGAAATCAATATTTTGTGGAATAACCATGATTGTTAATCACAGCTTTCATGCGTCTTGGCTGCTTTCCTCCAGTCTTTCACACTGCTTTTGGGTGACCTTATACCACTCCTGGTATAAAAATGTAAGCAGTTCTTCTTTGTTTGATGGCTTGTGACTATCCATCCTCCTCTTGATTACATTCCAGAGGTTTTCAATGGGGTTCAGGTCTGGAGATTGGGCTGCCCATGACAGGGATTTGATGTGGTGGTCCTTCAACCACACATTGATTGACCCAGCATGACTCCTGCTGGAAAAACCCGTCCTCAGAGTTGGGGAACATTACCTGAGCAGAAGGAATCAACTGTTTTTCCAGGATAACCTTGTATGCGGTTTGATTCATACATCCTTCGCAAAGATTAACCTGCCCAATTCCAGCCTTGCTGATGCATCCACAGATCATCACCGATCCACCACCAAATTTAACTGTGGGTGCAAGAGACTGTGGCTTGTACACCTCTCCAGGTCTCCGTCTAACTATTAGATAACCGGGTGTTGGGCAAAGCTGAAAATTAGACTCATCAGAGAAGATTACCTTTCTCCAGTCCTCTATGGTCCAATCCTTATGGTCTTTGGCAAACTTCAGCCTGGCTCTCCTTTGCTTCTCATTGATAAAAAGCTTTTTTCTCGCTTTACATGACTTGAGCCCTGCCTCTAGGAGCCTGTTGCGAACTGTTCTTGCCATGCACTTCACCCCAGCTGCCATTTGCCATTCTTTTTGTAGGTCACTTGATGTCATCCTGCAGTTGCTGAGTGACATTCGAATAAGATGACAGTCATCCCGGTCATTGGAGAATCATTTATGCCCTCTGCTGGTCTGTAGCTTTGTTGTCCTCAATGTCTGCTGCTTGACTTTGTTGTAATGGACTGCCGCCTTAGAAATTTTAAGGATGGAGGCAACATGACGCTCACTGTATCCCTCTGCTAGTAAAGCCAGAATTGAGCCCTTCTTTTCCTCACTCAAGACTTTTCTTTTCAACTCCCTTGGCATGGTTAAAAGTTATTTTTTCATTCCTATTACTTTTGGGATATTACTAGCACTTGTCTTGCCATCCAGCTTGTCCTATTGCAAGAGGATTGTGAACACGACAGCAGGGTTGCTTGTACTTCATTAAATAAGATTTGGTTCAGGTGATCATCTAATCAGAAGCACATGAAGTAGATTGAGGTGTAGTCTGGTTGGAATTCAACTGACACTGGAATGGAATGGCTGTCAAACATGTAGAGAAGCTGATTTTTATAAAACTGTGCAGTGGTCTCTTAATTTTTGCCAGAGCTGTATATTATCTATCTATCTATCTATCTATCTATCTATCTATCTATCTGTCTATCTATCCCATATCTATCTATCTCTCTATCTATCTATTTTTCTATCTATCTTTGTCATCTCGCCAACTATGTATCTACCAATCTATTTTCTACATGTGTGTCTATCTGTCTATCTGCCTCTATATATTGCATCCTCTTTCTCCCCTCCGTCTTCATCTGACATTCTTTCCCCTTTTCCCTTTTTTCTTTAGTTTGATTATTATAAAGGTCCCTTTTCGGGTAGTGAACTTGGTATTTTTTGCCAATGCGGGCTCTGTTCAATTTCAAAACAATGGTGATTGTCAGAGGCCTTGAGCTCTCCAGTGGAGCCTTTCTGTGTGCTCACACAGCGTTAAAGCCTTCTGCAGCAGAGTGCCTAGGTCTGACCTATGTCACACAAAGGCAACTTCCACCTTCTGAAACACTAAAGGCAGGGAAAAAAAAGGCAGATAGAGAAAAGGAGGGGGTCCTGGAAGCGAAACGCAGCCTAGATTAAATACCCTTGTCTGTTTTAATTAAAGGTCAGATGTATGCCAATGATGGGATGGGGCCTGGCATGGCTCTGGTCATGGGGAGCCTGGCTGTCACTGCCATCTCCTGTCTGTGCCACCCTTTACTCTCGCTCTTGAACCGGTGAAAAGTTGCCTTTAAGCTACAAACCTATTAGTTACGGAGTCTTTAACTTCATCTATTTTACTCATGTAATTGGTCTAATTAAGACTAGTGTATATGGCACCAAAGAGCCTTGAAGTTGAGTGACTGACAGTAAAACTTGGATGCCAGTAGCTTAGTCATTGTATTCTTATTGCTAGTGGGTCCTTTAATCCCAAGTGACAGCTGATATATAGGCATATACAAGCAGCAGGCTTTCCAGTTGTGTCCTAACATACCCTGTGTTGGACTTTGCAGCCTAAATGGACCTTAAACATTAACGCTACTTTATCTTGCCTTTTTTTTACCCATTGGCAGTACAGTCTATGTTTCCTTATAAACAGTCACGTAAGGTGGTGGAGAAGGACATATGGCAGGGATTTTCAATGATCTCCCCCTTATCTGATATTTCTTGTTTTTTTAGAGCCTCCAGAAACCTTTCCATATACCAATGTCAATGTAATCTGCAGCACTTGCTATAAGGCTACTTTCCGAACTATGAGTTTTTGGTGAGTTTTTTTACGCTGCTTATTTTCGAAAAAGAAAATGCAAGTAACCTATTTAGGGTGCAGAAAATCTGCAACATCAAAAACTCACCAAAAGCTCATGGTGGGAAGGTACCCTCAGGGTTTTCACACTTTTTGATTTGGATTTAGTACTGGCAAAGTTGAAGCGTCAGAGGTTGAGGCATTCGGTTATATTAAAATTTCCAAATTTCATATTTCGAAGTTGAAGTCTACTGTAAATGTGGAAATATCCAGCTCCATTAATTAACTAGACTCCGTAGTGCACATTGTGCACCGATGATTGCCATCTTGGATTCCCAGGACGCAATCCTTGGACTTGCCAATCATGCAGCCTGGCCTGGCTGGAGTATTTTCTTAGGTTTTTGTCTGTTATTAGAACTTGCCAATATGTCAGTCTGCAAGTTGTAGAGAAATCCTGGCTGCAAATCCTTGAAGTGAGGGTGTTATAATGGAGTGTGTGTGATTCCCAGCTTTTCCTGAGCTTACCCAATGCAGCCCAGCTCCCAGTTACTGACCCGTGCAGGCCTGATAAGTATGAGAGGTCTTTCTGCGACCTTTACTCTTCAGCAGCAGAAAGTCAGTAGCGTGAAAGCAATCTTCTAATGAGGAGGGCTTGGGAGGGAAAAGGGGACCAAGCCGGCCACCAAGGGACCTCTTCCAAGGGTCTATGAGAAAGGCATGATCCAAGTCAATGTGGCAAGGACTCTGAGCCAATAAGTAAGTGAAGAGTAACCTGTACTTGTTGCATGAGGGCATCTAATCCATTACCCTACATAGATTTGATAGGACATTGTATTTCCTTTGTATAATTGCGAAATATTCCACTGATCAGATGGAGCCATCTCTCATCACAATCTACTTTGCCTAATAATGTTTTCATTTCTATGGCGCCAACATATTCCGCAGCACTTTACAATCCTTCTTCTTGCACTGAAGATCTAAGGCCATCATCCACTAATTGAATCCATAGCCTTTAGTCTGCTTGCAGCTGTGTCATATATATTCTCTTTAGCTGGAAGTGCTCCCCATGATTTTGTGTCGTTTTCAAGCAGATTCCCTCTAACAAGGAGAAGAGTAGTTTGTGGGTCAGCAAAAAGCACTGACTCATCAAAACATTTACATGAGATCATTATAGTGTAGAGTCAGCCTGTCCTGCCAGCCGCCAAGTGTCCCTAATAACTCTCGGCTTAATCCTGTAGGATGGCCAGAAATAGGACAAGACTGTGCCATGGGATTCATTGCAGGGGAAATATGCACGCCTTACAGACATGGACAAAACTGACAAACACATAAATGGAGAAAAACATCAATTAACCCTACATTCCAACCTATAAATGTAGACCAGAACCTTATTTATAAACAGGATCTGTTTGTTTACAGTTATATAGAGTATTTACAAATATATAATTTACTATATATATATATATATATATATATATATAAAATATAATATATAATTAATATATATATATTTAAATATATAATTTGTTATATATTTTAAAAAATATTAATGTGCATGTGAATATATGATAATAGTTCATGTGTCCTAGATTCAGATTAGGGCAGATAGCATGTGCATTTACTTAACAGAACCGCTTTAATAAAATGCTCAGTAAATGTTTAATATCTGGATTATTGCAATTAAAGTCTGAGAATAGAATTGCCAAGTCACACATTTTGAAAAAAATATATATATATATATTTATATATTAGGTGACTTAATGAATTTAGTGTTTTACCTTGCAGGTTAAGGATTATCTAACGAATTTTCTACATTTGGGCAGAATTATGTTGATGGTTGTTGGAATAATTGCACTACATACGTCATGTGTCATGATGATTCATTGTTTTTTATAGAGCCCATGCATGGACAGTGTTAAAAGGTCATTTAAGGATATTTCCACATTTGCAGCAAAGGTTAGGTGATGGCAATGATATATAAAACTCAATTGTTGCAGACAGAGTCCTAGAATCGTATTGATTGCTGATAGGAGATAAGAAACATTGCGCTGATTTTAGCCTTTCAGCTTTGTGTTGAGGGTGTCTGCTTTATTTGTAATTTATTTGATATATGACAAAAATAATAACAATAATAATAATAAAGATAAAATAATATTTTGTAAAATAAATGTATAAGTTGTATATAACAAAATAATAAAAAATACAATAATTGCATGATTTAAAGAATCTATATAATATAAACTATATACATATAGATAATATACAGTGTTCAAAGATCTCAATTTGTACACCTCAATAATCATATTTTTTCTTTGATGGGTTAGTTTTCTTTTTAAACATTTTTTAAGGAAGCAGAAAAAATATTTTTAGACACATTAAAAATGAGAATCCCGCTTTGAAACCAATCTGATCCGTGTTCGTACGATGTGATAAAAGAAAACGATAGCACAAAAAACACAATGCAGCAGCCATTTTTCATGATTGCTGATAGAGGGGGCTGCAGCACAATTCTGTGTGACGGTATAGCCCACAAAGTAATTTAGATGCCCCCATCCTCAAATATGATCTCATCAATTGTGAATCTAATTATACAATCAATATGTTTTCAGTTTGGCTAAAAGAAAAAAAAAATTGTGCTAAAAAAAAAAAGAAAGAAAAAAAAAAAGAGAGAGACTCATATTAACCTAATCTTCTACCCAGAGACTAAAGCAGTTCAAAGGATATTCCTGGTAAATAAAAGCTTGATATATTTCCAATTTAGAATTATGTGAACAGATTTCAACAATGACTATTAATGACAATTTGCATTAAAAGATGTGATGAAATAGATTTGATTAAAAGGCCTATCTGGAGCAGAAGAACTATATTGAACTAATAAAAGTGGCTTGGATATTGCCATGTAATGTAAATGGCTGGGGGATTTAAATTAAAATCAGATAAGTACAGATGTATTTTAACCGGTTACTGCCAAGGTTTCCATGGCAACTTCAAGTTTGAAAGTTCTGATTTAGAATTTTTCTGTTTTTTTTTTTTACATTTCCAATTTCACGTGTGGCTTTATTGTTTTCTAAAATATTTATGAAAAACATTTGTAAACAACCCTAAATATGTTTTTTCCCCCCATTTTTACACAATGCAAAAAAAATTGTAGTACGGAAAGGAAGACTGTTTATAATCATTATTTTAAGTGTATGTGTAAAATTAAAATTAACAGTTAATAGAATTTTGCACAAATCATATAAGACACCTAACATTGTAAATATATATATTTTATATATACATATATATACACACATATATGCATATACATATATATATATTTATATATAAATATATATGCTCAAAATAATATGAATGTATACATATGTATATGTTTGTATATATTTTTGTATATATATTTTTTTAATCTATATTTTCATTTTCATCTTCATTGGAGGCTTATGAGGCTATTTCGTCATCAAATGAATCATGATCTATTTTTAATGTAATAAAATGTAATAAAACAACTAATAAGAACTAATAAGGATTTAGATAGATGACATGATCAGGCTACGAAGATAATTGTAATTATTGATATCATACAATTGTGTTTTATGTGCACAATTGAACTTGTATATGTATTTCCAGATAATGATAAGAGTGGTCATGTAGCAAATGAAAAATATTTGCTTTCCTATCCAAAATACATATCAGAATGACTTTCCTTCCTGCGGTGCAGTTATGTATTTAGGTGTGCTAGAGATTGATTTATCTTCCCTGGCATTTTGTGTCGGAGGCACGGTGGGAGGGTCTTAGCTATATGGGTGGCGAGATTATGCTATTAAGTGGATTTTGCAAGTTGGTACCAATACGTGAAATTTGATTTATACAATTAATGTCAGATCAGGCTGACATCCAAGCAATTGCAAGTGTTTTCATATTTAGTAAGATAAAGCGGTTCCGATAAAATGTAATTGCATGTTTAACATTAGAGGTAAGTAAAACAAGGATCTGCTTAAAATGTTACTTATACTTCATCATTAAAATGTACAGTGAGGAAGTAGAAGAAAACCAGAATATAAGATGAATCCAGTACAATTTATTATACCAACATCAGACATCACTAGTGTATACAGATTTTAGTTTTTTTTTCTAAAAGATTTAGCTTATTTTATCTTCATCAGTACTCAATTATTATTTTTTTATTGTATTATTTTATCCTATATAATGAATATATATAATGAATTGCAATGACCTATAATCTATATAGACTTGACCATGTCCAGAAAATACACAATCAGAACGACTGACCTCCATTGCTTTGAATTGATCATACACAAGAGGTCACACTGTTGAACACATTTCATGAGAAATCATGACCCACCAAAATTTCAAAGCTAATCTTAATAAAGGCCAAATAGAATAGTAGTTTGTTGTAAGTGCCTATGTTACTAGTATAGCGAAAATAATGATCGACACAATGGCTGGTTGTTGGTTGTATCATACAGAAAGTCAGCAAATCTATGGCTCTATGTATGCAATTTATTAGAGCTAAGGTATTTTTGCTCAGTCCATTTTCCAATGGATACTGGAAAGCCCCGATGGACCCCATTGACATTCATGAGTCTGTTGGGGCCTTGTCTTTATATTAGCAGGAATAGAATTGAAGACTATCTTAAAAAAAGTAATGCAAAGCGAGATGGAAATCTGATGCCACCGCTGAAGTCAAGATCCTACAGATGTCCATCAGGTTATGTATAGACCACCAAGCTGTGCCATAGAGAATGGCATAACTAATGACTACCTCTACAATGATATGAAATCACATTCCAACCATCTTAGATGCATTGAGGTTACTTCCAATATCCTTAATAATAAACTTGATTTCCATTTACCATTGGATCTGTACTTCTATAAACTCAGACATTAGGACCTGGCCCTACAGTCTGATTATTCAATGGTCTGATTCCTGTTCAATATATTGATGGATAATTTAAATCAAACTATTCAGTTATGAGACGAAATAGTAAAATGTCACGGAAGTCCTTAATTGCAGTTGACAAATCTCTTTACGGGAAGGATTGACTATTCATGTTGGACTTTGGTTCTTGACCTCTTAGTTGGTGATGCATCGCAAAAATATTTTTGGTTTACTATGCTTATAAGTTTATTATATACATTAATAAATACATTCTTGTATCATGTAGGACATCTCAGTATTAAATGAAACATGACTTCACCCTAATATGTAAACTACAGTGCTACATTTGTACCAAGACATGGAGTTGTGAAGAATGTGAGGGAGGAGAAAGGAGGTGGCTCAATAAGATGATGAACCAGAATTGTACTCAAAGAAGTCTTCATTTTCTTTGGTGGTAAAAGAGGCCACAGTTATTATCATATTGCATAGTTATCTAAAACTGGATGAACACAGCCTAGAATGCAACCTAACCTTTTGGGTATATTTAAATGTAGTGCCTGCTCTTATTAGTGGCTAGACCTGAAGCATTGCTAAAATATCGGACTTGTTATAATAGGATCTAGAACCCCAGAATCAAAGCTATAAGGTCAGATAATGTAAAGATCCAAGGTGCAAAGATGCCCCAGGAATGGTGACCCTGAGGCATAACGACACATTTGCTCACAGTTCATTTCACTCTTTGGACCACACTAACCTGTCTTTACCTGGACTTCCTGCCATGGAGAGAATGAAGAATTTTTATAGTGGATGTACAGGCTATATTTATTGTTCACATCCTTCATTAATTTTTATGTCACTGTGGATTCACTTTGCATATTTGTTTGTCACAGGATCTTTTAAGGTTGTGGCGTTCTTACAGCACATACCTTCTAAAATCAGGGTCCCTACCACTCTGCAACACTGGTTCCTCTCTTTGAGAAAGCCAAGCCTTTATGATGAGAAGTCAGTGATCCCTGACCGATGCTGGGCCTTCTGGTTTTGAGGTTTAGAGAATGTTTGTGGGTGCTCTTATTCTTTTGTAGAAGGTTTCCTTTTTGCATGCTTTTGAATTTTTTTGCACTTTTTAGTAGCACTAAAAGCGAATACTCTTGGACTTTAGAAAAAGCCACATGCTATAACAACTTCACTCATAGTGGTCACTGTGTTTGTGGTATGTTCCGTAAGCAAGGAGGAGAGATCCAGCTCCACGGGTGTACAAATTTTACATGTGTTTCTGGTGCGTCAAGCACCTTTAGTCATGGTATTTAGAATGGCGTCAGAGGTCAGTTTAAATAGTATATCTAGTATTATGCCTGTGATATGTTCTACAGTGATAAATAACAATGAAATTATCTTATTGTTTGAAGAATAGATCTAAAATATCAGTAGTCCAATGTTGTGTCACATTGAATCTCATAAGTGCCTACCATAAGTCCCAAATGAAAGTTGACTTTACTATATCTACAAAGGATATTAGATTTTTTTAATTAAATGCAAGCTTCTTTTAAATCAGTATACTCTCAGAGTCACTCCAAGACTTTAAGGTTCACTAACCGCCATTTCATTAGTATATATGATACTTTATAACTCTGTCATGTATATAAATAGACTTACCGTATTTTTCGAACTATAAGACACACTTTTTTCCCAAACAATTTAGGAGGAAAATGGGGGGTGCGTCTTATAGTGCGAACGCAGGCTTACCGGGGGTTTGCGGCAGTGGTGTAGTGGCAGCAGAAGTGTCGCGATGCTGGGGCCATGTGGAGTGCAACTGAGCAGGGTCTCTTCCTCAGGATGCCGGCGGCGGAAATGTGTCCACGCCAAGCAGAGCCGATTGTATCACCAGTTTCCCTGCGCCCATCTTCCTCAAGCTCAAGCCGTGGGCCACCGGAGGCTTCAGTAAAGTGGCCGCCAGAGGCTGCGCATGCACAGATTGAGATCTCAACGGCACTCGGCTTCTGGAAAATGGCTGCCAAGATCTCAATCTGCACACACGCAGCCTCTGGTGGAAATTTACAGAGCTAGAGTTGCAACCGAGTCCCCAGCACTGACTGACAGCAGCTCAGCTTTAGACCCCATATGTGCAGGTTAATAGCATTTTTTTTCATGTGACAGGTTCGGATTATTATTATTTTTCATGTGGCAAGGGGGTATTATTTAGAAACTGCATATTATTTGAGAACTAAATGTTGGCTATAAATGTTGACTCGCGAATAATTTTTCATAGAAAACAGGCCCTACCCTGAGGATCTATGAAGTGAAACCTAGATAACCAGAGAAGTTCATTTGTCTTATGTGCATAACATGGACATGAAAACTGGCCTTAGAAAGGTGATTAATTTACTCTCGGTGATAGCATTGGAAAGCTGCCAAAAGCTGCTGCTTCAAGGGTCCTATGTATTTGTCACCAGAAATATGACATTGGTGACATTTTTGCTTGCATGAATCGAATTGGAGCTTCTTGAATTACCGTAATTTAAAAATATGTTTTAAATAAATATATAAATATATACTGTATATAAGCTTTATTCATAATCGTTACATCTTATATCATGGATGCTTATATATTAAACAATTACATTTCTTTGTAACTGACACCGGAGCGGAACATGTTACCACTATAAGCACAAAGACCTCAGGCTTTGGGCCTGTAACCTCTTGCAATAAATGCTTGGCATAGAAAATATTGAAAAAAAATCCTCTTTACATGTTTAACGCAGAGTAATTCATTGAGCCCTATTTATGATTGTTCAGCTTAGCAGCAGGGAGGAGCAGGGGTGCATCTATGGGGTACAGAAGTTATGGTCGAACCAGGGACCTACAGG
This sequence comes from Dendrobates tinctorius, assembly GCF_039654945.1. NCBI lineage: Eukaryota > Metazoa > Chordata > Amphibia > Anura > Dendrobatidae > Dendrobates > Dendrobates tinctorius. Next base: position 39,592,487 of record NW_027361738.1, read on the forward strand.
ATCCATAATCGGAGGTCTAGCTAATGATTTTACATTGGGGAACAGAAGATTCAGTTACCCAATTTGGAAAAAAGGTGAGTACTTATCATCTGATATTACTCTTTGTCATATCCTGCACATCCCCAGATGCTCGTTTATGTAATGATAATTGACAAAACTCCATCAATTGGCTCATTGGGTCTCATGCATATGTCAATATAGCTTAGAGCAGGGGTCCCCAACTTGTAGCTTGGGAGCCACATGTGGCTCGCGGTCCCATGAATTGTGGCTCGCGGCTGTCTGCCAGCTTGGTGCATTAGCTCCACATCTAGCTAACAGGTATGAGGAGCAAATCTCAAAATGGTGAATTTTATGAGTAGCCATGCACAGAAGAGCAGACCTGGATGCACATATACTGGTCTTAGGGCCCCGTCATACATAGCGACGCACCAGCAATCCCGACAACGATATGATCTTGTCAGGAGTGCTGGTGTGTCGCTACATGATCGCTGGTGAGCTGCCAAACAGGCAGCTTCACCAGCGATCAGCACCAGCGACAGGAGGGTAACAAGCAACGCACGTCGCTTAGTTACCCACTGTGTACCTTAGTTACCAGCGCACTGGTGCAGGGACTTGGTAACCAAGGTACACATCGGGTTTCTGAGCAGCGCGCGGCACTTAGAAACTCGATGTGTACCTTGGTTACCAACTTCCTGCACCAGCGCGCTGGTAACTAAGGTACACATTGGGTTTCTAAGCGCTGCGCGCCGCTTAGAAACCCGACGTTTACCTTAGTTACCAGCGTGCTGATCGCTGGTCTCCCGCCTGTCACACGCAGCGATGCGTGATGGCCAGCGGGAGACCAGCGATCAAAAAAATGTCCTGGCCATTCCAGGACAATCAGCGATAACCGGTAGGGGGGCCGGTTGCTGGTCAGTGTCACACACAGCGATCTCGCTGGTGAGATCGCTGTTGCGTCACAAAACTTGTGGCTTTAGAGGTTTCGATGTTTTTTAAGTATGGTATGCTGGAGACAGGATGATACTACCTGTCGGAAGTGGTGCCTGAAGCTTTATGTGACAGTGTGCTGGGAGTGCTGGATGGGAGAATACTGAATGGGGGAATTGTGGGGACCACTGGATCTTGTTATACGGCTTCTGGGGGATTTCTGTGGAAAATCTTTGGTTATCATTATACCCGTAATGGGGGCTCTGGTTGCCACTATTGTGAGGGGGGAGGGAGCTGGATGTGGTTCGCGACCCTCTCTCAGAACTGAAGGTGGCTCCCTAGGTCAGAAAGGTTGGGGACCGCTGGCTTAGAGCAACCAATTAGATTTGAGCTTTACATTTTGGAAGTTACTTTACTTTTATTTCCCATAGAGATGAGATGGCTGCATTGGATCTGTTCAATATATACTAATATTAATATTATTTTGTTTAGATGTTTTGCTTTTACACATTTTTGCTTTGTGTACGTCTGTTTTACTCATTATTTTCTTGGATGCGTATACAGAAAACAAATTTGTCTATGTTTTGTTGAAATTAAATGAAGCTGATGGGCCGTTTTAAGGTGTATATGTCAGGATTTCCAGTAATAAATCTGTTTGTTGTGTTCAAATCAGATTTGCTTATCAGAGAGGATTATAGTATCTCATATTTGCAGAGCTTAGCTCAGTCTATCGCACTTTAATATGTCAAGCCAAGCAATACATCCTATTGGTTTATGTAAAGAACCATTAAAGCTTGAATACAATTTTATGATAGAGCCAATAGCGACATTTAGAAATACTCTATACATGTAAGCATGCTAGGGACTTGTAAAAAAAGGCCTAGTCAAAACAAGATAACCAAGCTGTCAATGGCTCGCCTCTAATGCATACACTGTACAAATAACACATGAGAACACAATCTTATATATAGTAATCATGATATACTAGTACCCATTTCAGGTTTTCCAATTATTTCTAATATCATAGCAAAGACTAGAGGCACACAATCAGGATTATGGTGAAATATTATCATCCTGTTTGATTTTCCTTCCTGAAATCATACAACTAAAGCTCCCATGTTCAGGGCCAATGCACATTTATTATTTAGATACAAGGATTAGGTGAGAAAAAATTTGATTGAGGGATCTCTCAATAGTAAACTGATGAGAAGGTATTTTGCTGTTGTTACCCTCCGCAAATCTTCTGCGCTGCAAGTGTTCAATTACCCTGCAGCACCCCCACAGGGGATATGAAGTATTACACATCTTCCAATAAAATCAGTTGGGTGTCTGTAATGCAAGAATCTGCTGGATCCTCCAGAGCCTGATGTTCTTTTTACCTATTTTCTACTCTGTCTAATATGACGTGTGTTCAATAATTTATCTACCTGAATGCAAACAAAGTTTTCTGAGAAAATTGAACTTACTATTTTCAATGTAACCCCTCTTCACTTCAACACACTTATTCCACTTTGTCTCCAGTGATAGGATGCCTTCAGAGTAGAAGGAGACTTCTTGCTGCTTCAAGGACCCTGTTACTGCATCTTTGAATGCATTATCATCATTAAATCATTGCCCACAACGAAGTTCCTTCAGGTTCCAAAATACAGTAGAAGGTAATCACTGGGAGCCAGGTCTGGACTGTAGGGCAGATGGTTAAGCTCCATGAAGCTGTATTCCCTGATAGCAACTTGTGATTTGCGAGACTTGTGAGCTGGCGCATTGTCGTGAAGCAGCAACACACCTGTCAACAACCTCCCACTGCATTTCTCTTTGATTGCCTCATGTAATTCCTTCATTGTTGAAACATAGGTGTCTCCAGTAATTGTTGTCTTGTGTGGCATGAATTCTAGTATTGAAATACCTTCTGTATCCCAAAAAACTGTTGCCATGATCTGTCACAGCTGACTGCTAGACATAAAATTTCTTTGGAGTTGGCGACCCCTTGTACTTCCATTGCATGGATACTTGTTTGGTCTCCGGATCAAGGTGGTGGACCCATGTTTCATCACTAGTAATAATTAAGAATAGAAGTCTCCTGGATTTTCTATGAACAAGTTTATATTCTCTTGGCTAATTTTCTGGCGACATATTTTTTACTCACACATTAACAATTTTTGCACCCACTGGAACTTACCTTTGGCATCATCAAAATATCATGAATAATACTGGAAACCATATCTACTGAAATCCCTAATTAATGAGCTATAAAACTGACTTTGACCCAACGATCTTTCAAAATCATGGTCTCCTCTTTACAGCACATTTCCTTTGAAGATTCTTCGACAGGTCATTGTGAAGAGGGGTCATATTCAGTTGATTCCCTACCCTACTGTTTGGCTCAAAACTTTACTTGGTATTAGAAATGTGCAACATCACCATATACAAAAATCTTCCTTTCATGGATTTCTTTAGGCTTCTTTTTTCCTTTCTAAGAAACAATCAGTGAATGAAGCTCCAAATTCCTCACTTTCTTTGTAGAGCTGCACTGTACTGTTCTTACCATCCTGTCACTTCCAGTGCTTTCATCAGACTGAACTTCTTCTATGTGCGTTACACATCTCAACATGCACAGAAAGGTTCAGCTGTTGTGAATTCGCTTTCTGGCCTCCCTCTGGTTATTACTGAAGGTAGTGAAGCTGGTCAGATCGACAGAGGGGTTGCGAGTTCTCTTTCTGGGCTCCCTCTGGTGGTTACTGGAGGTAATGGAGCTGATCTGATTGACAGAGGCTTGCCACCTGATAATGATGATGATGATTGGAGATCTGGGGTTTCAGATTGAGATTTAAGACAGCCGACTCCCTCTATCCCTGCTGGTGATTTGCTTCCTGTTCCTCCTGAGGTCTGATTTCTCCAGCTCTGTCCCTGCATGTTCAGCTAAGTGTTTTATTTGCTATTCTGATTTGCATTTGATCTGATTTTGTCTATCTCTTCTTGGTGCGGGTCAGCCAGCTCCGGCTGGGGCTGTGCTGAATCACATATGTTACTGCTTGTGCCAGTTTGTTTTATCCCCTATTAGATTGGTCTCTTTTTGCTCTGCTTTCAGAATATTCCAGAGTGCTGATATAGTGAGGGGCGAAGTCGTGCAACTTCAGTGTTTTTTGCATCAGACGTGTTGGACTTTTTGCAGGGTTTTTTTGTGTGATTGCAAACAGTGTTTTTCCTTTCCTGTCCTGTCTAGTCAGTGTGGGCCCCATCATTTGCTCAGTCTATTTTCCTGCCTTTGTTTGTGTTTCCATCTTGTCTCACCGACAATATATGTTGGGGGCTATCTATTCCTTTGGGGTCTGCTCTGGGGCAGTTTAGATTTCCCCTTTCTTGCTTTAGGCTTAGTTAGCTCTCCGGCTGTGCCGAGCCATCTAGGATCATCGTAGGTACGCTCCACGGCTACTGCTAGTTGTGTGGATAGGATCAGGGGTCTGCAATCCGCTTAGGTACCAACCTCTCTGGTTTTCTGTGGCATATCCTGGACCTGCTCTCCTCCTCGGTGACCCATTCATAACATTCAGCGCTCTAACACTGACAGAACATGCTGGGATAAATAACTTATTGAACACCCAATTTTAGGTATTGCTTTTTTTCTCCATATGACAATATAGAGCATTTGTCATTGTTGAAGCGCTTGCGATTTCTTAATGAAAAGGCAAATAATTAGCTTGCTGGTCAGAGCAGCTGAAAATATCCAGATTGTCTATGGCAAGCCTCACATGTACCCACATTTTGGCCAGGACGTTTTCTTGCTCAATAAAACTACTTTAAAGGGAGCCTGTTACCAGCTTTACCCTGTGTAAATTACAACTACAACCTTAATGAGCGCCCATGCTGCAGTATATCAATGGTTATGTAACCCCCTGACTCCTCCTGTATACTCCCCAAAAAACCTTTTGAAGTTCTCCTGCATGTTAATCCTGTTGGTTCGGATCTCCATCCCTCCTCCCAGATTCTATGTCCCTCCTCCCAGCTGCTGATAGCCGTCTTTCTGCTCTTATTGATGTGGATGACAGCTCCTGTGTCAGCCACATAGGCGGGCGAAATCTCGTGCAGGCGCTGAGAAATCGTCGGTTCGCGCCTGTGCACTATACTACTGTGGGCAGAGCATAAATCATAACTGTGCATGCGCACTTATGTTTTTGGCTCTGCCCACCATAGTGCACAGGCATGGTCCTTTCCAATACACACGCAGGGAGCGGCCTGCCTCGGACTAGATTTCCAAAATTCATAACCCGCTTTCAACTATCTTTTCTTTGAAACACCGCAACATTTCATAGTAAATCAAATATAACTGCAATAATTTAGCACACAAGGGAAACAGGAGGCTGTATTCTGTGACCCACCATTTATATATGTGGAACATTGTGGAATTTGGTTGGCATAACATGTGACCAAATAGTCAGGAGTTAATTCCTATGTAACAAATATGATAACCTACAAGGCCTAAGTGACCACAGCTTGCCCATATAGAAAAATGTAAGTGACACTGCCACTCAAAATGTGTGCCCATGACACTAAAACAAGACGTTAACATACATCAGCATGGCAGAAGTTTCTGACCAGGCTCTGATTTTCTACTGTACATAGATTAACATATATATTTAGTTGATGCAAAAGACATATTAGCAAGTATGGTTGCCTTTTTTACACCAAATATTAAGGGACATGTTACTTTTGTACTTACATGTGGTAGTTTTTCTACACAAATCGCCACAAACACCCCAAAACGGGAGGCTTTGGGAGACTTCAGCAGCTACAAGGATATTTGCCAACCTCTTCAGAAGTCTTGAGGGGACTCCAAATTTGCCATGAGCCTCCAGGACATTCCAGGAGAGTTGGCAAATTCTGTATAACTTATCACCAAAATTGGGGCTCTGTATATTAAGTTCTAAGAGTGTTACAGAAAAATTTGAACCCAAACTCATGTGCATATTTTTTTTGCATTTATTCCTCCTCTGGCTGTTATGGCCACCAGTGGGGCAGGAGTCGTAGGACCCCTATTCTGGGGATAGGAGTAAATCCCAGAGGTGGAACCTGCACACATCAAATGTTTATGGTATATATTATGGATATATCTTTAAGAGTCGGATAATACACATTTATGATTCAATTATATGATGCCGTATTTAAAAGTATTTTTTTGTCATTAAGAAAAACAGCAACTATGAAATTAGCTGAACGTATAGCTGATTTCTTTCCATTATCAGTAGATGATGGGAGAATCAAGACATCCACTAATATACAGGCCTCTAGTTCACAGTAGCCTTTTCTACTAATTTTGTCTTGAGGGTGAAGGGAGGTGAGCGCCGCCAGACATCAGTCTGTATTTTTTCCTCTTTATTTATTTGGTTAATACTCTCGTTTTTCGTAACGTCTCAGAGACTCTGCTGCTGGTAATCCCACTTTCCTTCCACAGTATTTATTATTTATTGATTTTAATAACTATGTAGATCACATGCAGTATATGAGTCAGATACTTGGTATTTATATAGCTCAACAATTTCAGCTCAGAGCTTCCTCAGTGTACATCATGTATGTACCCATCTATAAGATTCATATATATATATATATATATATATATATATACTGTGTATATACCATGTGTGCATATACAGTATATATATATGTATTTATAATGTATATATATACAGTATATTACATGTCCCTGACTGTTGGGGTCTTGTTGGACATCTTGCACTGGGGCTTTCACACTGCAAGTTACATCACTGTGTATATCTATCCATCTATCTAATAAAGGATCCTTACTTTTTCCCTATCCTGGATGTGCTGATGGATGGATGGATAGATAGATAGATAGATAGATATTGGATAGATAGATAGATAGATAGATAGATAGATAGATAGATAGATAGATAGATAGATAGAGCTTGACAAAGACTGTGCTGTGAGGTCGAAACGTTGCACCACTTGGTGCTGGATTAAAGTCCACAATTTTTCCTTGAACTGGAGTGCTGCCTGATTTTTTTCCATTTATTATTTGCGTTGGACAACCGCATTACTCAGGAAGTATTGCACCCAAAATCTGCTCAAGTTTGTGCTGCTGTCTGTTTTTTCTATTTAAATACATAGATAGATCGATCTACAACTACGAGTAGAAGCCTAACCCAAAAGGAGTGAACCAAGCTGCAAAAGACCTCAATGATACTGAGAACAGCCTCAAACAAGATACATAGACCCCAACCAGTCAGATCTGAGGGATGCCTATGACACCATACAAAGGCAGTACAAAACAATTCTGAGGAAGAAGCAGACTTACATTTCTACCAAGCTTAACCAACTCCAAGACACCCTCCAAGACAACTTCTACTGGGAACTATGGAACCACATTGGCACAAAAAGCAAGAAAAACAACATACATATCCAAAACAGCAACATCTCTCTCCAGTACTTCATAAACCTTTATAAAGACATCCTGAAGGAAGGACTAAGGCTAGTTTCACACTAGCGTTTATTTCCTGCAGCGCACGGCGCCGCTAAGCCCCGCCCCCTCCCGGCTCCCTGCCCGCCCCATCCGGTCATCGCCGCCTACTAGCGCACATGGGCGCTTGCGATCTGCGCACCCCATCTTTAGCATAGGGTGCGCAGATCGTGGCCTGGCCGTGCGCTAGCAGGATTTTTCCGTGTGCTGCGCACTTTTGAAGGTGCGCCGAGCGCGCCGAAATGCAACATGCTGTGTTCGCCGCACACGGGCGCACCTTCAGGTAGGTTGGAGGCTCCTGACCACGCTCCAACACTCGCACCCCACACAACAGAGTAGTTCAGCAAAGCCACATTGCGGCTCCCTGCTTGGAGTGTAGCAGAGCACCTTTGGCGGCTCCCTGCTTGGAACACTAAACGTGCTGGGAGGTGGATGGAGTTGAGAATACATAAAAGCGGGAAGGTTTAGAATTACAGGTCAGTCTGAGAGATGAAGCCACTCAGAGAGGAGTGAGGAAAGAAGATCCCTGGAAGAGGGATGGAGGAAGGAGGTCCTGCAGCAGACCTCAGTGACCTGGGTCTGCTGGCACGGGAAAGGAAAGAAGGAGAAAGACATTGAACTGAATCCTGATCTTCCAGGAGAAGGAGAGATTAGTACGGAACGAAGGAGTAAAAGGGAACAGAGAGGACGTGGGTTAGGAGAGAACCCTGCCTAGAAGTTCTAAGCGCAAGGCCGGGGCCTGGTCCCCGAGGTTGTATGGATGCTAATGGTCCAGCAGCAGACACCGGTGGAGTAGTGGGCTGTAAATGCACTACTCCCATCTAAGACTTGGGGGCACAACAGCAACTTGGATACTGAGCCAGGACTCAGGAGTGAGGAGTCCCCGAAGCAGGCTACAGCTGTCTGCCGTGCAAGTAGAGTTCTTGGGAACATCAGTCAGGAGGCACTCCAGTGTAACTCAGTACTGGGAGTACTTCACACTTAAAGGCGCTGTAAGAGGGGACGTTCAGAAAGGTACATGTTGGCGGAGTGTTGGAAGGGAGCATTCCATCTGACCTGGAGGTTGATTGAGCCTCTGACCCGGAGGACACAGTACGGAGGCAGGCACCTGTGTGTACTACAGACTGTGAGTAAAGCTTTGGAACTACAAGCCCTGGTGTCCTCCATTGATTCTTGCGTCAACACACCCAGCACTGCTACATCTGGGTACCAACTTCCACACCGCTTGTGCCTCTCCTCTAACTCCACATCAACACTGCCCTGGGGCTACAGCTTCACCTGTGGGGAGCTTCACCATCTTGGCTGCAACACACCACCAGCCCCAGAGGATCTGCAAGCAGCGTCGGCTTAACATCTCACTTGCCGAATACCACAGGTGGCGTCACGAACTATTCCATTAACTAAATTCCACCATTCAAACTCCCCCTATTAATTGGGCGCCCAGGGCCACGGACCGGGTCACCGCTGCTGTGGCACATCCCGCCGACAACGGGCCATACCGAGTACCCCACAGCCCTGGGAGGGTGACCCACATGCTGGCCAGCGGGACGCCGACAGCGAAAAAATGGCCCAGGACATTCCTGCATGATCAGCAATATCCAGCAGGGGGGCCGGTCGCTGCTGTGTGTCACATGTAGCGAGATTGCAGGCGAGATCGCTGTTGCGTCACAAAATCGGTGACGCATTATCGATCTCGCTATGTGAGACGGGGGGCTTTAGACCTACGCTCTTAAACATTTACATCAATGAGATGACCATCACTCTCGAATCTTCCACAGCACCAGGTCTCACACTCCATGACGCCCTGGTGAAATTCCTGCTGTATGCAGAGGACCTACTGCTGTTGTCACCAACCGACAAAGGCCTCCAAGACCTGAAAATCTTGGAGAAATTCAGCTCCACATGGGCACTACCGATCAACCCAAAGAAAACCAACATCATGGTGTTCTAGAGGAGACAGCCAGGATCGTGCCATCACCCTTCATTTGTGCTAATCAGCTGTACTCTTACACGAATGGATAAATACACCTACCTGGGCCTAAAAATTCACCAGTCAGGGAGCTTAAAACAAGCCATAGAGACCCTGAAGGACTCGGCCTGCAAAACCTTCTATGCCATCCTTAGGAAAAACTACAATCTGAAGCCACCAGTGAGGGTCTGGCTAAAAATCTTCGATGCCATCATCGTTCCAATACTCCTGTACAGCAGCAAATTTTGGGGTTCTCACACATAAATTGGTGTTTTTTATATGTATGAAATAAAATAGTTTTTATAGGGATTATATGTTCACTCTGTATATTATTAATTCCTACAGTATATGCTTTTTCAAATGGGGTTCTCACACATACCCAGACTGGTCAAGGTGGGATTCCAGCCCAACAGAAATATCCCACCTGGAATTCTGAAAGCACCTTCTCCAGATCCATCTAAACATCTCCAACCGTGCCTGGCAGGCTGAGCTGGTCAGATTCCCTTTAAACCTAGCAGTTCTGAAGAGGCCACTGTCATTCTGGGCTCACCTACATAGTAGCAGTGCGAGCTCCCATCGCCATAAAGCTCTGCCACATATAGGTGGTCAACACGAACCAGGACCCCGGAACAGCTCACCCAAACCAAACCAGCCCAAAACATCAATCACAGCAGCCTGACAAAAACAGCCAGGAATAGGAATATGTTAGACGAGGGCCAGTAGACGTATGTCCGTGACTGGAGGAATGATATAATCACCTCACAGAAACTGATCATGTACCGGACTCTACAGAGAGACTACGGACTAGCTTCATATTTGGAGAAACTCCCGCACCCTAGAGACCGCCTGATACTGAACCGATTTAGACTCAGTGCCCACAATCTGGCCATCAAGTCCGGCCAGCACAGACAGAGCTACAAGCCCAGGGAGGACAGACTGTGCCCACACTGCGACCAGGAAGATGAAACCCATTTAATGCTACACTGCAACAAATACTCAGAAGTGTGGGACACTCACTTCCGGAGACTATCCGATCTCTTCACGGATTTCAATTCCATGAAGGAGGAAGAGAACACCTTTTTCCTGCTGGAAGAAAAATAGAGCGCGGTGGATATACAGTAGCAGCGCAATATGTGAACGCATGCCATAGGCTGCGAGAAAGAGAACTATTGTATGCCAAGGACTTCCATAGCCCCCACCCTGGATCTGCCCCATCCATATTTCTTATAGTCCCTCCCTACCCATAATATCCACAGTCCCTATCCTTATTGTACACTTGATTTGGCAAAACTAATGTGTATTTAGTCCTGCCAATAAAGCTTTTTTAATTTAATTGAATTTATATGGGTTAGATAGATAGATAGATAGATAGATAGATAGATAGATAGAAATAAGAAAAGCAGTCAGCAATTAAAAAATTAAAGGTGAAAAAGTGGACTTTATTAGCCTGTAAGGTGTGGCGACGTTTTGGTTGTGAACAACCTTCCTCACAACCGAAACATCGCCACACCATATGGGCTAATAAAGTCCACTTTTTCACATTTAATTTTTTGAGTGCTGCCTCCTTGTCTTATTTTTATTTATATTACAACTGGACAATTGTTTGGGAGGCCTTCCCCCCATAGCTTTTTTGATGGTGCTATTACAATTTTTTCTTTAAATAGATAGATGGATGTGGGATAGATATGGAGCACCCTTGGAGATTTGTGCGCTCAGATAACTTTGACCAAGGATTCAGATATTAATTAGCCTGTTAGGGTTACGGCTTGTTCACTGTCATCAATAGGAAAGGCCAGGTGATGCAAATTTCCCAGCTTTATAAAAACTCAGCCTCCTCTTACCTCTATGTTTCTAAATAGAGCTTAGAAGGATTCAGCTAGTCAGTTTTTAATCAGGTGATGCCATAGACCCAATGGAAAAGAGAAGAATGATCAGGGTAGAAATGCCAAATGAGCAATTGTAAGTACACAGTGCTATAAAATGTGATGCTTGCAATATATTAAGAGGATAACAACCCTGATGGGAGTGCTACTTTAATAGAGATAGTGATATGAAAAAAAAACTTTGCTAAAATATTTTTAAAAATACATTCAACACATAAACCTAATTTAAACTATGTCATTTTCTGATTATAACTTCCTTTAAAACAAATTTCTAGAGCTGCTTTTCCCAGGTCGGCGCAGTAGCTAAGACAATATGGTTGCCCTCCTAATCATATAAAGAAAATGAAGTCAAGCAACAAACACATTTATTGAATTACATGTCACCTACATATTTCATCGCTGTCATAATGTACAGCTTCATCTCCAACCTCAGAAAACATGGGAATGCTTTTCTAAGTTTACAATTTGTAAACGACTGTGCGTCGCGCAGTAACCTTACCATTCCTATAAATTTTGGATTTCTGATTTCTAAAATGTATTTAGCTTATATTAAAATGATAGGATTGAATTGATATTGATTGCGGTAGAATCTTGGTCACCTTGGCTTCTTCTGTAATGACCTTAAGTACTTCTAAATCATAGGACATGGCCGCGCTAAAAGAGATTTCTAAAAATAACTTTAAGTGGAACTAGGCCTCATTATTTCGTTAGTTCTGCTTCGTTCCTTTATGTTGGCCGGCCATGTAAAGGTCGTTATTTCAGTTACACTGATTACAATTAAGACTAAAAGAGCTTGTCGCCTTTATTAAATAAAGAATGCCACACCTTTTAGAAAATGTTAAGGCTCCTTACATATGTTGATACAGGGAATTAGCGCCGCCAACATTTAAATCATCAAACAATTCAAACTACTTTAATCCCATAAAAAAAAATAAAATAAGCTATTTTTCAATTTCCCTTAAACTCTACCATGTGTCTTTTTCGGGTTTGTAGGTTGTTTCTTTGCCTTGTCTCACTCTACCAACAAAAACGGAATGACTATAAAAAAATCCCTTTAAAGCATTGAGAACAAACAGATCCAGATATAGTTAAATAATAGTGCAGTACAATTTACATTCACCTGGGGTTATTATTTCGATAAGTGGTGTAAGGGGTGATGACAGGAAGCCGATATACTTTGTAATTGTCAGTGTTTGTATGGGTGAAGGAAAAAAGCTCGGAGACTTTTACTATCAGGTCTACAGGAAAGCATTCTACTTACTAGGCCTCGGGGTTGAGAAGTAATGTAAACCTCGTGAGGGCTTCTGCTTGCCCCATTGTCTCATTCACCTTACTTGCCAGGATTGTTTTATTTTTTTTTAACCTGCTCTGTATATTAGCGTGGAAATGTATGGGAAGATTTAGTAAGCCTTGCCTCGCGTAACACACCTCACCGGCCTCGAATAAGTTAGACTTGAGTTCTTCCGAGGGATTACAAAACCTTTCATGCACGTGTGAGGAAAACAGTCCAAGTGTTCTCGTTTAGATCAATAAAATGTTATTTTTACACAGACAGGAGTGCTGATTTATCAAAGTTTTCCCGCACTTTTGGACTCAGGCGATGAACCAGGCAAGTGATATTCTCAGACGAAACTAATGCAGTGCTAAGTCAATGTTGGCTGCACTTCAATACTCAGATTTTACTCCATGAAATACATGACACACACATATACACCTGCAAAGAAATATTTTCCAAAATTACAAAAATTAAAAACAAAGAATTGGAATTTCTAGAATTGAATTGAGAACATTTTTGGACAACTGATTATATATGTATATATATATACATACAGTATATATATATATATATATATATATATATATATATACACACTCACTGGCCACTTTATTAGGTACACCATGCTAGTAAGGGGTTGGACCCCCTTTTGCCTTCAGAACTGCCTCAATTCTTCGTGGCAGAGATTCAACAAGGTGCTGGAAGCATTCCTCAGAGATTTTGGACCATATTGACATGATGGCATCACACAGTTGGCGCAGATTTGTCGGCTGCACATCCCTGATGCGAATCTCCCGTTCCACCACATCCCAAAGATGCTCTATTGGATTGAGATCTGGTGACTGAGGAGGCCATTTGAGTACAGTAAACTCATTGTCATGTTCAAGAAACCAATCTGAGATGATTCGAGCTTTATGACATGGCGCATTATCCTGCTGAAAGTAGCCATCAGATGTTGGGTACATTGTGGTCATAAAGGGATGGACATGGTCAGCAACAATACTCAGGTAGGCTGTGGTGTTGCAACGATGCTCAATTGGTACCAAGGGGCCCAAAGAGTGCCCAGAAAAAATTCCCCACACCATGACACCACCACCACCAGCCTGAACCGTTGATACAAGGCAGGATGGATCCATGCTTTCATGTTGTTTACGCCAAATTCTGACCCTACCATCCGAATGTCGCAGCAGAAATCGAGACTCATCAGACCAGGCAACGTTTTTCCAATCTTCTACTGTCCAATTTCGATGAGCTTGTGCAAATTGTAGCCTCAGTTTCCTGTTCTTAGCTGAGAGGAGTGGTACCCAGTGTGGTCTTCTGCTGCTGTAGCCCATCTGCCTCAAAGTTCGACGCACTGTGCGTTCAGAGATGCTCTTCTGCCTACCTTGGTTGTAACGGGTGGCAATTTGAGTCACTGTTGCCTTTCTATCAGCTCGAACCAGTCTGCCCATTCTCCTCTGACCTCTGGCATCAACATGGCATTTCCGGCCACAGAACTGCCGCTCACTGGATTTTTTTTCTTTTTCGGACCATTCTCTGTAAACCCTAGAGATGGTTGTGCGTGAAAATCCCAGTAGATCAGCAGTTTCTGAAATTCTCAGACCAGCCCTTCTGGCACCAACAATCATGCCACGTTCAAAGGCACTCAAATCACCTTTCTTCCCCATACTGATGCTCGGTTTGAACTGCAGGAGATTGTCTTGACCATGTCTACATGCCTAAATGCACTGAGTTGCCGCCATGTGATTGGCTGATTAGAAATTAAGTCTTAACACACAGTTGGACAGGTGTACCTAATAAAGTGGCCAGTGAGTGTATATACTCTATATATACAGCTCTGGCAAAAATTAAGAGACCACTTTCAAATGTTCAGTTTGTCTGATTTTTCTCTTTATAGGTATATTTTTGAGTATAATGTAAATTGTACTTTTAGTCTACAAACTGCTGACAACAAGTCTCCGAATTTCCAAGCAATAAATTTTGCTTGGTTTTTTTTTCTGAAAAGGAGAAATGGTCAAAATTAAAAAAAACAGTGCTTTCAGACCTCAAATAATGAAAATAAAACAAGTTCATAATCATTTAGAAACAACAATACTAATGTTTTAACTCAGGAAGAGTTCAGAAATCAATATTTTGTGGAATAACCATGATTTTTAAAACAGCTTTCATCCATCTTGGCATGCTTTCCGCCAGTCTTTGTTTGATGGCTTGTGGCTATTCATCATCCTCTCGATTACATTCCAGAGGTTTTCTGTGGAGTTCAGGTCTGGATAATGGGCTGCCCATGACAGGGTTTTGATGTGGTGGTCTCTTAATTTTTGTCAGAGCTGTATATATATATATATATATTTATATATATATATATATATATATATATATATATATATATATATATATATATATATACACTCACTGGCCACTTTATTAGGTACACCTGTCCAACTGTGTGTTAAGACTTAATTTCTAATCAGCCAATCACATGGCGGCAACTCAGTGCATTTAGGCATGTAGACATGGTCAAGACAATCTCCTGCAGTTCAAACCGAGCATCAGTATGGGGAAGAAAGGTGATTTGAGTGCCTTTGAACGTGGCATGATTGTTGGTGCCAGAAGGGCTGGTCTGAGTATTTCAGAAACTGCTGATCTACTGGGATTTTCACGCACAACCATCTCTAGGGTTTACAGAGAATGGTCCGAAAAAGAAAAAAAATCCAGTGAGCGGCAGTTCTGTGGCCGGAAATGCCTTGTTGATGCCAGAGGTCAGAGGAGAATGGGCAGACTGGTTCGAGCTGATAGAAAGGCAACAGTGACTCAAATTGCCACCCGTTACAACCAAGGTAGGCAGAAGAGCATCTCTGAACGCACAGTGCGTCGAACTTTGAGGCAGATGGGCTACAGCAGCAGAAGACCACACCGGGTACCACTCCTCTCAGCTAAGAACAGGAAACTGAGGCTACAATTTGCACAAGCTCATCGAAATTGGACAGTAGAAGATTGGAAAAACGTTGCCTGGTCTGATGAGTCTCGATTTCTGCTGCGACATTCGGATGGTAGGGTCAGAATTTGGCGTAAACAACATGAAAGCATGGATCCATCCTGCCTTGTATCAACGGTTCAGGCTGGTGGTGGTGGTGTCATGGTGTGGGGAATTTTTTCTTGGCACTCTTTGGGCCCCTTGGTACCAATTGAGCATCGTTGCAACGCCACAGCCTACCTGAGTATTGTTGCTGACCATGTCCATCCCTTTATGACCACAATGTACCCAACATCTGATGGCTACTTTCAGCAGGATAATGCGCCATGTCATAAAGCTCGAATCATCTCAGATTGGTTTCTTGAACATGACAATGAGTTCACTGTACTCAAATGGCCTCCTCAGTCACCAGATCTCAATCCAATAGAGCATCTTTGGGATGTGGTGGAACGGGAGATTCGCATCAGGGATGTGCAGCCGACAAATCTGCGCCAACTGTGTGATGCCATCATGTCAATATGGTCCAAAATCTCTGAGGAATGCTTCCAGCACCTTGTTGAATCTCTGCCACGAAGAATTGAGGCAGTTCTGAAGGCAAAAGGGGGTCCAACCCGTTACTAGCATGGTGTACCTAATAAAGTGGCCAGTGAGTGTATATATATATATATATATATATATATATATATAAAATTATAAGAAGAAAAAATGTGCAAGATATTATTTTAGTGGAAAAGATAAACTAAAACTACTGAAATAGACTTTATACACACTGTATATACTTGAGTATAAGCTACCCTGACTATAAGCTGAGGCACCTAATTTTGCCTCAAAAAACAAGGTAAGCTTATTGACTTGAGTATGAGCTGGGTATGCATTGTCCCCTCATCCATGTCCTGGTATGCATGGCTCCTTATCCCCTATCCTTGTATGCATGTTTCCTATTAAAAAAACAAACATCCTACTTACCTTGCCTGCGCGACCTCAATGCATCTCGTTCCGGCGCCGGTAGCTCTTCCTGCAGAGCGATCACATGGCCCCGCTCATTAAGATAATGAATATTCACTCCACGCCTATGGGAGTGGAGAGGCGTGCATATTCATTACCTTAATGAGTGGGGCCACCTGATCGCTCGGCCGGAAATGCTACTGGTGCCGGAACCAACGAGATGCAGCAAGGGCGCGCAGGAAGGTGAGTAGGATGTCTTCTGGAAGCTGGCGTCTTCGGGTGTCACTGTGCGCGCTATAAGAGATATGAATATTCATTTCTCTTTAGCAGCGGGCACAGTTACAGCCGCAGCCACCAGCTCTTGCCTCCTGTGACCCGCTGCTCTGCCGCTCCCCGCTGGGGGGGCTCATGTATAAGCTGAGGGGGCGTTTTCAACACAAAAAAATGTGCTGAAAAACTCGGCCTATACACAAGTATATACAGTATATACCGTGTTTTTTGGATTATAAGATACACTTTTTTCCCCTCAAATTTGGGGGGGAATAGGGGTGCGCCTTATAATGCGGATATACCTTACCAGTACCGTTGCTGCAGGCCGTAGGCTGGGATGAGAGGGTGTCAGGCGGTTCTGCGGGTGTCCGGCGGTGTTACGAGGGTGTCCGGCGCTGCAGGTGTGTCTAACAATGCTGCCCGATGCTGCTGCGGGTATCTCCGGTGTTGCGGGGGCTCTGCCGACATTTTGTGAAAGACCAGAGCCCCCGCAGTTCCATAGTTTCCTCCTGTGTGATGGACTCCAGGAAAATGGTTGCCAAGATCTCGATCTGCGCATGCGCCGCCCCCGGTAGCCATTTTCCCGGAGTCCACCGCACGGGAGGAAACCATGGAACTGCGGGGGCTCTAGACTTTAACAAAATGTCGGCAGAGCCCCCGCAGCATCGAAGACACCCGCAACAGCACCAGGCAGCACCGCCGGAAACCCCCACAGCGCTGGAAACTTCCGTAGCACCACCGGGCACCCGCAGCAGCACCAGAGAAACCCGCAGCAGCACCGTCGGACACCCCCACAGCACCGGACACCCGCAGCAGCACTGGAAACACTCAGCGGTACACCGCACGTCGGAACACCCCCTCATCTCAGTCTAGAGCATTGCCCCACTCCTGCCTCCTCCAGCAGCGACCCTGGGACCCTGCTTCACCGCAGCCACCATCCCCCGGTAAGCAATAAGACACATGGATTATAAGAAGCACCACCATTTTATTAAAAAAAAAATTCCTATTTTTGTCTTCAAAATTTGGAATGCGTCTTATAATCCAACAAATACAGTGTGTATATACACTCACTGGCCACTTTATTAGGTACACCTGTCCAACTGTGTGTTAAGACTTAATTTCTAATCTGCCAATCACATGGCGGCAACTCAGTGCATTTAGGCATGTAGACATGGTCAAGACAATCTCCTGCAGTTCAAACCGAGCATCAGTATGGGGAAGAAAGGTGATTTGAGTGCCTTTGAACGTGGCATGATTGTTGGTGCCAGAAGGGCTGGTCTGAGTATTTCAGAAACTGCTGATCTACTGGGATTTTCACGCACAACCATCTCTAGGGTTTACAGAGAATGGTCCGAAAAAGAAAAAAAATCCAGTGAGCGGCAGTTCTGTGGCCGGAAATGCCTTGTTGATGCCAGAGGTCAGAGGAGAATGGGCAGACTGGTTTGAGCTGATAGAAAGGCAACAGTGACTCAAATTGCCACCCGTTACAACCAAGGTAGGCAGAAGAGCATCTCTGAACGCACAGTGCGTCGAACTTTGAGGCAGATGGGCTACAGCAGCAGAAGACCACACCGGGTACCACTCCTCTCAGCTAAGAACAGGAAACTGAGGCTACAATTTGCACAAGCTCATCGAAATTGGACAGTAGAAGATTGGAAAAACGTTGCCTGGTCTGATGAGTCTCGATTTCTGCTGCGACATTCGGATGGTAGGGTCAGAATTTGGCGTAAACAACATGAAAGCATGGATCCATCCTGCCTTGTATCGACGGTTCAGGCTGGTGGTGGTGGTGTCATGGTGTGGGGAATTTTTTCTTGGCACTCTTTGGGCCCCTTGGTACCAATTGAGCATCGTTGCAACGCCACAGCCTACCTGAGTATTGTTGCTGACCATGTCCATCCCTTTATGACCACAATGTACCCAACATCTGATGGCTACTTTCAGCAGGATAATGCGCCATGTCATAAAGCTCGAATCATCTCAGATTGGTTTCTTGAACATGACAATGAGTTCACTGTACTCAAATGGCCTCCTCAGTCACCAGATCTCAATCCAATAGAGCATCTTTGGGATGTGGTGGAACGGGAGATTCGCATCAGGGATGTGCAGCCGACAAATCTGCGCCAACTGTGTGATGCCATCATGTCAATTTGGTCCAAAATCTCTGAGGAATGCTTCCAGCACCTTGTTGAATCTCTGCCACGAAGAATTGAGGCAGTTCTGAAGGCAAAAGGGGGTCCAACCCGTTACTAGCATGGTGTACCTAATAAAGTGGCCAGTGAGTGTATATGTGAGTATATATATATATATATATATATACACTATATAAATCTATTTTAGTAGTTTGTTTTTCTTTTTTCACTAAAATAATATTTTGCCCAAATGTTTTTTTCTTATATACATATTTTTTTTTTCTTATTATAACATGAGTAATTTGTTAGGGAATATTTCATGTTGGCTGATTAATTAAATAATCAATTATTAATTATCTGATCTGCGTGAAGACCATGCTGATTACATTACTGTCTAACTGGAATCATTGCAGAAAAGAGTGGAGACCTTCCTTATTTCCTTTGAAAACTTTATTAAACCAAAAGCTTCATCTTTTTTTTTTTTCAACTTTTTCGGTGCATTGCCTCTCACCAGATGCCCTGCTGTTTTACAAAGATCATCTCACTATGTGTCGGTCTTATGAGTTTCTTGCACTTGGTCCTTTTGCAAATAAGGAGACGTTTTTCCTCAGCCCTGTCCATAGAAACTATCTACCTTTGACAGCCGCGATGTGATAGGCATTGTCTAGACCAAGCTGAATTCTTAAAGTGGAATATTTTAGAATATTTTTCCTTCCTAGTAAAA
This sequence comes from Dendrobates tinctorius, assembly GCF_039654945.1. NCBI lineage: Eukaryota > Metazoa > Chordata > Amphibia > Anura > Dendrobatidae > Dendrobates > Dendrobates tinctorius. The sequence goes on from NW_027361738.1 coordinate 39,612,056, forward strand.
TAGGACTTTAAGTTGGAAATAGTAAAAATTGAAATTTTCCCAATCCGTCTTTTTATAACAATAATAACAAAAGTAGCCAAAATTTATCAAAACATACAGTAAATTAGATGGTTTTTTTTTCGAAATTCTAAACTAATATAAAGCAATTATCTTAAAACACTTCTTTGACATACTGGATAAAAGGTTGATCTAAAGAAAAATTTAAATTCTGCTTTTCTGAATTAAAGGAGACATTACATATTTTGCATATGAAATAAATTATTGTGACCACTACTTCAACACGGGTATCTAAAATGTTCAAAAATATTCTGTTTTAATATCAATGTAACTATATTAAAGGGAAAATATTGTTTGAATGTGTACAATGTTGATTATTGTGTACTAGATGGAGGCCCGATGCTATCGCATCGGGAGGGCACAGTGCTCTGCACATGGGATTTCCATTACAAACAGAGAGATATACTCACCTTCCGACAGCCCCCGATCTCCTCTCCACGCTCCCGGCATCTTCCGGTCACAGTAATGCTTAGCGTGAAGGACTGGAGATGACATCACTCTCGCGAGAGCGCGACGTCATTAGCGGTCTTTCGCGCTAAGCATTACTGGGACCGGAAGATGCCGTGTGCGTGGTGAGAGGAGGGAAAGAGTCCGGGGGCTATCGGAAAGTGAGTATATCACTATTTTTTATTTCAATTCTATTTTTTACAGGTTTATGGTACCCAGGGCCTGGAGGAGAGTCTCCATTCCTCCGGACCCTGGGTACCATCCCCACATTGAGCGCTGCGCAGGTCATCTTCCGGCTTCATTGACGCTGACCTCCATGCGGCAGGAGATGACCCGCGGCAACCGTCGGGAGATCAGCGACTAGCGCCGCAGATCTCCCGGCGGTAGCGGTGGCGTGCGTCATTCGAATGCCATGCCAATTTGCAGCCAGACTACACCTGTCGCTGATTGGTTGCAGCCGGCCGGCTGCAACCAAATCAGCGACGCGGGATTTCCGTTACAGACAGAAAGACAGAATTAGACGATTATATAGCAGATTGGAAATAAAATGTGCATTTCTAATACTGCTTAAAGTGATTTTCCAGTTTTACCCCATGGGCTCGTGTATTTTTAGCCTGAGTGCGATCCAACAAAACATTGGATCGCAGTCGGGCCAATGTTATTCTTTTGGGCCATGCACATGTGCATTTTTTTCCTCCACAAATTTTGCCCAAGAAAAGGAATCACAGCATGTACGATTTTCATCTGATATTCGGATCGCACTCGGTCATGCAAGTCAGTGTGTCTGGGGGAAAATAACGGGACCACACTCAGTTGACATCTGAGTACAATCCGATTTTCATAGACTAACAGAATAGAGAAGAAGGAAGAAATTTTTTTTCATCCTCTCAGCTGATAAAATGGGATCACACTATGATCAAACTCTGATCAAAATTAGACTGATTTTCTCCGATAAGGGAAAATTTGGTCGTACGACCCTAGCCTCAGACTCAATTGGCCAAGTATGTTTTCTGATGATCTTTGTTTCTTGATGCTGGTTAAGTATTTTTCTGATTATTGTGCCCTCACAATACTGAAAATCAGAAGTGCAATAACTTGGTGTAATAGACTTCATATACAGCAACCAATCGGAGGAGGCAGAGCTATAGGGGAGGAGCGAGAGTAGCAGCCTGAACGAATGACGAGCCAGGAGTCGTGCCTCAGACTACCCAAGTCTTCCTGTTGGCACTGTAACTAAGCTGTAGTCACAGACCACAACTCTGTCCTGATAATGATGAGCTAAACAGAAGCCAAGGAGCACATACTAAAGAAAATAAATAACAGATAAGAATCACTTCTAGGTACTGACTTATGTATCATGCTAGAGTTCATCACTTGACATATACTTTAATTATGTGCAAAGTGCAGTTACTAAACAGTGAATCCTCAGAAATCAAATTACTCTGATACTGGTAAGCAGTTTGGCAGCAGTGAAGACATGACATTTACCTAATCAGATTATTCTACAACAGAAAGTTCACTGTCTGAAAAACTGTTCACAGTTGACTTTTATTTAAAAAGTTGAATAATAGAGATAAGGGAATTAAATTTGCTGGCCCTGCAAATTCAAACAATTTGCGATTCAATCCACAAATCGCCAAAAAACGTCTGCCCCTATTTACCTAATGCAGAAGACTGCATCAGCCGTAGGGCTTTGCAGCTGTCATATCACATGGTATAACACAGCCGATCAGGAATGACTTTTGTTGTCTGTATAAGAGTACGTGCACACGTTGTGGTTTGCTGTGCAGAATTTTCCGCACAGAATCTGTATCTCTTGGCAGAATCCGCAGGTCAAAATCCGCACAATTTTTATGCGGATTTCCTGCAGATTTATTGCGGATTTTGTGCGGATTTTGCATGCATTTTTACAACTGCGGATTTCTATAATGGAATGGGTGTAAAAACGTTGCGGAATCCGCACAAAGAATTGACATGCTGCGGAAATTGAACTGCTGCGGATTCCGTGCGGAATTTTCCGCAGCATGTGCACAGCCAATTTTTTTTTTACATAGGTTATCATTGTACTGTAAATCACTTGCGGATCCGCAACGGCGAATCTGCTGCGAATCCGCAACAAATCCGCAACGTGTGAACATACCCTAAAAGCAGAATCAGGAAACGCAGTAGGCATTTTATGGTCAATCAGGATGTGACAGCTTTTAGCCATAGATATAGGGAGAGAGAGTCCTAAAAATGTAAAGCTGCACTGACACATTGCATCCTTATTGTGTTTTTTTGCTGAAGTTGTGGCAAAAACGCATTGTTTTACTGCATTTTTCAAAAAGCGTGCAAAAATGTTTGTGAATTACCTCTTTCATGGCAAAAAAATCACAATTCGGCCTGAAATCAGCCTCAAGATCATGTGTAACAGTCAAGATCACTAGTGCGTTAGGAAAAGAGAATAGTTTTATATTCATTTATCAGGGGAATTGGAGGCGTTAGAGAAGTTTTGATTTACCACAAATCAATTAATCACAAAGTGAATTTCCTGGGAAAATTCTGCGAGTTTGCCGAATTTGAATTTTAAAATATTTGCTCATCTCTGATTGTAACTATTTTCCTTTTATTACCGTTTTCTGACTCTGATCTGTATGTAATTTTGTATACCCTATACACCCAAGGTATATATGGCACTTTGGCTTAATGGTTAGACATTGTGTTTTTCCTGGGGTCCTGAGTAGTGATGGGCGAGTATGCTCGTTACTTGAGATTTCCGAGCATGCTCGGGTATTCTCCAAGTATTTTGGGCGTGCTCGGAGATTTAGTTTGTGTCACCGCAGCTGCATGATTTGCGGCTGCTAGACAGCCTGAATACATGTGGGATGTGTCCGTTTGTTAGTAAATCCCCACATGTATTCAGGCTGTCTAGCAGCCACAAATCATGCAGCTGCGGTGACACAAACTAAATCTCCAAGCACGCCCAAAATACTTGGAGAATATCCGAGCATGCTCGGAAATGTCGAGTAACGAGCATACTCGCTTACCACTAGTACTGAGTACAAACCCAACTCAGAACACTTTCTTCAAGGAGTTTTCATGTTCTTTCTTTGTTTCATCTGTGTACTCCGATGCCTCACACACTCCAAAGACATATTAATAGAAAATTTAGATTTACAGTACCACTTTGACAATAGCGATTACAATGTCTGTAAATTACTGCAGAATATTTTGGCACTACAAGAGCCAGCAAAATAAATAAATATATCTGATTCCTTGTTGGACTCCATATCTAGCTTATCTGTACACTCTTGTGTATCATATGGCTCCAGTAGGATTAACAGTTGATCGAGAGTTGGGAAACATAGCTCAACTTTCCAAATGTACCTTTCGAGAGAAAAAAAGAGTATAGTAATGGTAAACAATAGAGGAGATTGGTATGATTGGCGCAAATTATCCTAAGGAAAATAGTTTCAAGTTGTTCCACCTTTATATTCTGTGTCGGCCATTATCAGTCCAAATAATATTTATATGTTAGAAATTCCTGACCACTGATGAAAATATTGGGTGGTTTAATACGCTTCTAATTTGCAAATTTGCTATTTTGTTATCTTTGATGCATGTGTAAAGATACATATGGGGGGGAATACACTGATGTGCCTGTAGACTTTTGTGGGCAAACATATGCCAAAAGAGTAGCACAAACTGTATTAATATTAAGCATAGGCAATTGTATTTTTCAATACAACCATACACAAAAAAGTATAGAGTATAGCATATAGCTTTTTTTATGGAAGCCTTAGGTGCTTAGCATATCGAAATAATTGCATGAGTCCATCTGAAACGGTCGCAAGATGTAAAAATGAATGTGGTGTACTTACAATCCTCACTATTGTTGGTTATTGCATTTGTATGATAGAGATTTTCTGTTATCACTGTTTTGTCTTTCTGTCTTGTTTACCTCATTACCTCTTCCTATAATAACTATGCAGACCATTTTGCCCTTCCTGGTGAAAGATTTGTTTTAATGTGCTGTGTGTTAAAGCAAAGTGGTTGGAGTAGAGTTGTACTAGTGATGTGTGATTTGCTGTAGTATGTGTGTGTTTATCTCCTGGTCCCTGTTCCCATTTAGTTTATTCCTCCCTGTCCCTACCCACTTCCCTATTGTTGGTTAGTGCTTTTGTATGTGAGAAGTTTTTTGTTATCCCTGTTTTGTCTTTGAGTCTTGTTTATCTTAAATTTCTGTTCCATGCCTCATGGGATGGGGGAGGGAACAGATCACGGTTTAACAGGAGCATAATAAGGTGGGAGACTGAGGCCTTTCTACCTTCAAGAGTACCCCCAGGATAGGAATAGTTAAGTCCCAGTTCCAGGGACAGTATGAGCTCCACCTTCCTTATCAAAGACTGTCACAGCATAACATAACCACTGTGCACATGACTCGTTAGATCACAAGGATATGATAGAAGGAGATTTTCTATAAGCCAAACTGTCAAAAGCACAAACTACAGTACTTTTATGGCACATCCTCACAAGATGGAAAAAAAAATCTAATGTAGATTCTGCTGCAAATTAAGTGGTAAAAGTCCTCAGAAAGAATTGACTTCCACAATGCTCTTACTTCTTGTTCTTTTACATCTCTCTGAATTGGATGGCTATAAATGCAGAAATATTAACAAAAATATTGTCAGTTTATTCCAAAAACAGCACTCAGCCAGTCAATAGGGAGAATAAGATATAACAGCTCCACTCATTAAAATCAATGGAGCTGAGCTGCACTATCACAAGAAAAAGTTTGATGATTGCATCACTCTTTTGAAAATAAAAAAAACTATGTTTTTTCTACTCCTGACATGTATAATCCATTTAATACACCCTTATGATTTTACTTTCTTTGTTTAGATGACAAAATCATTTTATTGGAAGTACTGAATGGTTAATTTCACAGGGAACTAATATTTGTAATTTCTCCAAAAAAGAATACATTTTAAATTTTCACTGACTAATCCAATTGGAGTGAAGAAGAATTAATATTAAAACATAACTTTTAATGACACATTTTATGTAAAATGTATTGTTTTACTATTATTAAAACACACAAAAGTGCCTAGTCAACCGCAATATTCCAGTGATATCCTTATTGAGATCTGCGGTTTCAGCACTGATGTTAGACAATCTAATAGATTGTGATAAATGATAAGGTATCGTGCCCTATGAACTGGAGAGCCAATTTTATTTAATTTAATTATAGCAACGTAATATTTTCTCCCCTTTTGTTCATATACTGTCATTCAGGTTTCTGCCCCCACAGTATAACAGATTTATTCAATATAATATTTCCTGTGTGAACCTGAGAAGATAACCGCCCTTAAAGGGCTTTAAGTCTGGATGTTATTATGTATGTTTTCAGCAGGTGCCCCCTGTATCATTGGATTGAGCTACCACCCTGTTTGTCCAAATACAGTTTTCAATAGACATTGGAGTTATAACAGTTACTGAATATTGCAGTTGGCTAGGCACTTGTGTGTTTTAATAATAGTAAAACAAGAAATTTTACGTAAAATTTGTAATTAAAAGTTATGTTTTAATTTTAATTCTTCTTCACTCTAATTGGATTAGTCAGTGAAAATCTGAAGTACTGAACAGTGTAAGGGCACCGTTACACCTAGCGATGCACCAGCGATCCCGACCAGCGATATGACGCGGTCAGGATCGCTGGTGCATCGCTAGGTGGTCGCTTGTGAGCTGCCACACAGGCAGATCTCACAAGCGACATCTCAGGGGACGGGGATCGCTACTTACCTGTCAGATGCGGCGATCCTGCGTCCTCCCGCCCGGCTCCACGCCTCGCTCGTCGGCGCCACAGGAAGCCCAGCAGGAAGTGGCCGACGAGGAATGGTCCAGCAGCTTCTCGCGCGATCAGCGATAACCAGCGGGGGAGCCGGTCGGAGGTAAGTATCACATGCAGCGATATCGCTAGCAATATCGCTGCAACGTCACAAAATCGGTGACTTTACAGCGATATTGCTAGCGATATCGCAGTGTGTAACGGGGGCTTAACTGTGACTCCAGCACTGTTGTGAGCTAAAAACATAGAAAACAAATGCACACTATCTGTGTGTCTCTTTGCCTATCTCTGCCACTCTGTGTCTCATTCAGGTTTTCCTTCTCCTCCCATGCCCAAAGAATTCAAAAGCTGACAGCTGTAATCTGATCCCTAAGTGAGTTGTCAGTCTGTCTTATCTTAACTCTAGAACGCATAACAATAGAAATCTACACTTTCACATACCTGGAGCCTTTTAGGCCTGTGTGCAAATAACATGGAATAACTCAAATAAAAATAGTTTTCAAAGTTTATTTGAAAATTGCAAAGTAAGGATGCATTCTGTGACGAGCGTCAGCTTACGCTGAGTCGTTTTTCTTCTGAGTGGACCCTCTGGGTCGTGGCACCCACCCACCTAGGGCGAGCTGACCTTGTAAGGAACCACCCCATATACAGGGAGTGTCAGGGGCAAGACCAAAGCGGTGAGCCACCACGACTGCTGGCACCCGACGGCCGGCTCAGGGGGACACTATGTGAGTGTCTGACGACAAGGACGAGCAGGAAGCAAGACAAGACAAGACGCAAGTTCAAGGTAACTTCATTAAGACAACTTCAGGAAAACATTCAGTGCAAAAACGTGATAACAAGCAAACACGGCAAGGTGCGTGCGTGGGCACGCCAAGGTCTATAGCATGGTACATGCCAGGTGGTACGCCTGGGTACAGGTAAAGGCACAATGGCATCGGACTTCAGACAGCTGGCAACAATCGACATGATCAGGGCATCAGGCTGCGGACATCAGCTCAGGACATCAGGCCACAGTCATCAGGCTTGCGATCTCTGGCAGCGATCGGCAGGTTCCGGGCATCCGGCAGGCAAACCAGGGTTCAGGCAAGGATGCACGACAGATTTCCAGGCATGATGCGTGTTAGGGAACACGCCGAGGTCCAAGGCAGGATTCCAGGCAGAGTGCGTGCTGGGGCACACCAGGGTCCAGGGCAAGGTGCAAGGCAGGGTGCGTGTGTAGGGGACACGCCAGGGTTCAAAGCAAGGTGCGTGTGTAGGGGACACGCCAGGGTTCAACGTTCAACAAACAATACAAGGTGCATGTGAAGAGACACGCCAAGGCACAAGGTACAAGGCAGAATCCTGCACGTGCAGAGAGACACACCAGGGTCAGGTTCAAGGCAGAGTCCTGCGCGTGCAGAGGGGCACGCCAGGATCAGGGTTCAAGGCAGAGTCCTGCGCGTGCAGAGGGACACGCCAGGGTCCAGGTTCAAGGCAGAGTCCTGCACGTGCAGAGAGACATGCCAGGGTCAGGGTTAAAAGCAGAGTCCTGAGCATGCATAGGACATGCCAGGGACAGAGTACAGGCTAGGACCTGTGCGTGCGAGAGGGCACGACAGGGGACATGGCAAGACCTGCGCGTACTTTTACAGAAGCACGGGGAGGTATGCCACGGGGCAGGCGAGGGCCTGCGCATGCTAAGAGAAGCACGGAGAGCACAGTGCAGAGACAGCGTGAGTGCAAGGAAGCACAGAGAGCATGGCTGGGGCACTGGCTAGCTGGACGGGCTGCAGCACAATCAGGCGGGTAAGACTACAGCGAACCTGACTGGGGCATAGCAGGCGACACAGCTGTCACTGACTGACGAGCACGACTGAGGCACAAGCAGGCGGGCACGGCTAGGGCGGGCATGGCTGAGGCACAAGCAGGAGGCTAGGAAGGCCAGGCGCATGCAAAGGGCACACAAAGAAACAAAGCAAGACAAGACAAGAAACCAGGCAGAGCTTAGGCAAAGTACGGAGCATGGAGCGGAAACTTAGGCAGAAACAGAACCAGGTCAGAGCGAGAACAGAACTAGCAGCGGAGCGTAGGCCGATGCCCAGAGCCGGGCCAAGGCAGAGCCTTGGGACTAGCCTAGAAATGTGCAAGAGAGCACAATAGGACAGAGTCTAGCAGCGGAGCGTAGGCCGAAGCCCAGAGCCGGGCCAAGGCAGAGCCTTGGGACTAGACATGGAAAAGAGCACAAAAGTAAGAGAAGAGGAATGGTGCATGTGCCAGAGAGCAATACAGAGCACCATAGGAGAGAGCGAGCCAGAGCAAGCAAAGACAGAGACCATAGGTAGGTCAGAGCAAAGGCAAGGTACGGAACAAGGAACTGAAGCTAGGCTGAAGCATAAAACGGAATCAGAGCAAGGAAGGACTACAAGGCAAAGCAGAGCAGAGACAAAACATGGCACGAAGGACAAACACTAGACAAGGCACCATCAAGAGGCAGAGTACAAGCACAGAGTGTGTGCAGAGACGCACAACAGAGCAAAGTGCAGGGGCACAGAATACAGAGAGCAACCGAGCAGACCAAGCAGCCATGCAGGGAAGCAACACGATACTCAGGCCCTGACCATAGGGAGGGGCGGTCTGATATAGCACCATAGCACCAGTACTTCCAGGTCAGGACCAGGGGAGAATGTCATGATCCAGTGTTGGATCTGGCAGTATTAAAAGCACAAAGTGAACTTTTTTTTACTTTGGTTGAGTTCAAAGGTGTTTTGACTGTCCCCGGTGGTGGTTAGCGGTATCGCACCATAGGTTTAGGTTAATGTTCACTTAATTAGGGATCAGGTGTGACTCCCTATAAAGGTGTGCTTAGGGGGTTCACTCACCGCTGGTGATATTTCTTGCTGAGTTGTTGGAGGGCCTGGTGGAATGATGGAGCTGGATAGGAGTCCTGCGCAGTCAGCCAGAGAGAATGAGTGCCAGCTAATGGTGTCTGCAGGAAGGACTGGCATGGCCTGGTGGAGTCGCAGTTTATGGTGTCGGCGGGAGGTGCGGGCATAGCTTGGAGGAGTGGCGACTTGGAAGAGAGTTGCACTCAGCATGTTCGACTTGGTTGCTGAGAACTGGACTCGAGCATGCTTGGATTCTTGGCAGAGGCTGGACTCATCTTGGGACTCTATGTACTGGACTGCTGCAAGTGGTGATGGACTCTGCTCCCAGGCTGCACGATGGTGATGGATCCAGTTATGTGATGGATCAGGGTGGAGGAGAAGATGCACACAGGTGGTGGGCTCTGTTGCTAGGAGCGCACGCAACAGAGCAAAGATAAGTGGTGTTTCCACTGTATTGTCTCTTTCCTCATGTGTGTTGTTAGTGCAGTGGTGGGATTAGTCTCCGCACCGACCTATTCCCTAGTGAGGGTTTAGGCTCAGGGTGAGCAAGGGCGTTAAGGTATGCGTGCGGCGACAGGTGCGGAGCCTGTTTAGGGAATGTGAGGAGTGTAGGGTCACTGGCTCAGGGGAGTGCAGGAGGTCTCCATTTCCCCATTCCCTATCGCAGGGCCCACCATTGTTAAAGTTACCCAGGTTCCCCCCTTATTATTTAAATGCGCCTTACTGGAGGCGGTGTTTCCAGATATATGTATGCATGGCGTGTAATACCTAAATCCGCCAGGTGGAGGCGGCGTATCCACCTGCACGCTTTATTATTTAAATTCGCCCCACTGGAGGCAGTGTATCCAGGGTCACGTGTGTTATGGGTTCGCCTTGCGACATCATCTGCGTCCTGACACACGTGATCATGACAGAGAACTTCCAGTTCAGATCCTCCAGGATCACAGAGAGCAGTCACATGATCAGGGATTCCAGACATGCAGAGATTATTGCAGAACCAGACAATGCTGGAACCTAGGAAAGGTCACATGATCAGGGGTTCCAGACATGCAGAGATGATTGCAGAACCAGCCAGTGCTGGAGCCTAGGAAGGACACATGATCAGGGGTTCTTGGAACACAGAGATGACCACAGAAGGCAGAGTAGAAACGCAGGTATCTTGCAGCCCAACAGTCATGAGGTGAGTGTGCACACTGCTCTAGGGAACATGCAGGATAGCAGACATGAGATGTGCGTGCACACCGCTCCAGGGGTCATTAGGCAAAACAGACATGGTGGACATGACAGACATGGCGAGCATGACACATTCCCACTAGCCCTGGGGTCTGCCAGGAGGGGATCCGTAATGGACCTGACCTGCTGGTGACCCCAGCTAAGGCTGGCGGAATCCCGGCATTCCGGCAGCCTTAACTGGAGTTACCATCAAGTAAGATCTATTACGTATCCCCTCCTGTCGGACCCCCGCACCAGTGGGAACACAGCCTAAGATGTGAATATTTCAAAACATTATTATTATGTGCAAAAAAACAACAAAAAAGTAAGTACACGGGCTTCAAACACCCAATATATGCATTCTATATAATTCTTTATAATAGTGACTTTTTTTGTCTAAAAGTTTTTTATATAAAAGTTGTAGTAAACATGGTGCAGGAATATTTCTTTTCAAACTTTCCTTTTCAACTTTACTGATGACCCCAACAATTTTCACATGTTATCTGTTCGGAAGAATGTTCCTTGCAGACATTTTGTCCACAAGTAGTATAGATACCCTCAGATTTCCTTTCCTTCTTTGCTGGACAAATATAACAACGCTTTCTTTTTTTTTCACTTGGCTAAGGATGTTCCTGAAAATGTATACCACCTCAGATCATAGCTTCCGTAGTTTGCCTTGGCAAGCATTTCGCGTTGCTTCAGTCCATCATGAAAAACACAGCAAAAAAGCATAGATGCTTACTCGTCCAGGCCTCCAGACAAATGCACTATCAGGATGCAGTGGACCCATATAATAAAGATGGCAACACAGGTGCAAGAATTCTGATGAAGCAACCGCTCATAGCCTACCAATACATGGAGGGGGCGGTGGCTTGATATATTGATGCACAATAAAAACTTGTATGCGGCACTGTTCACACTATGGCAATGCACAGAATCCAGGTTAACAGCCTAGTAGTTACACCCTTCTTTTAGATCAGGCGGGCTGCCCAGCGCTATCAAAATGCATGCCATGTGAACAGATACCGCAGTTTACAAGACCAAATGGGCCCAGCTGCACCCCGAATAAAAAGTGCAAAAAACACATAAAAAATGTGAGGTTTTAGCTGATATTTTGGCCAAAATACGTGAGCCCGTAACCTGCGCCAAAGGTCTCCACGTTTACGGGTCCTAACACTAAATCCTAACACTGAAATAGCACAAAAAGAGGACTGTGTTTTTGTATTATGGGAGGATTTTCAAGTCCTCTTTTTGTGCTATTTCAGTGTTACGATTCGCTCCATCATGGCAGGCATTAAAAGTTCATAGCAAAGTTCCATCAAGAATAGACGTCTCTTGTCCTTCCTGTTGGCATGGAATTCTGGATGAGTTTCACTATAAACAATATAGGTATTGAGGGCTGACACATCAAGCATATTAGAAAAAATGACTACAGGCCAACGTTTTGTCTGCATCTTGCACGACTACTCTCCAATCATTTCGTCCATCTTGTCCACACCTCCTTTAGTTTTATTATAATGCAGGATGATTTCTAGTTTCTGTTTCCTGTCATTGGTGTCAATACTTCCATCGTGATGCATGGTACTCAGTAATATCACGGATTTTTCTTTCTTCACTTTATAAGAAACCATTGTCGCTTGATTGCAGAAACCAAAGACACTCTCATAAAGTGTTCGCTGTGGACTGTGCTTCATGATTGGACGAATTTTTCGGCGGTTTGGCTTCATAGTACCAACAAGTGTAAGTTGTTTCTGAAGCAAAAATTTGCCCAGTTCAAGATTGGTAAAGTAGTTGTCCATGGTTATATTTTTTCCAGAATTGAAAATTGGTACAGCAAGTGTTTTTACTATGTCAGAACATAGGTGTTTCTGGACTGGAGCATCAACTTCTTTGCCACAGTAAATCAGACCATTCATCCCATAATAGCCTCCTTCCCATGACCATGTACTCAGGCAGAATCCACACTCTTCACAGCAACAGCAGAGCCATAAAGACAAAGCCTTCCCCAGCAACAGAAAAGACAAAAAGACTGAGGATCACATGTAAACCTAGTACAGGCCTAAAAGACCCCAGGTATGTGAATATGGGGTATTCCCAAAAACGAGTTGTTGTACCAAAATGTCTGTAACATAAAATATATGAACAACTGGAAATTACTAACAACTATATACCTGAGGAATACCTAGAGTTTCAGAACTAAAGTAATCTTGCAGAAAATAGAAAACAATTAACCTAGCAGGGCTGCGAGACCCCAGGTATGCGTTCTAGGGTTAACCAAGTAGGAATTTTAGCTTTTTTCAGAATAAATGATGAGTTCAGGAGGCAGGACAAAGGAGAAGTAGTGCTTAATTACTGGAAAAAGAAGCATATTACTCTAGTAAAATATATTGCAAAGTTTCCAATCTTCCCTTGTGCCATTACTTTATGCCTGTCTTTGTGGAAATGACAGTGATCATTAAATAGGACCTATCCAACATTGCAAAAATGGTTGCACTCAATCGTGTTACAGCATGTCAATGTGAAATACATGAATAGCAAAATGGCTTATGAATATTAGGAAATATATGTGAGACGCTTTGCACAAAATTTGGCCAAATAGTGTGAGCCCATCAACCATATCAAGGTGGTCTCATGAATCTGATGGGTCCCTGACCTCCCTGTCCAGTGTGAACACTTACCTAAGGCTAATATCTGCATGCATGGGTGAATGTGGACACCTCTCTCAGTAAAGCCTACATTTATGGGTTGGCCGGAGCCAAATGTAACTAGAAGTAATTAAAGTCACCACATGGTGAAGGGCGGAGGGCTCCATCAGAAAGCCTAGCATATAAATAACAGAAAACTGACTGAAACGTCAAGAACTGGTCTGAACAGGTGCATACCTGTCATCAGATTCATGAGACCACCTTGACGATGGTTGATGGGCTCACACTATTTGGCCAAATTTTGTGCAAAGCGTCTCATATATATTTCTCAATATTCGTAAGCCATTTTGCTATTCATGTATTTCAAACTGACATGCTTTAACACGATTGAGTACAGCCATTTTCGCAATTTTGGATATGTAAGTAATTTTTTTGGTATGCACCTGTCCCGACCAGTTCTTGATGTTTCAGTCAGGATTTTTTTTTATCTACAAGTGTTATTCACAAGTGTTATATAAATGCTATAAATCTGAAATAATGCAAGACTATTGTTAAAGTGGTACTGCAAAAAATGAATGAGGGATACCCTGAGAATTTATATGTATCTGTAGTGATACATTTAGTGTATACATGTCATCAGGTGATGAGTGATGTTTCCCAGATATAGCCAAGAGACTCTATGCAAAGGGTAAAGTGCAGTGAAAATAATAATAAATACTTATATCATAGTTAAATAATAATAGTGAATGCAGAGACAAAACATAATTCAAAAAAATTACGTAAATACATATGGGTAAGGCAAACCTGGGTGAGCAGTCTGTGTGCAGTAGAAAGGACCCTGACGTGCGTTTCGTGGTAGCTTCTTCAAAAAAATGGGGGTAGGAGTGTCTCTGTACTGCCTTTCTGATTAATGCCCTCCTTGCACAGGCTGAGAGTTTTGGTGGGTGGCCCTCTCTTGGCAGGTTGGTGCTTCGGGGTTTCATCAGAGATTGCGATATCTTTTTAGAACCAAACCCTGACTTGTACTTCTCAACATCTTTGTCCCCATCTTGTTTGCAGAGCTCTTCGTTCTTCACAGTGGGCTTCCTTTCACTAAGCATGTGGCTTATGAAGGTAATTGCTTGCACCAGTAGGAGTTTCATCACAATAGATGTGAATACATATGCACATTCCAATTTTTATTTATTTTATCCCATAAATTTAATTTATGCCTATATTTTTCTCACTTCAGCAACTTAGACTATCTAGTGTTGATGCATCACACACAAAGCTGTTTACAAAAATATTTAAACGCAGGTTGAAATGTAACAAAATAGGTAAAAAGCGAAGGGGGCAAATACTTCTGCAAATCACTGAATATCGCTATATTGTTTTTAAAACGTTTGGCTTTGATCATTTTTTATTTGTCCACATCCATTAGTTTTTGACTCTAGGGTCTTTATATTTTGGGGGGCTTCTCAGGGGTCTGCACTTTTTTGAAGGGTCTAGGTTCTATTTATTATGAGGTCTGGTCGAGGTCTGATGCTTAGGTGGTGTGGTGTGAGGATCTGTATTTATTTGGATGATGGCATGCTGTTTTAGCGACTGGCCAGTTATTTTTTTTTAGTTTGGTCTGAGGTCTGTATTTACTTTACTTGTGTATGGTTTGGGGGCTGAATGTATTCTTTAGCTTTGTTTTTTTAAGGGGGTTCCTTTTATTGTTGATTCAATGGTTTGTATTTATGTTGGAATGTATTTACTTTTGACCCAGCGGGTGGCATTTTTATGTGGTCTATTTATTTTTAGCTCAGAAGTCTATGTTTGTAGTCTTGATTCTATAGTTATTTTGAGGTCTGTATCTATATTGGTGACTGTGCTTATTTTGCGACCTAGATATTGTATGTATTCTGGGGTTTGAGTTTATTTGGGGGTTTGAGTCTGAAAACATTTTGGGTGTAGTCTTGAGTCTATTACCCACATTTGTCAAGCAATTTACTCCAAAGACTGACCCTAAAAAGTCATCTTAAACTAAGCCACAAAAATTTAAAATTTTCACAAAAACTGACAAAAAAAGCTACTTGCATACAATTTTTTTGCACTATGTTTGCTAAAGTTTTGAAAAGTATGTATGCTAATTATGCAAATTGTTTCTTCAGAGAGGAAGAGAACTAGAACTCTAGTGCCACCTATTGGAAGTAGCAATCCTAAAAGTCATTGTCGACCCTTTAACGAGCCTTGTTACATAACTTAGGATAAAAGCCAAGCCAGAATTTCAATTTGCAGACACTGTGTTTCGGGGTACTGCCCCTCATCAGTGCAAAGTGTGAGATCTGGTTTGGCTGTGAGAGAGGAGTCTGACCGATAGCCAAGAAGTATCATTTCTCCTTGCGGAGAATGACATGCTAAGCATGTCGAGATGAGGAGACTTAAAGCCGCAATGCTCCTCTGGGAAATATGCTAATTATGCAAATTGTCTCTTCAGAGAGGAAGAGGACTAGAACTCTAGTGCCACCTATTGGAAGTAGCAATTCTAAAAGTTAATGTCGACCCTTTAATGAGCCTTGTCACATGACTTAGGATAAAAGCCAAGCCAGAATCTCAATTTTCAGACACTGTGTTTTGTGGTACAGCCCCTCGTCAGTGCAAACTGTGAGATCTGGTTTGGCTGTGTGAGGTGTCTGACCGATATCCAAGAAGTATCATTTCTCCTTGCAGAGATTTACATGTTAAGCATATACATTTCTAAAGTTAATATATGATCTATAAAATCTGTCATGTTATAGTTAATTACACCATATAATATATAATGTTTATGTGGATGTAGCTATCAACATGAGGCGATATATTCATTATTTTAAAATCATATTTTTCTACTCTTCCCAAAACGTTCAGCTGGCTCCTGGAAAAATAGAGAATTCATGTACTCCTAAAAGAGACAGCAAATCTCCAAGGTGCTGCCAAGGCCTCCAGAAATCTCCTGTAAAGTAACTTGTTCAAAAGTTTACTTGGGCTTAAAGCCGGTGTGTTCCTTCATGAGACTGAGCTTGTAGATCAGCCACACTTTGGGAGGGAGGAGAGCGTGAGAGAAAGGCGCTGGTGGAATTTGGCATATATGAAGTATACAGAGTTGTGATCTATAATAAGTGGATGTAGATATGAAAGACACCTTTTAAAATGTCCGAGAATGTCACGATCAAGCATGACATTTGTTTTGAGCCCTTGTTAGAAACCAACATCCATGGACAGTGTTGGGGGCAAACTGGGCACATGTCCAGGGACTCCGTGCCGAAAAGAGCCTCCAGCATTTACAAACTAGAAACTGCACTGATAATGCCAGTCCCATGCTATCAGAGCCATTGCCGAGGTTTAGAAGGACCGTTAATGACATGATGGTCATGTGATGTTACTAGTGGTCTTTCTTCATGCATTAGTATGGAGGGAATGACGAAGAGGAGAAAACCTGGTATGGTTTCTACGCTCTTTGTGTGTTCTTATGTGTGTAAAACATGGAACGTGTATGGGTGTGCGACATGCAGTAGGTGTGTGTAACATGCAGGGGATGTAAAAAAAACATGCAGTAGGTTCACATAGAGTGTGGGGTGTCATACCATGTCTGTGTGATATCGTGTAGTATTTATGTGTGTAATGTTGTGTATGAATAACATGCAGAGTGTGTTGTGTGTGTAACATGCAAAGTGAGTAACAACATGCAGTGTGTGTGTACTATGTAGTTCTTATCATGCAGTGTGTGTTAGGGGCCTGTCACACTAAGCGATATCGCTAGCAATATCGCTATAACTTGTGACGTTATAGGGATATCGCTGTGTCTGATACTTACCTCCAACCGCTCCCCCGCTGGTTATCGCTGATCGCGCGAGAACGTCCTGGACTGTTTCTCGCCGTCAGCTTCCTGCTGGGCTTCCTGTGGAGAGACGAGCGACGCATGGAGCCGGGCGAGAGGACGCAGGATCGCCTCGTCTGACAGGTAAGTAGCGACCCCCGTCCCCAGCGATGTCGCTGGTGAGATCTGCCTGTATGGCAGCTCACTAGCGACCACTTAGCGATGCACCAGCAATCCTGACCGCGTCATATCGCTGGTTGGGACACTGGTACATCGCTAAGTGTGACAGTACCTTAAGATGCAGTATGGTTATGTAATGTGTATGTGTGTCACATGCAGTGTGTCTATGTTTGCTTGCAACATGCTAAGTGTGTGTATGTAGCATGGAGTATGTGTATAGCATGGGGAGGGAGCTGTGACACGGAATTTGTATGTATGTGTGTGATATGTAGTTTCTGTGTAACATACAGTGTGTGTAGCATGTAGTGCTTTTTGTATTTAATATAGACTTTAAAGTAACATCAGACCCCAAAATTAAATTTTGTTAAAAAAGCATTGAAAAACACTGCAAAATGCTTTGCTTTGAAACCAGAGTATAAGCAACAGGAAATAAATAAAAAAGCTATACACATTTATTACAATTGTATTATTTCTAAAAGTATATTACAGAAGATAAAGCTGTGCCTCCATTGCTGCTCAGATTTAATATCAGGGCTGCCATAGTTTTACTGTATATGACCATTCAGGCACATTTTATAAAACTTTTTTCATTTATTATACATGGTTTTAAAAAAAACTGATTACGGGGCATAAAGAATTGATAGTACAGTTGCTTCAGGGTGTATTTTCAATTGCTAACCAGAGTAGGGAAGAAACGTTTTCTTCCTCAGACATATTGGATTTGCATGCAAAACATCTTTCTTGCCTTCGTGGATCAAGCAGGCATAAATAGGGGGAATCTTGATGAGAAGAGCAAGCTAATTTATTTCATGTAAACGACAACATCTGATTCTGGAGAGGGAAACGTTCCGGCGTTAAGCCTTCCAGGGGACATAGCTGGATACATCCGGTGGCTTGATATGTAAATAAGTGGCACACAATAATAGTTCATAAACTCAAACCTCCATCGGGATTGATTTACTGGAGTGAGTTAAATAAACGCCGTAGTAATTTTTGTAATACGAACTGTTCCCGGTTCCTTGTTTTGTAATAAAGTATTGTGGTTTATCTATTTCATTAAACCAAACCAATGTCTGGCAAGTATTTCCATCTGCAGCATTTGTCTAGGGGACTTCAGCGTAGATATGTCTCTAGAAATGGTCACACACGGTAATGGGGAAATGGAGAAGAAGCAGATAAAGTGCGGAATCTGTTATCGGTTCAGTCTCTAAATTAGTTTTCCTGTTCCGAGTCTTCCATCCTTTACCAGTAGAATAAGACCCTATCAATGTCTCTCAAGATGATGGATACAAAAGTGCTCATCCTAATACAGCTGCTAATTTGTCAGCTTTTTTTTCACGCTGGCGCTTTCATTAGGCTGAGCGTTGCGTAAATCAAAATTTGCAAACAGACCTGGATATTAGCAAGCAATCAGTCACGAGAGAATGAAGAACGTTTTTTTTCAGTTCTGAAAATTTGGACCTTGACGCAATGGAACAACCGAATGTTTCCCTAGAGTGGCCCAAGGCCATATAGGCTTCCCACGTAAGATCTAATATGAGATTGGCTCCAACCAAGGCGCTATGTTCCCCTTTGACCTCCGTTATCAATAGACTGTTATCTTAGGCCTGTGAGGCACATAGGAACGTGTTTATGTGTTAACATTTCTCAAGAGCGCAGCATTCCTGCAACATTTTGTCACATTTTTATTAAATTATAATCTACAAACATGTACTGGAAAATGAATTAGTTTCCCGAGATGTAAAAATTTGTATCTTTCTGAACCTCTTTATTCTGTTTTTATTCATTTTAAGCTCTACTGTTGGGCGTGAAAGGTGCCATTTAAGTGAAAAAAAAGTGGAAATGAAAACATATATTTCTAAATTGCCACACAGCCTCCAGCCACAGTTCTGATTTATTAACAATATAATTACAGTGTGGAAAGATTGTATGTCTATTTTACTGGTATTATCTCTGTAGCGTAGATTAAAGCTTCTCATAAACATTGCCCCTCATTGCAGTTGTGATCAGTCCAAAACTGCATGCAGAGCGGGCTCATGGGAGGTGAATAGAGGTTTACAAACCCTACACATCACATGGAGGACAGCTAGAAATTGGCAAATCACACAGTACACATAGAAGGCACATAGAGACTGACATACCCTGCACTACTCGTTAAGGGGAAGAAGATAGTGACAGATCCTGCGCTAAACATAAATGACAGGTAGAGAGTGACAGACCCCCACACTATACATAAAGGAGATGAAGATAGTGACAGACCCTGCACTAAACATAAAGGGGAAGAAGATAGTGACAGACCCTGCACTAAACATAAAGGACAGGTAGAGAGTGACAGACCGAGCACTATACATAAAGGACAGGTAGAGAGTGACAGACCCCCACACTATACATAAAGCAGATGAAGATAGTGACAGACCCTGCACTAAACATAAAGGACAGGTAGAGAGTGACAGACCCCCACACTATACATAAAGGAGATGAAGATAGTGACAGACCCTGCACTAAACATAAAGGGGAAGAAGATAGTGACAGACCCTGCACTAAACATAAAGGACAGGTAGAGAGTGACAGACCGAGCACCATACATAAAGGACAGGTAGAGAGTGACAGACCCTGCACTATACAAAAAGGGGAAGAAGATAGTGACAGACCCTGCACTAAACATAAAGGGGAAGAAGATAGTGACAGACCCTGCACTATTCATAAATGACAGGTAGAGAGTGACAGACCCCCACACTATACATAAAGGAGATGAAGATAGTGACAGACCCTGCACTAAACATAAAGGGGAAGAAGATAGTAACAGACCCTGCACTAAACATAAAGGACAGGTAGAGAGTGACAGACCCCCACACTATACATAAAGGAGATGAAGATAGTGACAGACCCTGCACTAAACATAAAGGGGAAGAAGATAGTGACAGACCCTGCACTAAACATAAAGGACAGGTAGAGAGTGACAGACCGAGCACTATACATAAAGGAGATGAAGATAGTGACAGACCCTGCACTATACATAAAGGGGAAGAAGACAGTGACAGACCCTGCACTAAACATAAAGGACAGGTAGAGAGTGACAGACCCCCACACTATACATAAAGGAGATGAAGATAGTGACAGACCCTGCACTAAACATAAAGGGGAAGAAGATAGTGACAGACCCTGCACTAAACATAAAGGACAGGTAGAGAGTGTCAGACCGAGCACTATACATAAAGGAGATGAAGATAGTGACAGACCCTGCACTAAACATAAAGGGGAAGAAGATAGTGACAGACCCTGCACTAAACATAAAGGACAGGTAGAGAGTGTCAGACCGAGCACTATACATAAAGGAGATGAAGATAGTGACAGACCCTGCACTAAACATAAAGGACAGGTAGAGAGTGACAGACCGAGCACTATACATAAAGGACAGGTAGAGAGTGACAGACCCTGCACTATACATAAAGGGGAAGAAGACAGTGACAGACCCTGCACTAAACATAATAGGGAAGAAGATAGTGACAGACCCTGCACTAAATATAAAGGACAAGTAGAGAGTGAAAGATGTGCACTACACATAAAAGAAAGGTAGACAGTGACAGATCCTGCACTACACATGTAGGGCAGGTAGAGAGTGACAGACTCCACACTATACATAGAGGGTAAGTAAAGAGTGACAGACCTTGCACTACACATAAATGGTAGGTAGAGAATGACATAACCTGCATTACACATAGAGGGCAGAAAGAGAGTACAGACAGCTCATTAGATATATAGAGGTAGAGAGACAGACCCAGTACTACACATGGAGAGGATGTAGAGAGTGACATACCTTACACTACACATGGAAGACAGGTAGTGAGTGACAGACCCCGTTTTACACAAGGAGTAAAGGTAGTGAACGACAGACCCTGCATTTCACATATAGGATTCGTAGTAAGTGACAGACACTGCATTACACATAGAGGGAAGTTAGTGAGTGATAGACCCTGCACTACAAATAGGGGGCAGGTAGTGAGTGACCGATCCCGCACTACACATGGAGGGCAGGTAGTGAGTGATAGACCCCACACTTCATATGGAGGGTAGGTAGGGAGAGACAGACCCCACGCTACACATGGAGGGCAGGTAGTGAGTGACAGATCCCGCACTACACATGGAGGGCAGGTAGTGAGTGACAGACCCCGCACTACACATGGAGGGCAGGTAGTGAGTGACAGACCCCGCACTACACATGGAGGGCAGGTAGTGAGTGACAGACCCCGCACTACACATGGAGGGCAGGTAGTGAGTGACAGACCCCGCACTACACATGGAGGGCAGGGAGAGAGTGACAGATCCCGCACTACACATGGAGGGCAGGTAGTGAGTGACAGATCCCGCACTACACATGGAGGGCAGGTAGTGAGTGACAGACCCCGCACTACACATGGAGGGCAGGTAGTGAGTGACAGACCCCGCACTACACATGGAAGGCAGGTAGTGAGTGACAGACCCCGCACTACACATGGAGGGTAGGTAGGGAGAGACAGACCCCACACTACACATGGAGGGCAGGGAGAGAGTGACAGACCCTATGCTATACATGTAGTCCATGTATTGAGTGACAGAATCAAGGGTTTATAAAGTAACGCAGCTAAACTCAGCTCCGCTACTCCTCCCACAGAGACCTTATCTGGAAGTTGTTAATTAACAACTCCCAGCATTTTTAAATCATTGAGGTTAGACCAGAAGATCAAGACTGAAAACCTGTTCTGAGGTATGATGGGAGAGGATTCTTCTTCATCCTGAGTGTTGCTGTCTGCTTATGATTGGTCAACATCATTCAGGGGTAGAAGTTCACAGCCTCAGTGAAATATATCTGATTACAACCACTTATCTTAACGAAAATTAACTTCTTAGGTGCCAAATACTTTGTTAATATCCCAGCAATTGAAAGGCCAAATTAAAAACAAATAAATGATTCCATTTTGCAGACATTATTACATTGTGTGCACAGTTCAACATGAAAAAATGTTTACAAGGTCCTCATTAGCTTCCACAGTTGAATGAAATAAAAACTTTTAGCTTGTGTGCGATTTCTCATCTCATAGAATTATACAGCTACACTATTAAGTATCATATAAAAAGGTATTCTGACATTAAACTTGTCAAAATCATATGCCCTATACATCTGATAGACCTATATGTGGGTTGCAGAATACTATTTGACATTTGCAGTATTTAAAAAAAATATTACTATTGTGGTTGTTATAAAAATAAAAAATAATTAGATACTGATTTGTGCAAAGTAAGCAGTAAATGCCTCATCAAAGGGCACGAGGAATAAAAAGTGTCCAGGGGATGAAAAATTATACGACATCCTACATTCCTCTTCTTGTTCCATTTCGCTCCCTGTATGTTCAGCTAAAGGGTCCTTGTGGATATAGCCTAAAGGATAAGGGAATATATGAGAACTAAAATGTGCAGGAAGAAGAGATTCTCTGTAACAGAGGTGTCCGGGCAGAAAATTAGATGTGTGAAGGACATATATGGTAGAAAAAGAGCAGAGAGAATAAGATGTTAAATCTGTTCTAAAGATCAGATCATATCATAAGCATGGTGAAAACAGGAAAAGCCATGATATAAAATGTGAAAAACTGCAGAGAATATTGTATCAAAATAAGGCCAATGTTAGGAAATAGGGCATTTGCTCCAATGGACTGGGCCATTAAATTTAAAAATGTCTTAAATCATAGAGAAAAACTGATACAGAAACACTGGAAGCAAGTCGCTAATCCCTACCATCGGCACCTCTGTCACATGGTTGTGGGGCGCAGATGTGTTGGCAAGACAACCTTGGGTCTGCAAGAGACCACTGTGGTTGTAATTGTCACTCTGCTATGAGCGTCCTGCCATGTGTAGCACAGGCGATCGGAATATTGCAGCTTGAAGTTTCTTGAGGAGACTATGTAAGCAAGTAAAAAGGAGAAAACAAAAGTTTAAAAAAAATATAAAATAAAATATAAAAGTTCAAATCACCCCCCTTTTGTCCCATTCAAAATAAAACAATAAAGAAATTAAAAATTCACATATTTGGTATCGCCGCATTCAGAATCATCCGATCTATCAAAATGTTAAAAGAATTAATCCAATCAGTAAATGGCGCAACGAGAAAAAAAAATCAAAACGCCCGAATTAAGTTTTTTTTGGTCACCGCAAAATTGCAAAACAATGCAATAACGGGCGACTAAAAGATCATATTTACCCCAATATGATCCCAATAAAAACGTCAGCTCAGCGCACAAAAAATAAGTCTTCACCCAGCCCCAGGTCATGTAAAATGGAGACACTGTGGGCCTCAGAAAATGGTGCCTTTTTTTTTAACAAACTTTGTATTTGTTTTTAACCACATAATTGAAAAAGAACCTAGACATGATTGGTACCAGCAAACTCCTAATGACCTGAGGAATCATAATGGCAGGGCAGTTTTATCATTTAGTAAACATGGTAAAAAAACAAAAAACAATTGTGGAATTGCAGTTTTTTTGCAATTTCACCGCACTTTGAATTTTTTTTCTTAATTTCCAGTACACGATATAGTAAAACCAATGGTGTCGTTCAAAAGTACAACTTGTCCAGCAAAAGCAAGCCATCACACGGCCATATTGGCTGAAAAATAAAAAAGTTATAGCTCTGGGAAGAAAGGGAGAAGAAAACGAAAATTAAAAAATGGAAAATCCCAAGGTGGTGAAGGGATTAAACCTTTCCAATATTGAGATTCATGGAATTTATTTCCGGGCAATCTAATTTTTTGCAAAAATTAGAAGTCGGCAAATTCAAATATCAAAAGATCGACTCCTGTTATGAATGAGTCACTGGAGGAGGAAAAAACAAAAATGCAAGCTCAGTCCAGAAAACCGGAGAGGTTGGTAGCTAACAGATTGCAGACCCCTGATCCTATTCACAACAACTAACAGTAGCCAAGGAGCGTTCCTACGGTGGTCCTAGACGCCTCTTCGCAGCCGGAGAACTAAATAAGCCTAAAAAAGAAAAGGGAAAATCTAAACTGCCCCAGAGCAGACCCCAAAGCAATAGACAGCCCCCAACATGTATTGTCGGTGAAAACAGATGAAAACACAAACACAGACAGAAAGACAGGCAGAGCAAACGATGGGGCCCAACTAACTAGATAGGAAAGGACAGAAAGGATGCTGGCTGCAATCCGCAAAAACCCTACCAAAAATGTCCCAACACGTCTGATAGGAAAAACGGCCCTGAAGTCACTAGACTTCAAAATCCCTATATCAGCATTCCGATATATTCTGAAGACAGAGCAAAAGAGATTTAACCGATCAGGGACAAAAATGGAAATTCAGCAAAGCCCCAGCCGGGGCTGGCTGAACACAAAACTAAGCAAATCAGACAAAATCTCATGGAACAATAACAGAGCAAAACTTAGCTTTAGAAGACAGGAACTGAACTAGAGGCCAGAGCTCAGAGCAGAGAAATCACCAGCAACCCTACAGGGCGTCGGCTGCCTTACATCCACTCAGAGATTCCGGATGTCCAATCGCAATCCACCTGTTCAGGTGAGAGGTTCCTCCCATCCAAATCAGTTTCACGACCTCCCTTCACCAGCAGAGGGAGTTCATCGGACATCAAAGGTGAACGAGAAAATGAGCTCACAACACACTCCTCTCTACTATAATGCCATAAAAAAGGCTTGTGCATATACTGGGATAGTCATCTTTGATCTGTGTTCCGGGTCAGATTTGCCCATTAGAAGTCAAGAAGTGCATGAAAAATGGATCACATAAAGGTTACCATCCAGATGTCACGCAGTTTTGATGGAAACATTACCATTATTAAAATAACAAAATTTCTTTTTTTAATATTTATTACATTGTTCATGTAAAAAAACAGATGCTAAACGGATGTGCAATACAGGCATACTAATTGCCTACGGAAATAAAAAATGAATACATGGGTGACAATATGGATGAAAACGCGACAGTTTTTTCTGAATGTAAAATAGATGCTTGTGTGAACCCGATCTCCAATTTGCCTCCTATGAGGGGCAAAGTGATATTTGCAAATGGCAGATTTGATGCCACTGTTTTTCCACTGGATTTTGCAAATTTCAACCGTTGCAGAGTTTGAAAATTTGCAGCAAATCTGTGCATTAGTCTGATTTCATACATCCATCATTTATGTGTAAGGATATGGACATGTTGCCTACATTTCCCCCTTGAAGAAAAACAAGTTTCAATGTTGTTTGATGTGATTTGTAATGTGAATTGTGATGTGAGTTAACCATGTTAGTAATGTTGGTAATATGGGTAGGTCGACTGTTGGAACAGTTAGAGCTAAAGTTTGGGACTAGCCCAGAGTGGGAGTGGCTATTTTAGGGAAAGTGACAAATTCCTGTCAGAAAGTTAGATAGGGTCTGGAGTGCAGAGTGAATGGACAAAAAGGTCCAAGGAAAGCAGTGCCACATTGTGGGGTGACCTTAAGAGGAGACCGAAGAGCAGGGATAGCAAGAAGTGACTAAAAGACAGAGTGGCCTGCCGGAAACAGGTTCTAGAAGAGGACGCCTATCCATGAGACCCCAAGGTGATAATGCTGGAAGGTATCGGGCCTAAACAGGACTTAGTACGTTGGACAAGTAAAGTGTCCCGATTGGGAGTTCCAGGGCGCCAGCAGTGGAAAGAAGACACGGAACCGCAGAACAAGTAATGGAGACTTGTTAAAAGCCTTTGGCTTTCTGAAAAACCAAAGATAAAATGGACATCGGAGTCCCCTGAAATGTGATAATTGCATTTATCATTGCTGCATTATTTATTCATTTATGCTATTCCTTACCCATTCGGTGGAGATACTGTACATATACGGTACATATAAAGCACTTTCTATTATTATATGTCAATGCTATATCCTTTATATATAAACCATTTTTTAACTATCAGAGAATATAACACTGAATTCTTATATGATACCTATATCGGATATGTTTGTCATGAACTTTCTTTTGTCAACTTCCCCCCTCATTTTTAATGTAAATTTTAAAATATATATGTATCAATAAAACTAGATTTATAGATATTTGATTTTGTGGTTCTTCCCTCCTTTTGTAGGTGTAAATATTTACTTTAGAATATCTTACTTTATATATGTATTTTAATACTATTTATATTTTTGTGTGTATTAGTATAAAGCAGTTGATTAATTTCATTTTTTTTATCAGAATATCCCTTTAACAATTCTGCTTTTTTTTGTGATCAACCACCATAAATGACATATCACAGACAAATACTTCTACAGTCTTCCCATGACACAAGATAAATCTGCATATATTCTATGAAACGAGTCCGGAAGATAAAAAGAAAATTGATTGAATGTATATTAGAGATGTCCTCAGGAGCGAAGGGTTAAATAAATAAGGATATCACTCCATAATGCGCACTTAGGGTATGGTATGAGCCTCAGGCGATTGCTGCAGGACTGTAAGAGCCTCCAGGTCAACACAGAATGATAAAACATCTTTCAAGGATTGGATTTATTATTAGCTGATTTTTTAATATATAGAACATTTTCTACAGTTTAATTCTTAATGATATTTTCAATTTAAATGTAAAAAAGGCTATCTACATATTATTAAAATTGAACACCCAGAGATTTTATGATACAGATATTCATTTGATATTCTACATTAATAATGCTGCCTGTATCCGTTCCCCTTCCTACATGGTTTACTATTGTAACAGGCTTGATGATTAGTGATTTCAGATGACCTCTTGCGCTTTCCTATAATTCCCATCTTGTAGTACAATCTGCCTTTGTCTGTACAGTTCCATAGAAATGCCATAGAAATAGTGAATGCAGAGGAAGCTCCTGGGCCTCAATGCAGAATTTGTAACAGGGCCCCTGCCTAGCATGCACCATTTATAATACTGGGATAATCTTAGGTGGCAAAAGGACCTTTGGGCAAAGGTAATTTTTGTACCCAAAGTAAGCGTATTAATCTCTGTAAAGTCCAGTCGTTCAACAGTGAATGTGTATTCAGGAACAAAGATAAGACAGCTTACAACTGGTAGGGAGATTTGTGCTCTACCCAGTCTTCTGGTAGTGGGTCAGGTTAAATATCCTGTGTGTATTTCCACGAACCTTCTCTTATCGGCAGCATCTTTACCTTGAATTTTCAGGATTGGTAGTTCTGGTTGCTCAGATTTAGCACTGTGAACTTCAGAGAATTGCTGCTGGTGGCCATCTTTTCCTCTTCTTCTTAGTACAGTACAATGTTGTTCGCTCTCCTCTGGGCTGCTCTCTGGTTCCCTGGGTCTCTGGACCCATTAGCAGTGGATTAGTCTCTGTACTGTCCAGTCATTCAATAGTGAATATATATTTATTCAGGAACAAAGATAACACAGCTTACAACTGGTTTTTCTTATAGCTTAGGATCTCAGCATCTTGTCTGTCAGCTTGCAAAGTGCAAGTAAACTTCCATCGGTACAAGCGTTATGCAACAGCCGGATTCCTGGCAAAAGTCAGCCTTCAAACAAAAACAATCAAGGTTGTAAAATTGACCGATGCTGTGACTTAAAACAGACTACAAACATGAGCAAAGGTATAACAACAGATGACAAGAGGGTGGGGACAAAAGTCTCCAGGTCCCACGCAGTGAGGAGAGACTGGAAGAGGAAGGGTTAGAGCTTATAAAATGGAAGAATGGGAGAAGAGCAGGATCATTGGCTGGCAACAAAGAAGGAGGAGAATCAGACTTGGGACACATACATTAAGAAAATAGAAGAAAGTCCAGCTCGACAAACTTGCGAACAAACTTCTTTATTCACTGAATAAAGAAAGAAGATTGTTCACAAGTTCATCAAGCTGGATTTTCTTCTGTTTTGGTATTGCTGTACGCCTTGACACGGCATTTCCTGAGCTCCGAACATCTAAGGACGTCTATTATGGTTAGTTGGACTCATTTCCACATACATTAACCCCTCATAATGGGGCACAGCAGTCAGGGGCATAAAGTCTAGAAACTGAAATCACTTACACACTTTTGAGTGTATAATAGACTACATAGACCGATAATTTTTGATGACATTCTAACCCCTTAAAGGGATTTTCCAGGCATAGGCATTTGTTAAACTATCTATAGGATATCAGTGGGAATCTGACACGCTGTGCTCAGGGGCGTAACTGTATTAATTGCAGGGGTCGCAATCGCATCCGGGCCCTGGAGACTTTGAGGACCCAAACAATAATTTTCGCCCATATTAGAAGACCATAACTATTAAAGATCTGCAATCATTGAGGGCCCTGTTGGAGGTTTTGCATTGGGGCCCCCAAGCATTAAGTAACAAGCTTTAAGTTAGTGATTGCACCAATAAATCAGCTGATTTTTGTTCCAGTGGTGGCCAGGTGTAAATGTTCTGCGTGAAGCTACTTGGCACAGTTTCATTCAAAGTGTAGAGGCCGGTGGCATTTGCTGCAGTACAGGTACTATTCAAAAGTACAGGAGTTGTGCGGCAGTAGTTGACAAAGACCAGCCGTGGGCACTATACTTTAAATGGAGATATGCCCATATCTCTCATTCAAAGCATTTACCATAGTTTGTGGATTATAAGACACAACCCAAATTTTGGCGAGGAAAAAAAACATTTTTATAAAATGGTGGTGTGTCTTACAATCCACTTTTACAGAAGCTTACCAGCAGAGTCGCGGCGGAGGAGCGGGATCCCAGGTGGCAGAGTCACTCCTGTAGGAATAGGAAGATGGCTTCAGTGGAAGAGGCAGGAGATGCTGCGGACCTCTGGCTGGTAGGGGGTGGTGTTCGGCGATGGTAGGAGTGGGGCTCCGGGCTTTAACAAAATGTCGGTGGAGCCCCCACACCACCGAGCACCCTCTCCTAACAGTCTGTGACCTGCAGCATTATCTCACTCCTGTTGGCACCAGAAGCTTCCTGCAGCAGCGACTCTGGGACCCCGCTCCACCACAGCCGGTAAGCTACATTCAGATAATAAGACACACACCCATTTTCCCCCAAAATTTGGGGAAAAATTTTGTCTTATAATCTGAAAAATATGGTATATCTGGCCGCTTCCAGAGCAATAATTATATGATCGGTGATGTTGCTGGGTGTCAGACCCTTACTCACTTGCTATTGATGACCTATTTTATACAGAGTTCATGAAATACATATGCCTGGACAACCCCCTTTATGAATGCAATCAGTTTACAATTTAGAGATTTTGTTTTCCCTCACCTTTTTTCAAGAGCCATAACTTTTTATTTGTCCATCGACATAGCCATAAGAGGGCTTGTTGTTTCCAGTTTGAACTGTAGTTTTGAATGACACCATTCATTTTACCATATAATGTGTAATGGGCTGGGTGGTGGAACCACTGTGCCAAAGCACAAGGAAGACCTGGAGGGGCGTGACTAGGAGCCTCACCCAAACCGACCATGGACACGCAGCAGCTAACAACACCGCAGTCTGTGGAGAGACAAAGGAAGTGATCCAGGTGCTACTCCAGGACTGACCTTGGGTAGATGGCAGCAGACCCCTAGGAGCAGATTGCTGGAATGGTCCGGGGGAATGTTCAATGCAATCAAACTAAAGGAACAAAAAGCGCAATAGGGTCTTATCCTGGTTATTGTTAGAAGAATAAATTAGAATCTACTCACCCTTTTCAGGAGAGGTTCAGGCATGTAAGATCGTAGTCAGCTTGCTGCACGTCCAAAGGTCAGCTCTGTGACCGTAAAACTTCAGATTCCTTGGGATAGATTCATGGACTTCAGTGCGCTGCTAGACAAATTCACTAATCCAGGTTGTGAGAAAGATTAACTGTTTATTTCCCAACGCGTTTCAAAGTGTATACCACTTCTTCATCAGGGGTTGACATATGTCATCCCCTGATGAAGAAGTGGTATACACTTTGAAACGCGTTGGGAAATAAACAGTTAATCTTTCTCACAACCTGGATTAGTGAATTTGTCTAGCAGCGCACTGAAGTCCTTGAATCTATCCCAAGGAATCCGGGGGAATGTTCGACTGATGCAGGCAGGCAGAGAAGATGACAGAAACCTCAGGTGCAGACAGAACAGTCTGATGGAGAGAAGCGCACTGGCGGTACAACTGGACTGGCTGCCATTGAGGTGAGCACTGGCGGGTGCAGCTGGCTTGTCTGCCATTGAGGTGAGCACTGGCAGATGCAGCTGCCTCTGCTACTGTTGAAGGAAGCACTGGATGGTGCAGCAGACTCAGTTACCGTTGTAGGAAGCACTGGTGGGTGCAGCAAACTTGGATACAAGTACAGGGACCTGAGAACTGACAAGCATGTTAGGAACAAACTCACAACATTGCACAGGCACCTCCATGTTGGAGGAGGCAGTTTAAATAGTTAGAGACCTACAGCTATTGGCTGAGGACACTTTAGAGAAACGCGCGTGGCACCTTTAAGAAAGTTTAATAAAGAGGAAGGGTGCATGCGCTATAAGCACAGAACCTGGAGACTTGCATGCACCTCGTGCAGCAGCAGACCCGCAAGGGGCTGGACCGGAGCCTTGGTGGGGAGTACGCTGATGTCTCTGCAGTGAGAGAGGGACTTCCGGCAGAGATGCGGACGCTACATAATGTACTTAAATATGGGAAAAAATTGCAGGTGGAGTGAAAAAGTGATAAAAAGTTGCACTATGAGCTGAATTATGCAATGGATACCAATTGATTGCATTCATTTTTCTAGCATATCCCACAGATGCTCATTTGGATTAAGATGCGGGAAATTTGGAGGCCAAGTATACACCTTGCAGTCTTTGTCAATCTCCTTGTCGCATCCAGACACGTGCCTCAGACAGACTTGTTACTAGCCACTCTGTCTGGCAGATTCTAGAGGAGCATCGGTCTTTGCCCTTTAACCTCTGTACAGCCATCTGGTCTTACAACGGGGTCCACTGGTTTGCTTTGACAGGTGCCATTGCCATGAGATACTTTATCTGTCAGTGGTTTAAGGCTATGTGCCCACGTATGCAGAAAATTCCTGACTAAAAACCGGACTCCTTCTCAGGAAAAACGCATTTTTTTGGGCGCGTTTTTTATGCGTTTTTTTCCGGAGAATCCACATTCTCATGGAATATAGTTGAAAATGTGTTTTTTTCCGCAAAATTAATGAACATGCTGCGTTTTTTACCGTGATGCATTTTTTGTGTGGAAAAAAACGCATCATGTGCACAAAAATTGCAGAATGCATTATAAGAATGGGATGCTTAATGTATGCATTTTTAAGCGTTTTTGCATGGAAAAAATGCTTAAAAAAACGCTTATGTGGGCACACAGCCTTAACGTTATGGCTGACTGCTGAATATAGGATTACACCGCTCTAATTCTATACTATCTTCCATCTGTATGTATTTTGTCAAAACAGAGCTCATCATAAGGTAGTGTAAAAAGTTTGGGAAGATTTCAATTCAATATCTGTGGGACCCAATACTAGTTTTGGGAAAAACAAATAATGCAATCCATTATAAACCAAAGATAACGCTCTCCTGTGTGTCTGTCAGTCTCACTCATTTCAAGGCCATGGCTGAACCTGATGTGTGGTCCATTGTACAGTGTCATCATTGGTTCAGGCTGCGGCTTCCTCCCTCGAGTATCAGCTCTGTCTCCTCTGATTGGCTGCTGTGTGTAAATACAATCTCGCCAGGTTTGTCAGTGTATGGAGAACCAATTTCTCATACAACAAAGGCAGAATCATTAAACAGAAGTACAATTTACTAAACTGAAAAAAAGTGAAAGACTTGAACACTACCTAATGGCTACATATTAGTGTTGAGGAAAAATATTCACAAACCCCTGTTCTAGTGATCACGTCGGTAATTTATGGCCCCCGGGACAGAACCCTGTGAACCTCCTCCTACCTGCTAGCATTCCTCGTTCTTCTTCTGATTAGTAGGTGAACCTTTCAATCAGCAGTATTGATATCGTGGATTAAAATACAACCAAGAGTAACAGCTCAATAAGTTAATTTAACTGTCTTCCTATAAATTGTCCCTTGTATCCATGTGGGAAACATTAAAATTTGATTTTTAAGCTCCATTAAAAGGATAACAACAAGATTAAAAGTTATCGGCTATTCCTGGGAGAGGGGACAACTTCCTGATCACTCTGAGTAGCAAAATGTGAATGGAGTGGAGGTCGATCACGCGCATGGGACAGCACGGTGGCTCAGTGGTTAGCAGTGTTGCTTTGCAGCGCTGGCGTCCTGGGTTCATATCTCACCATGGACAACATCTGCAAGGAGTTTGTATGTTCTCCCTGTGCTTGTGTGGGTTTCTTTCGGGTTCTCCGGCTTCCTCCCATAATCAAAAGACATACTGGTAGGGAATTTAGCTTGCAGGGACAGTGATGATAATGTCTGTGAAGCGATGTGGAATATGAGCGTTATATGAGCAATGTATAATAAATAAATAAAAATAAACCTCTGTAACATTCAGCCCTAATAGAACTACCGGAAATAACTGAACTGAGCGCTGCACAGCGGTAACAAGGGGTGGTAGTCTTGACCGAGTTCACCCACAAAACACAGTCCACAGACACTCCAGTCCCTTGAACATGAATCACCGGATGGACATAGCTTCCCCTTTGGATTACCTTTTCTCCTTTTCTTCCCCCAGCCATGGTAGTCCAGGCAATTTAAGTTCAGGATCACAGCTGCTGTCCAACAGGGAATGAACTTTAATAAAACAGTGATGAGAAAAAAAGGGGTACAACACTGGCTTCCTACTCTCTCCCTAACCCTGTCCACGGCCTTACCCACCACAGCCACGGTAGCCAAGATCAAGCAACAGTCCAGTCGCTGGGATCTGGACGCTTTTAGTCCCTTCAGCGGGGGCCCTTCCGAAGTCCTAAGTCCTTAAGTCCTTACCTCGGGGCAGCAGATTCTGTCCCATCCTGGGATCTGGCAATGCCCCGGCTGCTCCTATACACCTGCCCAGGGCCAATGTGCCCGAGCTACTGACTGAATGCAGCAGCTTGCTGCTGCCTTTCTCCTGTTCGCCCAGCCCATACCTTTAACTCTTAACGGTCAGCTAGTGCAATTTACAAGTTAAAGGGAAACTCCACTAAGATATACATTACAAGTCAATACAGATATAAGAAACATTACATTACAGTACATGGGGTCAATACAACAACTGACACACATTAACATACAGATACAGACAACATTATACCACAGAGTGCATGGGGTCAGCACATAGGAGAGAGTGGAAGCAATGGGGTTCCCCGCCACCTCCTTACACTACGACGGTCTTCGTCACTCCCCTAAGAATGAATGGAACCGCAGTGCTCATGACCGACCTCTGCTCCCTTCATACAGGGCTTTTTAGAACCCTGATTCCTGGATTGGTGGGGATCCCAAAAGGTCAGTCAGCCAATGATTGGGGAGTTATCACATTTCCAGTGATGGGATAACTTTCAAACTTGATAATTACACTCTACAGAAAGAATGAAATATGAACATGTCTATACAAAAATGAAGACTATGGTGGAGTTTATTGGGGCAACAGTGATAAAGGAGCATCAGCTTTCTTTTTCGTTGCACTTTGTGAAATATATGAAAATTATTACCTGATTGTAAAGCCATAATGGTAGACAAAATTCTAAGAAATGTCTAATTTCTCTAATGTATAGATAAGTTACTTGTTACATTGCATCCTTTCATCGTATCAGCCTACTAAACACAAAAACATAGGAAACTGGAATGTTTTTTAAACTATTACACAGCTAGTGACTTGAGAAATAAGAATGCCAGCAGCAAGAAAGAGATAGGCCAAGTGTCTATTGTTAAGAGATGAAGCTTTTGACTCATATATTGTGTTGTGGCGTCGGTGGGCACTCTGCGTGTACCAAATGTGCCAGTGCTTCATTGCACTGACCTGCAGTGCCTCTTAGGCGATAAGGCCGGCACGGCTCTGCACAGTTCTGCATGACCAAACCTCTCGTTCTGGAAAGATGACAATATTACATTTTTGGTGCGATTTAGTTCTTGAATCACACATAGTAAGCTTGATGACTCCAGAAATCTTTTTTATGCTGTTAAGAAACTGGCCAGGAAACTAAATTACCACAATTAATGCAATATCAAGATACAATTGCAGAAAATTAATTAACTCAATTATTAAGAGTGTGGGGTAGCAATAAATATTAGTGGTGAGTCAATCTGTCGATGATTTGCCTTAAACTTATTTGATGCAAATCACATTTTCTTTATTATGTCCGCGGGTCTCTCCAAACTCCAGAGCATAATCAGTATAAGCTGTAAATAGATGAAAAAACCTTATACTCACCTCGCCACTTACTTGTCCACCACTGCCGCAATCCACCCCCTGGTCCTCTGCTCTGTCCTTACTGTTCTTTCCTCCATTTTTCCTATTTAGGCATTTTCTGGGACTTCCATCGTCGAATAGGTCTCTGACATCACGGGACATCAGGCGGCGCAAGATTTATCAGAATCAAATTTGTTTTACGTCAAACAAATTCACTCATTTGTAATAAATATCAAGTCTTGTTTTGTACTTAAAGCACCATGTTTCCATCATGACTTACAACGCTCTGAACTTCACAGCGACATAATTTTGTTAGAGTAGAGGGCATGTTTGGTATTGTAACTTTGTCCCAATTATGTAGACGTAAAAAACACAGAAATCCCACAACCCCTCAAAAAAACAATTGAATGCTGAGTGTTGGACCGACACCGATCTATAGCATTGATGGAATGATAGGGTATACCAGTGTGTGTGATCCTATTCATAAGAACAATATACATAAGCCAGTCAAAATATATTTATACACATTTTCCAAACATCATGTGTATCATGCTGCTGCGATGCAGGTAGGTGCAGGCTCCACAAGATGGCAGTAGAGTGGAAGCAGGACTGCACCTAAACAGAGCTGACTTGCAGTCCAGCAGCAAGGCTACCACAGGTGGCAGCAGAGAAGTCAAAGTAGCCTAGTTTCAAAGTAGCGTTTATTTCCTGCAGCGCATGGCGCCGCTAAGCCCCGCCCCCTCCCGGATCCCTGCCAGCCCCATCCGGTCATCGCCGCCTACTAGCGCACATGGGCGCTTGCGATCTGCGCACCCTATCTTTAGCATAGGGTGCACACATCGTGCGCTGGCCGTGCGCTAGCAGGATTTTGCCATGCGCTGCGCACTTTTGAAGGTGCGCCCGTGTGCGCCGATCGCAGCATGTTGCATTTTGGCGTGCACGGCGCACCTTCAAAAGTGCGCAGCGCACGGCAAAATCCTGCTAGCGCACGGCCAGCGCACGATGTGCGCACCCTATGCTAAAGATAGGGTGCACAGATCGCAAGCGCCCATGTGCGCTAGTAGGCGGCGATGACCGGATGGGGCGGGCAGGGAGCCGGGAGGGGGCGGGGCTTAGCGGCACCGTGCGCTGCAGGAAATAAATGCTAGTTTGAAACTAGCCTTAGCTGGGTCAAATCCTAGACTGTAGCGCAGTAGCAAAGGAATAAGGAATCACGGTCAGGGACAAGCCAGAGAATCAGCAACAGTCGGAAGAGGATAAGACAAAGACAAAAGACAGAAGCAGGTCAGGATGCAAGCCAAGTCAAAACCAGGGAGTCAGCACACTAAAGGGAAACACTGAGTGAGGACAGGAATAGGGGAAAACAGAGACACGGGTTCAGATAGCAAACATAGCAGGACCAATCAGAGCAATCTGAGTCAGCTACAGCAGCCCTAGGCAGGAACTATAACCGACATCGCCTGCAGAAAGCAGCGGCGATAAATAGCAAATCTGAACCCAGACTGAGGCTCAGAAAGGTTAACCCCTTCATGACCAGAACGGGAAAAAGGGAAAACAGGACTCCAACCCCGGTCTGGATCATGACAATGTGTCATTTATAACACTGTAATCCGGTCTACTGTAACATACGTTCGTGTTCTACTTACAGTGGCATGTAAAAGTTTGGGCACCCCTAGTCAATATTACTGTTATTGTGAACAGTTAAAGGGAACCTGTTACCAGGTTTGACGGATATACTTTAAGACCACCACATTTCAGGCCTGATATACAGAATTCTATAATGCTGTATATCTGCCTCCAATCTGACCTTCAAGACAAGAAAAAGACCTTTTATTATACTTATACTGCAGGGCGATCCGTCCCGATGGTTGT
This sequence comes from Dendrobates tinctorius, assembly GCF_039654945.1. Taxonomy (NCBI): domain Eukaryota; kingdom Metazoa; phylum Chordata; class Amphibia; order Anura; family Dendrobatidae; genus Dendrobates; species Dendrobates tinctorius. Next base: position 39,648,281 of record NW_027361738.1, read on the forward strand.
TGCTGTTCTTGGTCTAGTGCCTAACTTCTTCCTGAGATGCCGTCCTCCTTCTTGCTTGTGTGCATGACGCGTCCTTACTTCATCCACACTGTCTCCCCAGTATCGCGCTCCTGCGCAGGTGTACATCTCTACCCTGACGAGGGCACAATAAAGCACTGCTTTGTGCATGCTTTGACCCTTCCTGGCACCTGCACACCGCAGTATTTTGCTCTATACTGATCATGGCAGAGAAACATTTCTTCGCAGGAGCACGATGTCGGGGAGACTGGGTGGATGCCGTAGTTATCCGAGCACACAAATCTCAAAGGGTGTCCAAACTTTTGCATTAGCCCAGTCTCATCTTGTAATTTTTAAAATGTAAAAAATGACAATTTTTTGCCTAAAATACCAAAAGAAAATGTGTCATCTTTAATTTTTGGCCTTTTAGAGATAATTTTACCTTCAATTTGATTAACTTGTATAACAGTAATTTTGACCATGTGTATCTATCTATCTATTTATCTCATTATTGTCTCTCCCAATCTATGATCATTTTTAATTTGCATTAATGCTTGCTAGTTCCAAAATCAGAACCAAGTTAAGATTCCTAAAATATAACAGGGACGTATATGACCTATTAATATGGGCATACAGGTGGTAGAAATTTTACACTAGTCCTACCTGTATGCCTCATATTAATGGTCTTGATGTTGACAAATGTTATATTCTGTCTTTATGGTAATGATTTCTTCCAGGCTCCAGGGCGTGCGGTGCCTGGAAAAGATCCCTGCCTCCTGTCTCTATTGTAATATTACCCCCTCCCATCAACGCCAGTTCTGGCATCAGAATCCCGCGCCTGCGTCCTGCAGTCCTTCAGAAATACATACCTCATCCTTTCTTCTATGGGCACTGCACTCCGGGATTCTTACGCTCAGGCGTAGGAGAGTCACTGTGACCTTCGGTGTGCATGTAGATAATGTGCTCTCCCCACTTCCTCCCTGCACAGTCATCACTAGGAACCATGTGTAGATAGCGATGACTATGCAGGGAGGAAATGGAGAGAGCTTCTTATCAGCGTGCACACGGGAGGTCACTGGAGCGGAAGTCGCCAACACCTGTGCAGATGATCCTGGAATACAGTGCCCACAGAAGAGAGGATGAGATATGCATTTCCAAAATATTTCAGGGAGCAGGCGCAGGATTCTGGGGCCGGAACTGACATACATGGGATGGGGGTAGTGTTGTAATGAGGAGAGGAGGCAGGGATTTCTTCCAGGCACCGCACAACCCGGAGCCTGGAAGAAATCATTAGCATAAAGACAGAACATAACATTTCTCAGCAACAAGACCATTAATATGAGGCATACAGAAAGAACAAGTGTAACATTTCTATTACCTGTATGCCCATATTAATAGGTCATATATGGTACAACCCGGGGGGTGACAGATTCCCTTTAATGTTTGCATTATTTGAGCAGAGCACAATGTTATTATATTCTCTACTCTTGGGTGGTCTATGAAAATGTTACCAAAAATACTTAAACTTGCTCCATACAAAATAAAGTCCATGTATTGCACGAATATGACTTATGTGGACAGTGATTTGTTCTGTTTGCTTTGTTGTGTTCGCTTCATCCTCTCTGCAGGGAAACTACAGCCCCAGATCTCCCTTCATAAATCCGAATGACCTTAAATTGTCTCACCTCTCACCCTCCAGCCATGGAGCATGACCTCTTGTTGTAACATTATTCTTTCAATATAATATTATTCCCTCCTGTAACCTTTGATTTCACTTACTGACTTCTCCTCTCTGACAAGCGTTTTATATCATAACCTAGACATCTACCTTTCTGATGTACTCATGATGGTCTTATCAGCAAGAAAAGTGAGAAAATCAAATCTTATTGGAACAATTCATTCCTTTTCTGCTCATTGGCTTCTGCTCTTCTCTCACCCTACTAAATCTAAATGGTGAATAGGGCGGTTAGAAAATTCTTCATTCATTGCCTACAAACTAATAGTGGAAAACATCTTACAATGATTCTTTGTCACAAATCTGGCCTTTATGGCTGGCTCACAATACACATTTGAAAAAAAAAAAAAACAGTCTTGTAGGAACATAATATTATTATTAATCTATTAATATATGATCAATACAAGCAAACAGAAAAAAATGAATAAAGGTCTTTTTTATTACTGAATAGTAATATATTTATTACTTATATATCACATTTGCAACTATTTAATCTAAAACAAGAAAAATTAAAACATTGCAAATAGGCATAAAAGGAATTTATCGGCAAGATTTCATATCCCAAATTACTTATATACACATGTTGCTCTACCAAAGACAAGTCAAACAATATCTTTACATACCCAGTCTGTTCCTCCAATACTGAGAACTCAGTTTTTGAGTTGATATGAAAATTAAGGTGAAGGACTATGATAGATCTGAAGCCTCTGTCACTCCAGCTCCATTCCAAGCCCAGTGCCACCTCTTCTTGCTTGACTGAGTCTCCATGCTGTGTAACCTCAGGCAAATGAGCAGTCAGTCAGGCATGAGGAGGTGGTGCTGGATGGGGAATATAGCTGGAGTTCCAGAGGCAGCAGATCTGCAATAGCACTTCAGCCTCATGTACATATCAATTCAAATGCTGATTTCTCAGTTATGGAGGAGCAAACAGTCCATGTAAAGGTATTGTTTGATTTGCCTTTGAAAGAGCTGCATGAACATACAAATAGTCTCAAGTGTCAAATGATGCTGACAGATTCCCTTTAAGAAAAAATATATATCTGTCTACCTGAGTCAATTTTCACGGAAAAGTCGTGGGTTGGGATAATCGAGAAGTCCAAGGTCAATAGGCAGAAGGGTACATCATAAATAGAGGGAAGAGACAGATAACAATCCAGGGTCAAAATACCAGGAGGATAACGGATCAGAGCAAAGGGATAAAATAAACAGATGGTCAGAACGAGGTCCAAGGTCAGGCAATGAGAGATCAATGAGTAAAATCCAAATCCCAGGGTAAACTATCCACACTTAGCAGAAGCTACAGCTGACAGCTATCTGGGACTGCCAGCTCAGTTAAATAGCTGAGCAATAATGGGAACTTGTAAGGAGAAGACCCAGACCAGGCCTACCTTCTCCGTGACTGATCCAGAACTGTCGGGGCTGTCACCCGGGACCAATCTCTGCACCTGGGAGTAGGGGGCATGGCTAAGATAAAAGGGCCACAGCGCGTGGCAAATCAGTTAGTTGCCGTGGGCACGTGCATTGCACAGGAGGGCAGTGTCAGGGCTTCTGCGGGGGGCCAACTGTCATAGCGGGCAAAAACCATCAGAGGGTAAAAGCTGTTAACAGAGACTGCCGACAACGACGTACCTGGTCCCCGCTGACATCGCTGACCATGAGTGACAGGACACCCAGTCAGGACATAAGTCTGCGCGCACCGACGGGAGAATTGGGACACCCGCTGTGAGAGGTTTCCATTTGTAACTGAATCAAGTTGCTCATTGTTCCTGTAGGCTTACAGGGGGAAAGACTGTGCTCTGTCTGGCTCATCATTTCCTGATACACCGATCACTGACCGGACCACAAGGAATCACCGTCGCCACCAGGAGCTAAGATGTCATCTTTTCCAGGACTACACTGGACCACGAGGAATCACCTCCGCCCCCAGGATCCAGGATGCCATCTTTTCCAGGACCATACCGGACCCCTTATGTGCCACTGCTTTGGCGCCAATGTCCACGTCCTGAACTAACCGCATTCTGAAGTCATCAGACTGATAAGTTTTCTATCCTTGAACTTCCTACCCTATGCTTCACACCCGCTTCCCTTGAGTTACATCCCCTGTGTTCCTTTATACTGTTTTATCTGTTTTCTCCCTGCGAGGAGTATACCGTATTTTTCGCTTTATAAGACGCTCCGGATTATAAGACGCACCACAATTTTTGAGGAGAAAAATAAGAAAAAAATATTTTTTAATAAAATGGTGGTGCCTCTTATAATCCTTGCATCTTATTGCTTACCGGGGTTGGTGGCTACGGTGTAGAGGGGTCCCAGGCTCGCTGCTGGAGGAGGCAGGCATGGAGTGATGCTGCAGGCCGCATTCAGGGATGAGGGGGGGCTCCGATGTGTGCTGTTGCTGCTGCAGAGTCTTGTGCTGGTGTCAGGTTTCTCCACTTGTCTGGCGGTTGGAGGCCGGTGCTGCGGGTGCTCCGGTGCGGCGTTGTGTGCCCATCGATGCCCGGGGCTCTGCCGACATTGTTCAACAGACCAGAGCCCCAGCATTTCCTCGGTTCCCTGTATATGTGCGCTGAAGTGCCGGTAAAAAAAAAATGGCCGCCGGCGCGTGTGCAGATGGGATCTCGGGACCAGTTCTCGAGAGATGAGATCTGAAATCTCATCTCTCGAGAGCTGGGTCCCGAGATCCCATCTGCGCACGCGCGGCGGCCATTTTTTTGCAGGCACCACCGCGCGCACACAGGGAACCCAGGGAAAATGGCCGCCGGCGCGTGCGCAGATGGGATCTCGGGACCCACCTCTCGAGAGATGAGATTTCAAATCTCATCTCTCGAGAACTGGGTCCCGAGATCCCATCTGCGCACGCGCCGGCGGCCATCTTTTTACCGGCACACAGGGAACTGAGGAAATGCCGGGGCTCTGGCCTGTCGCACAATGTTGGCAGAGCCCCGGGCATCGACGGGCACACAACGCGGCACCGGACACACCCGCAGCAGCGGCCAGCAACCGCCGGACGCCCCCGATCACAGCCTAGGTAAGGCATGTCCGCTTTGTAAGACGCACCCCTGTTTTCCCCCCAAATTTTGGGGAAAAAAAGTGCGTCTTACAAAGTGGAAAATACGGTACCTATTAAATTAAACCCCACGTTAATGCTTGCTCTGCCTCCGACCCATTACTGCATGTTCCTACCTGCTTACCAACTCAGAGCACCTGATGAAAGCTCAGCACATCCCGGTCCCAGATTGGACTGCCGAGCCGTCAATTAAAGCACAGATAACTCAGCAAGCGCCTGCCTCAGACAGGATAACTGAGATGTCAATCACTGCATAGAAAGCTCAGCATGCCCCAGCACCAGACTGGATGACTGAGCTGTCAATCACTGTATAGACAGCTCAGCACGCCCTTGCACCAGACTGGATGACTGAGCTGTCAATCACTGTATAGACAGCTCAGCACGCCCTTGCACCAGACTGGATGACTGAGCTGTCAATCACTGTAGAGACAGCTCAGCACGCCCTTGCACCAGACTGGATAACTGAGCTGTCAATCACAGCACAGACAGCTCAGCACATCACTGTACCAGACTGGATAACTGAGCTGTCAATCACTGCACAGACAGCTCAGCACTGAGGGGTGAATCATTACAATATCTTATTTACTCAGCTCTTTTGTAGAACAACTATCAGAATTACTGCATGATTTTACTACAGAGCATTGGTTTGTAGCATGTTACCTTAGGGTCACAAAGGATCATCCAAAATCTGCACACAGAAAACGAGAGAGTTTTCATCAAGACAAATTGCAAAGTTGCTTTTCTTTGATACATTGAAATAATAGGAAAAATGGTCATCTGGCATTGTAGCATGGCGTATATACAAACTGACTCCCCCCAGAAGAAGGCTTGTGCGCCGAAACGTACGTAGGGGTACCTGGTTCCACTATCCCATTTAGGTAAATCATTTTGTTCATGTCTGTCTGATACATCTTTTCGTCTGGGCTAATTGTTTGTCTATGAGATGTCTTAAAAGGTGATATATATTATCTATGGACCACTATATTGTACATGTACTACTTCTATTTACTATTTATTATATGTCATTTATTGGTCCTATAACCCTCCACATGTTTAGTTATGACATAATCATGTTCTAAAACTGATTATACTTTACTATTTATTCTGATTTACTGGTTTGTGGACCATTACATTGGCTAGTTGTATGGTTATCTATTTTTTATTATGTATCAATAAAGATTGTTTTTATTCCACAATATATGGTTATCTACATCTCTTTTTTTCTTGTCTGATTCCTATTAATTAGGTGTTAAACAATCATTTTGGTCCTTTACATATTATTTCATTTTATACAGTGGGGGAAATAAGTATTTGATCCCTTGCTGATTTTGTAAGTTTGCCCACTGACAAAGACATGAACAGTCTATAATTTTAAGGGTAGGTTAATTAGCATTGAGAGATAGAATATCAAAAATAAAATCCAGAAAATAACATTGTATAAATTTTATAAATTCATTTCCATTTTTCAGGGAGAAATAAGTATTTGGTCCCCTACCAACCATTAAGAGTTCTGGCTCCTACAGACCAGTTAGGCGCTCCTAATCAACTCGTTACCTGCATTAAAGACAGCTGTCTTACATAGTCACCTTTATAAAAGACTCCTGTCCACAGACTCAATTAATCAGGCAGACTCTAACCTCTGCAACATGGGCAAGACCAAAGAGCTTTGGTCTTTGGGCTACAAAACCATAAGTAAGAGGCTGGGTGAGAAGGAGACACTGTTGGTGCAATATTAAGAAAATGGAAGAATTTCAAAATCACTGTCAATCGACATCGATCTGGGGCACCATGCAAAATCTCACCTCGTGGGGTATCCTTGATCAGGAGGAAGGTGAGAGATCAGCCTAAAACTACACGGGTGGGGAACTTGTTAATGATCTCAACGCAGCTGGGACCACAGTGACCAAGAAAACCATTGGCAACACATTATGCCGTAAAGATTTAAAATCCTGAATTGCCCATAAAATCCCCGTGCTCAAGAAGGCACATGTGAAGGCCCATCTGAAGTTAGCCAAAGAACACCTGGATGATTCAGTGAGTGATTGGGAGCAGGTGCTGTGGTCAGATGAGACAAAAATTGAGCTCTTTCGCATTAACTCAACTCGCCATGTTTGGAATTTTGGTCCACTCCTCTTTGCAAAAGACCATGTGATATTTCAGTTTTTCTTTTTTAATAAATTTGCAAAAATTTCTACCTTTCTGTTTTTCTTTCAGTCAAGATGGGGTGCGGAGTGTACATTAATGAGAAAAAAATATATATTTTTTGAATTTCCCAAATGGCTGCAATGAAATGAAGAGTGAAAAATTTAAAGGAGTCTGAATACTTTCCGTACCCACTGTATATGGCAGCAGAGTAGTATGCAGTATATGAGCGCTGAAAGGTGGTGGTCGTATCCCAAATGGGAAAAACCTAGTGAAAGGTTCCCTTTAATGCTTTGTCCAGACTGATCTTCAAATCAGGCAGCATCCATTAGGATAGATGGTATATTAGGATTTAATGCAAATCTCTTCACTGGCTCCCTTTCCCTCAGCTTATCCAATTCAAATTACTAATACTGACCTACAAGGCCATCTATAACCTGTGTCCTCCATATGTCTCTGAACTAATCTCCTGATTTGTTCCCTCACGTAATCTACGGTCCTCCCAAGACCTCCTTCTCTCCTCCACACTTATTCGCTCCTCACCCAACGGCCTCCAAGACTTCTCCCAAATATCCCCCATCCTTTGGAATTCTTTGCCCCAAAATGTCTGACTATCAACCATATTCAGATCCTTCAGACTGAACATGAAAACCCACCACTCCAGGAAAGCCTACTGCCTGCAATGATCCCCGCTGCCTCCTCACCACTACCGGAGCTACCGCCTCACCATCACTGGAGCTGCTGCAACCCCCCAACCTACTGTCTCCTTCCCAACCATCCTGTAGAATGTAAGCCCGAAAGGGCAGGGTCGTCTCCCCTCTGTATCAGTCTGTCATTGTTAGTTTGTTTACTGTAAGTGATATCTGTAATTTGTATGTAACCCCTTCTCATGTACAGCACCATGGAACCAATGGTGCTTTATAAATAGATGATAATAATAATAATAATAATAATAATAATAATAATAATAATAATAATGCTTAGAGTGTGTTTTCAATGCCTTAGATGTTCTTCTCCAAATTAAAAATTTGATTCTCTATAAATCAGAGCAGCGAAAACAAATTGGTTTTACTCTAGCACATTTTTATTCTAAAACGCAATTATCATACTCACAAAGGAGCATATGATAGTTGAAAGGTTTGTTTCCTTGTTTCCTCTTCTTTCTTCAGGAGCTCACTGCTCCTCTGCCTCTTGGCTTCCTGTTTGCAGCAAAGCAGTCCACTCCCGAAGACTGAGGTTCAGACCAGCAACATGGTTGGTTCCCATGCTGCTAGCAGTGTCAGTGTTGCATTTGCTGCATGGAAGAAGTACAGGGGACTGAAGCTGGACGGATCCAGCAATCAAGCCATCTTCACAGCAGTGAAAGCAGGCTCTAAAATATTGAGCCTGTAAGCAGAGGCCCTCTTTGCCTAGTCAGCCAGTGAATTTGAGACTGCAATGAGGACAGGTACACAGTAGAAATTTAAATCCCTCTGTCCTTGAAAATGGAGTGGATTTGTAACAAAAGGTAAATTGCAAATTTGCCTATTTTTATAAGCACTTTGAAATTTTACTCTTAAATAAAGATAGGACCATCCCGTTGAGAACTGGCCATAGTCTATATAATTTTGTAAATGTTGAATCCTTTTTATTTTTTGTCCTAGGTCTATACAGCTATAAGAGTTAAATTATACACTTCTTACAGCCTAGAACAGCCACTAGGGGGAGCTCACTGCATAGATGTATACATCTCCTATTAAAGGGAACCTGTCAGGAGATTCGTGTTGCCATGAAATCACAGGAAGCGTGAATCAAAGTCTGACTGCACTAGTGCAGCCCGATATATTATTGTCTGAAACCCCGGTGCTTATTTAGAGATCCGACTGGGAACATAACCAGAGACCATACTAGACTGGTTACCTCACTGGATGGCTCTTCATAAACTCAGCTGCAAGTGATTTTCAAGTCTTTCCCTAGTTACACCCAAGGGAAACATTTTTCAATCACCTGCAGCAATGCTGGTCTCTGGTTATGATCCCAGGCTGGATATTTAACATATATTTTTCCTGAAAAGCTAATATACCTAGCTGCCCGCAGTTTGGGCAGCATGAATCACCTGATAAGTTGCCTTTAAATGCACTACTAGTAAGATAAATCTGTGGGTAAAAAGATTCTTCCAGTGACACCAGAAAGCACAAACTGCCTTTTGCTGTGTTCTCGGAATCGTTTCAGTTCTCAATTATCGGCAAATGTTCTTGCTCAGCTCTATGACATATTACTTGTCCACTTTTCCACTCAGTTGCTAAATATATGAGTTGTATGAAATCATTAAAGGGGATGGCCAGGACTTTTTTTTGTTTACTATTTGCCTAAAAACTAACAGACAGGTAGTTGCTAACAGAGGCAACGCCTATTGTACCAAGCGTCGGCACAGAGCTCTCATTCACCACTCCCGCTGGCAATTCAACTGTTCGACGTCAACAGAGCAGCTCTCCTTCTTCTGGACTGCTCTGTGGACGAGGTGTGACTTGTTGCTTCATGATGATTGACAAATGGCTTCCTACAATTAAGCAACAGCTGTCAATCAGCATGATGTTAGCAGTAATGTCCCGTCACTAAAGCAGAGCAGAGGAGAAGCCACAGCTCTGTCAATATAGCATCAGTGGTAGCCATTGAATTGCTGGCAGGAGCGGTCTGTAACCGCTTCATGCCGGCAGAGATTGATGCCAGACACAGCAGGCAGGTAGTTAGCAACCACCTGCTTGTAAGTTCTTAGGCACATTGTAAAAAATAATAGTACTGAACAACCTCTGTAATGAAGAATATCGAGTAGACACTAAAATAGACACATTTTGCACTGAGTAAGAGAGGCCTTCTCCTTCATGCTCTCACCATTATCTTGCTTGTGAAAATATTACATCCAGGTCATTTTCACAGGAGGTTTATGGACAATGGCCATTTTTAATACCCCGTTATATAATAGTGATATGATTTCTTTATTAGAACAGTTCAGGGGAAAATACTGATGCCTTTAGGCCTCTTTCACACATCAGTTTTTTGCCATCAGGCGCGATCCGGCTTTTTTTTGTAAAACCGGATCCGGCAAAATGCAATGCCGGATCCAGTTTTTCCCCATTGACTTGCATTAGCGCCGGATCGCGCCGGATGGCATTGCGTTTCATCCGTTTTTTGCCGGATCCGGCTACTTGTCTCAATCCGGCGTCTGGAAAAAACGGCTACTGTAACGTTTTTTGTCTCCGGCGAAAAAGCCGGAAGCGCCGGATCCGGTGCTTCCAGCTTTTTGCTACAATGAAAGTCTATGGGCGCCGGAATGGGCCGGATCCAGAAAAAGACGGATCCAGCCACCGGATCCGTTTTTTTAAGTCTGCGCATGCTCAGATCCAATTGGCCAGCCCCCAGGAAACAGATATAACCTGCTAGACGGATCCAGCAAAAAAACGGATCCGTTTCTACAGTTCTCCAAAATTTATGCCGGATCCGTTTTTTCTAAAAATAGCCGGATCCTGCCTGACGGCAAAAAACTGATGTGTGAAAGTAGCCTAATACTTTATTGAGGCCTTTCAAGATGATGTCCATGACCTTAACAAGTCTCAAGAGTCTGAGGCCCCAGGATGGGATTAAAAGATAGTGAATTCAGATCCTAAGGAAACAAGGGCATATACTTATATTTTACCACTTTTTATATGAAATACAATATTCAGCAATTCTACATTTTTTCAATGCACCCGCAACTTGCCAAATTTGTCTATATAAAGTATATTTCTAAGGAAAACGTCCGAACATTGTAAAAGAACATAGTGCTTTCCAAAATATTCAATAGCTGTTTCATATTCCTTGGTGGTGACTAGGGGAGTATGGAAAAGACATTTTTTTATGCTGGAGCAGGCAATGATTGGGGCCATGAATTTCTACTAAAATGCAGCCATTGGTGGTAATGTACAGCTCACAGAGCTGCAGGGAATTTCTGAACGAAGCAATTAGACTCTTCAGGATGTGCATTATTGAGCAATTGCTACACACTTCTGGGGCCCTGCAAAGCACACGGCTGAAGGCCAAGTTATAATTCCCAACAAGTGCTCTAAAGGCTCTAATAATTTACACTCTGGTGACTAAACTGAAAAAAAATAGTTCTGGCTGTAAAATGACACACAATGTACGATTATAGATAGAACATTGCAAGAAAACTCCTTAAGTTTCCTTTTTTGCAAACGAGTAATTGGATATTTTCAAAGCTCGTCTCACTCTGAAACGTGGTTCATTACAATTTACAAGCTTTGGATTTCTATCTGCAGTATTAGCTAGCAAACTAATATCCTAAGCTTATTCTCTATTAGTTTCTTACCCATGATATGGGTGTACTAAAATTCTTCTAAGTAGCATATCCTCTTTTTTCTTCATTTATTGAGTCTAGACTCAGCCAAACGTGTGCGCTAGACATATACCACTGCATTCTTCCATACAAAGTGCAGAAATCTAGCTTCACAGCTTGGTAGAAATCCTAAATTGCATTTATTCTCACATGAAATCTTGGCGATGTGCAAAGGATAGAGATAAAAACAAAAAAAAAGTGAACCAACACGTTTTGCGCTTATGAGTCATTAGTTCAAAACACGTTGGTTGAATCAGTGTAGGTTATATCTGTATCGTATGTCCTTCATGAAGATTTTATGTGTGGATAAAATACATTTACCTTTTACTTCTACCAAGCTGTGAAGCCGGATTAGTACAATTGCTTAATCCTTTTCACCATGCTTGTTCAGTGTCTGGTGCTCCAGCCACATACAGTATACGTACATTTCAGTGTGATCTGGTGGATCTCTGTGGACAGTATCCTTGTACAGTTGTACACATCTGACAATGACTCGGGGTATACATCTTTTTCTATAAGGTTGAGTGATTTATGATAAGGCTGAAGCAAAGCTTTATTGAGGTATCACTGTCAAATATCTACCAGGAGAATGTCCTTTCTAATCCACATTTGACAGGTTAAAGTCTTTATCCTCCATTATATTAAAAAAGATTTCTCACCATATTTCATGCTGTATACATAACTTAATAGATGTTTTAACCTTGATGAGGCTGGTATACTTACTTTACAAAGCAATTGTTCATTTCAATATCAGTAGGTAAAACTTTTAAAAAGAATTATACATCTATTATGGTGTGGATTTTCAAAATAAAGAAACCAGCATCATCAGGCCTAAGGCTGGCATCACACATAGCAACTCACCAGCGATCCTGACAACGATATCAATGTGTCAGGATTGCTGGTGAATCGCTATGTGATCGCTGGTGAGCTGTCAAACAGACAGCTTCACCAGCGATCAGCACAGCGACGCCCAGCGCCCGGCGTCGCTGTGCACGTTAGTAACCAGCGCGCTGATGCAGGAAGCTGGTAACTAACGTACACATCGGGTATCTAAGGGACGCCGGTCCCTTGGATACCCGATGTGTACTTTAGTTACCAGCAGATCGCTGGTCTCCCGCCTGTCCCACGCAGCGATGCGTGGTGGCCAGCGGGAGACCAGCGACCAAAAAAAAGTCCTGGCCTTTCCTGCAGCGATCAGCGATACCGGCATGGGGGCCGGTCGCTGATCGCTGTCACACACAGCGATCTCGCTGGTGAGATCGCTGTTGTGTCACAAAAATTGTGACTCAGCAGCCATCTCGCTAGCGAGATCGCTATGTGTGACGGGGCCTTAAGAGATTTATTTATTAAAGGGAATCTGTCACTAGGTTTCTGCTATGTAATCTTATTGCACCATAATTTAGGAATAGAGACCCTGATTACAGTGATGTGTCACTTACTAGACTGTGTTTTGCTGATTTAATACAATAAGGCCGGGGTCACACTGGCGAGGAATACGGCCGAGTGAGAGGCGCTAAAAGCACGCATTAGACACGGACAAATGATTCTCTATGGGGTCACTCGCACCAGGCGTATATTTCTCATCCGTATTCTACGCTCCATGCCAATCGCAGCATGCTGCGATTGTCAGCGTACTACAGCCGTAGTACGTCAATGCAAGTCTATGGGTGCGCAAAAAATACGGATTACACACGGACCAGACGTGTGACCTGCGAGCAATACGCAGGTCTTTTGGCTGGTGACAGGAAATGGGCCAATCCATCATCAGGAAGCCTAGACATGCAAATGAGCTCAAAAAGCGCTCCAGACATCCCGGAAGTACGCCTCCACGGAGTACAGCAGCAGCATGGCGTCCACATATATAAATGTGGAGATGCTCATTGTCCTGGTGCAGGAGCGTCCCGAAATCTGCGACCAACGCGATGCCAATTATGCAAACCGGGCAAGAAAGGAGGCGTCATGGAGGCGCATCTGTCGCCAGATGTACCATGACTTTGGTGACCGACCACGTGAGGAGCAGCATAAAATTCGTAAGTACAAGGCAAAACATGAGTAACCTTAGCGCACAACAAAAAAGGAATATAGAATCAGCACCCCCCTTCCTGTGCATGTACTTTTTGCCTCATGAGGCCGTTAAATTTGGATGTGACACGTGGATTCACACAGCCATAATTTGAGGTTAGGCCACAAACTCCTCATCCTCCTAGACAAACCAATTATTAAGTGTAGCTAAAGAGACCCTGTGTATCTGCCCAATTAGATATGCCACCATGGGTAGAAAGCACACCCCAGAAGGCCCCATGCCTAGACTACTGGTAGCAAATGTGACCTATCAAATATGTGAATTTGACAATATTTCCTGTCACATTGCAGTGGAAGATGTGATGAAACGCTGGCGAAGCATCCGGGACCAATACCGCCGGGAACGCCAGCAGCGGTCCAGGAGTGGGGATGCGGGATACGTCAAAAGGAAATACATCTATTATGACCGGCTCTCCTTCCTCGCCCCAATTCTGGATCTGAGACCGTAAGTAGATACCTCACACCACATGACACAGATACTTTACAGGGCCAAAAATATTGATGTATTTTTGCCTCTGTTCTATTTCATAACAGAACTCAATCCAACCTTACGGATCGAGGAACGGCCTCAGAGACAGAGCCCATAATTGATCCTGTAGGGGATGAGGTGGCTGGCCCATCTTCTCCCCCTACAAGAAGGATGGCAGAAGATGAGGCATCACAGGAGAACCAATTGGCTGCCCAACACACAACACCACCAGGACGGTCTGCTACTGCCCCATCACCCATCCTGGAAGAGCCGGGCAACTTGAGCAGCAGCCCAACTGGCCATATCAGGGGATCTCCACAGGCTGCTGTTACATCCCGGCGAACACGAAGAAGGCGCCAGGTCACTGTTCAAGACAGCAGGACCAATGTGGACACAGGGGTGCTAAATTATTTATCAAGAGTAACTACAGATGATGGGGAGGAGGCCTACTCACGTAGCCTCACCCTTTATCTCCGTGCCCTTACCCGTGAGGTCAGGCTCCGTATTAGGCGATGTTTTCAGATCCTGCTTGATGCAAGCACCCTCCCCAATACCCCATATGAGCTTTTCGAATATCTGGAGAGGTGGCAGCTTTCCCCCAGAAATCTAATGCGCATGAGACCATCCACACAGATGCTTGCTCAAGCAGGGTCCGAACATCCTCTAATACGTGGGCCTACACCTCACCCCCTTCCTCCCACTACCCAACCTTCTATTCAGCAGCCACAAATGTCAGCCTCTAGCCAACCCCACCAATATGGCCACTTGTACCCACCCAGTGTTGGAGGCTGGTCCCAACCTGGTTGGGGACGATCTGGCTATCTTGGTGGGTATGAGCCACGTGCCTACCACAGCCAACAAGAAGCCCCTCCCCATCATTACTCTGGCCAGTATCCCCAACAGTCCCAGGAGGCAGGACAATTCCCACATCATGGGCAACAGTATGGCCCCACACAGGGCGATGTTGACCACAGTGTCCAGCAGCACCCACAGGCTGCTCTTCCACGTTCCCCTTCCCCAACCTATGAGGATTTATAAGTCTGATGGCCGTAGATGTCCAGTGTGGTTTCACTGGTGCTCCAAATACAAAGGAAAAAACAGGTGTTCTCCATCACCAAACTTTGTTACAAAATTTAACATTCTAATTTTTTAACAATGTTTTCAAATCATATTAAGAATCCATCATGACAGGCAAGGCTACCTCACGCCTTTCAGACAGATATTACATGTGTGTACAAAAGAGAATATTTAAACGCGCTATACTGTAAAGTCAAAGGATGAAAATACACTACTCACTTGCTAATGCCTAGGAAAGGCGTGCTGGCCTTAGTGAAGTAGTCACCTTTTTTGCTAGCAATCTATAGTAACAAATCAAGGCGACCAGCCTTCAGAATATCACGCTCTCTCTATGTCTTAACAAGTGAGTTTTGTTTTTTCATCCTTTCCAGTATAGCATGGTTAAATAGTCTCTGTTCTACAGACAGGTAATATCTGTGTGAAAGATGTGAGGTAGCCTTGCCTGTCATGGTGGAATATTTCTATGATTGGAAAACATTCTGAAGAAATGTGAGTGTTATCTTTTAGCATTAATTTTGATTAATTTTGTTGATGGAGCTCACCTATTTTTTTCCTTTGTATTTAAATATTCTCATGCAGCAATGTTGTTATTGCCTAATGTTTTTTTGGGTTATGTTATATAATGTTACTTTTCAAAAAAGTTTAAGAAGGCAAAAAGGGCCATTTTGCCCATTGCCAAAATGTTCATATGGCAATATTATGTTTGCCTTTAAGAAACAAAAAAAAAGGCAAAACTAAAAATTTGTCTACTATAGTTAACGTCTCTGTGTGATTTCTCAAAAACCCTGTCAACATACTAACATACACTAACCAATGCAATGAAACAGTCATAGAATCATAAGGGGTTGAGTTATATATATTTAGACACACTTAAAGAAACAAATTATAACATAGACACAACATGCTCTTGCCAAGAAGTTGCCCCCTCAGGTGAGATGAAGTAATTAGTGAAAATATCACGCACTTTGAGGCCAGAGAGCGGTCTAGGTTGCGGGTTCATAGGTGGTCTCACCCTGCGCACATTGTCCGGCCTACGCACAACACCAGCAGAGGAGGAACAATCATGTATCCTGGTGAAGTTATGCAGAACCACACAGGCTTTCACAACTTCATTCACATTTTGTTCACTCAACTGAATGGCAGACTGGAGTACCCACCATTTGGCACAAAGAATCCCAAAGGAACACTCCACCAGTCGCCTAGCACGTGATAGGCGCAAGTTACAAATTCTGCGCCTGTGGTGAAGGTTGCGCCGGGGATATGGCCTCATGACATTGAGCGATAACTGAAACGCCTCATCTGCCACAAGGACATAAGGGACTGATTCTTCAGTGGAGCCTGGTAGCTGGCGTGGTGGTAGATCCAACTGGTTGGTGCGTAGCCGCCGAGCCATTATGGAAGTATTGAAGACTCTAGAGTCTCCCGTCCTTCCATAGGCCCCAATGTCACCAATTATAAACTTGTATTGAGGGTTGGCCAGAGCCAACAATACAACAGAAAAGTATTGTTTATAATTGAAGAATTGGGAACCAGAGTTCGGCGGCTTACGCACCCGGATATGTTTGCCATCCAGGGCCCCAATACAATTTGGAAACTGGCATTCCTCCTCAAAGTCCCTTGATATCCTCAACCAGTCTTCCATCCTGGGCTCGGTCATGACCACTTGATGGAGTCTTGTCCAGATTTCACTATATGTTGACCTCACTATGCCTGAAATGGTTGATCTTCCAATGAGAAACTCATGGTGGAGGGCGGCATAAGACAGGCCAGTGGACAGGAAGCTGTAGAACAACAGAAATGGATAATTTTAGAATGCATAAAGTCCAAAAACATCAGTTACATGCTGACCAAACTTGGTAGGAATTGAGATAGACTAACACACACATATTTGGTTGCACAATGACTAAGTGATATGCAGTACACATTAGACATAACATTCTGTTGTGTAAGTTGAACCATATTTGGAGTAAGATGAGGGCATTAAACTTAGTCCAAGAAGGCAAAAAAACATACTTTAGCCCACACATTATGAACAAAGAGAATGTGGTTGTGTAGTACATACCGTATTGTGAGTAGAAGTCGCTCCTCTGCAGATATAGCTTTGCGCATCCTTGTGTCCTGAAAGGTTATCCCAGGGCGCACTGTCTCCAAGAGTAGATCAAATGTGGAAATGCTCATGCGACAATATTGGTAAAATTTTGCCGGATGCTCCCGCAGAGAAGAATAGAGGCGGTGAAAATGACCTCTTGTGAGTCGTTGCCTCAAAAGTGGATGGACCCACATGCGTCTCCTCCTCCGCGGATCCACTATCACTGGGTATGGTTGACCAAAGCGGCGTGACAAAAGCCAGTTGAAGAGAACCTGCTCAGTTGTATTGAATCTCAGACCCTCTGCCATGTTGCACAAAGAACACCAACACACCTCGTGAAAGCAAGGTCAGAAATGGACAGAATAGAGGCAGCCACCTGTTTCAGAGTGTCTAAATAGGGTGCAGGCTAATGATTTAAATTGTTAGCAGGCCTCAAAATCGTTAAATGTCCATTTTGCAAGGCTGCGAGAAAATCTCGCCATATGGATTGCATACGGATGCCACACGGATTACATACGGATGCAGACATGCGCAAAATACGTGACCGCACCTTGCTTACGGATGACATACGGAGCACTATTTAGGGGTCATTCATCCGTATTACGCCTGTAATCTACGGACCGTATTTTGCGCAGGTTAGTGTGACCCCGGCCTAAGTGTTTTATCAGCAGGAGATTATCACTAGAGGACAAGTGTCCTCCTGCCTTCTAGTCCAACCACGCCTCCAGCACTGATTGGCAGCTCTCTGTCAATATACAATGTACACAAAAAGCTGTGGCGTGGTCAGAATTATATACAACTGAGCTCACTGCAGGATCTACAGAAGAGAAATCTGTGACTATCACATCTGATGCACCCAGTAAAGTAAGTGAGACATTGCTGGAATCAGGGTCTCTGTCCCTATATCATGCTGCCAGATTACATAGCAAACATCTGTTGTTGGATTCAATTTAATATATACTATTTGATTTGTGAAATCACAATGTCTGACCTGCTTTCAAAATCCAATTTGCTCTCCAGAACTTCCCTGTGTATACTGAGAATACAAAATAACAATACTATGTGAAACTAACATTAGTTGGAATTAATTTAACTTAAGATCCCTGTGTCTCTTGTGAAATCTCAAGTGGACTCCTATATGAGAATCAGCTGCTTTCTGCTTGTGGTCTGCCATACTGTATGCACAGTGTTCTTATACAGCCTTCCTGCAGGACAGTTTTCCTTCTTTTTGCTATTTTCTTTTACGGGCAAATGAAGTCTCCTGCAATGTCACTGCTACAAGACAGTTCTAGGAATCTCATAGAACAAAATGCTTTGAAAGTGACAGATATCATTACAATAGTGCGGATGTCACTTCTTTCCTCACTGAAGTCGTTAGCTTTGTGACATTCAGAGTCGCAGTGCAAACATGCAAGTTATAAGTCCCAGATCTCTGTCAGGCTACACCTGATGTTTGTGCAGACTGCACCTTTCATCAGCTCCCATACATACACCAAAGCGCAGGCAATGGGAGCACTTATTAGACTTGTGCTCTGATGCTTTTAGCTTTTGCCCAAGTTGAAAAAAATAAAATAAAACAAGAAAATACAGATGTGGGTTTGGGAAAATAGTGAGTCAAGAAGTCAAAGACCTGCACTGTGGTCATGCAGCCATGTGTCCTCACATCTGACTCTACTGTATCACCTACAAGGGTGCACAAGCTGAGAATTTAAAGACATTATTTGTATAATTGCAGAATTACATATTTAATATTTGTGCATTATTAATTTTGACCATTGCCAAAAACAATTCCCTGTGAGATATATTTACCTTGGATGACATCTGAATGCAGTCCAATTTCCACGGACTGACAGAATGGAGACTTTTTTTTCCTCAATCTTCTCATCCAAAGGAATCAAATTACACTCTGATCCCACTCTGATCCCACTCTGATCAGTGTGCTATTTGCATAATCGGCCTGATTCTCTCAGAGAGGCCGGGGTCACATTTGCGAGAAACTCGCACGAGTCTCGCGTCTCAATACCCGGCACTGCCGCCGGCACTAGGGATCGGAGTCTGCGGCTGCATGTATTTCTATGCAGCTGAGCACTGCGGTCCAAGTGCCGGCGGGAGTGCTGGGTATTGAGATGCGAGACTCGTGCGAGACTCTCGCAAATGTGACCCCGGCCTCTCTGAGAGAATCAGGCCGATTATGCAAATAGCACACTGATCAGAGTGGGATCAGAGTGGGATCAGAGTGTAATTTGATTCCTTTGGATGAGAAGATTGAGAAAAAAAGGGAACAATTTTGCTTCAGATAAATAGTTTTACACTTTTTTCTTTATTCATTTTCTACTAAATCTTTAAAGTTGTATGAGTTCTGGTGATTTATGCTAAATAGCTCCAAATCCCCTGTATGGTAAAAGAGCTTTAAAAAAAACAAATTCTAGCTTCCAGCAGGCACCACTAGGGGAATGCTAAGGCGCTTACTTGTTATTTAAAACTCATTATTAGAACAGTATGCCTTAAGGGGAACCTGTCGTCTCCAAAAATGTTATTTACCTGCACATGTAGTGGCAATCTTCAGGTAGAGAGCGTTTAAATCATGTCTGGCTGGCTTCGTGGAGCAGCAGCTACAGGGATAAAAAGGACATTTTGTTCTTCCTGAGGCCGCTTGCTGATAGTTATCAGGGCAGTGCAGGGAGCTGTCACAGTCGCCGCTCACTATATTGTGCGCTGTAATCACTCTCCGGCACATTTTTTGCCAACTTGTTCTGTTGCTTCTGTGTGCAGAGCAGGCTGTCAATTAAAGTACCGTGGAGTGATTACAGTGCACTCACTGTATAGTGAGATATGACTGTGACAGCTCCCTGCACCGCCCTGATAACTATCAGTAAGCGGCCTCAGGAAGAATAAAATGTCATTTTATCCCTGTAGCTGCTGCTCAACTTAGCCAGCCAGACATGATTTAATGCTATTTACCACTATATATGCAGGACCATAGGTGGTGGCTGATTCCCTTTAACCCCTTAGCGACAGAGCCAGTTTGCAGGTTAATGACCAGGCCAATTTTTACAATTCTGACCAGTGTCCCTTTATGAGGTTATAACTCTGGAACACTTTAATGGATCCCGCTGATTCTGAGATTGTTTTTTCGTGACATATTGTACTTCATGTTAGTGATAACATTTCTTTGATAAGTCTTGTGTTTATTTATGAAAAAAATGGAAATATGGCAAAAATTTTGAAAATTTTGCAATTTTAAAACTTTAAATTTTTATGCCCTTAAATCAGAGAGATGTATCACACAAATTTCTTAATAAATAACATTTACCACATGTCTACTTTACATCAGCACTATTTTGGAAGCAAAATTTTTTTTTGTTAGGAAGTTATAAGGGTTAAAAGTTGACCAGCGATTTGTCATTTTTACAACAAAATTTACAAAACCATTTTTTTTAGGGACCACATCATATTTAAAGTCATTTTGAGGGGTGTACATGACAGAAAATACCCAAAAGTGGCACCATTCTAAAAACTAGACCCCTCAAGGTGCTCAAAACCACATTCAAGAAGTTTATTAACCCTTTAAGTGCTTCACAGGAACTAAAGCAATGTGGAATGAAAAAATTAACATTTAACTTTTTTTTGCAAAAAAATTACTTCAGAACCAATTTTTTTTATTTTCACAAGTGTTAAAAAAGAAAATCAACCACAAAATTTGTTGTACAATTTCTCCTGAATACGCTGATACCCCATATGTGGGGGTAAACCACTTTTTCAGCACACGGCAGAGCTCGCAAGGGATGGAGCGCCTTTTGACTTTTTCAACGCAGAATTGGCTGGAATTGAGATCGGATGCCATGTTGCGTTTGGAGAGGCCTTAATGTGCCTAAACAGTGGCAAACTCCAACAAGTGACCCCATTTCGGAAACTAGACCCATTAAGGAACTTATTAAATAAAGAGTGTCCTTATAAATACTAAACAAGGAGCTGGCACTTAAATACGTAAATCAAAAACCCTTATTCGGAGTAACACCAAAAAAGGTACCCGAAAATTAAGAGATCCAGCAATATTATAGAAAAATATTTTTATTATTACAATATTTTAATACATAATAAACAGCAATGCCCAATGGAAGACACAACAAAACACTGATATCGCCACTCTGATCTATAGCAAAAAATACCAATTTATGCAAAATGGAAGTTTTATAGTTTATATAAATATATATTATAAAGAACAGTGTCTATACAAAACCTTTATTAATATGTCACATGTTCCCCTAATATAAGATGAAAAATATCACTACCAAGGTAATACCTATTGTAGTAAATAACAATCACTATATCCATGGCGATGTTAAGCAAACAATTCGCGGCTATAAAATTGGAAAACGCTAATATAATTAGCCTAAGTAGTTCCAAAAGAACTTTATTAGTATGTCACATATTCCCCCATGTAAACTGACAAATATATTACTGCCAAGATAATCCCTATTATAATAAAGGAGCAATAACTATAGCAAAAAAATCACGGCCATAAATTGAAGGGCGCTTATAATAATAGTCTGGATAATTCCAATAAAAATATTAGACATGAGAGAAATATAAGATTACCTTTAAGTAGGTGGAACATTGGTGGCGCAGTGTGGTGTGTGACGTGTCCTCCCTCACCCCTACGTGCGTTTCGCACGGGCTTCTTCCATTAAGGAACTTATCTAGATGTGTGGTGAGCACTTTGAACCTTCAAGTGCTTCACAGAAGTTTATAACGTAGAGCCGTGAAAATAAGAAATCTATTTTTTTTCCACAAAAATGATATTTCGTCCCCAAATTTTTATTTTTACAAGGGTAACAGGAGAAATCATACCCCCACAGTTGTTGTGCGATTTGTCCTGAGTACGCCGATACCCCATATGTGGGGGAACCACTGTTTGGGCGCATGGGAGAGCTCGGAAGGGAAGGAGTGCCATTTTGGAATGCAGACTTTGATGGAATGGTCTGCGGGCATCATGTTGCTTTTGCAGAGCCCCTGATGGGCCTAAACAGTGGAAACCCCCCACAAGTGACCCCATTTTGGAAATTAGACCCCCTAAGGAACTTATCTAGATGTGTGGTGAGCACTTTGAACCCCCAAGCGCTTCACAGAAGTTTATAAGCGCAGAGCCGTGAAAATAAAAAGTCTTTTATATTTCCACAAAAGTGATCTTTTAGACCCCGATTTTTAGACCCCCAAAGTTGGTAAATAGTGGAAACCCCTCAATTCTTGCTCCAACCCTAACCCCAACACACCCCTAACCCTAATCCCAACCCTAATCCCTAATCCTAATTCTAACCCTAATCCTAGTTCGCCCTAACCCTAATTTTAACCCTAGCCCTAACCCGAGCCCTAACCCTAGCCCAACCCTAACCCTAGCCCTAACCCTAGCCCAACCCTAACCCTAGCCCAACCCTAACCCTAACCCTAGCCCAACCCTAACCCTAACCCTAGCCCAACCCTAACCCTAACCCTAGCCCTAGCCCTAACCCTAATGGAAAACTGAAAAAAAAAATATTTTATTTATTTCATTATGTTTGCCTATATAAGGGGTGATAAACGGGGGGGGGTTATGTACTACTTTTTTTATTTTGATCACTATGATCGTTTATCATAGTGATCAAAATAGTGAATGGAATCTGCCAGCCGGAGCCGGCAGATTCCCGGCGGGTGCACTGCGCATGCGCCCGCCATTTTCAAGATGGCGGCACCCATCGGAGGATGCCGGCGGGACGCGGGACCACCGGGAGGGGACGGAGGACCACGGAGAGGTACCGGGGGGGATCGGGGACCCTATTTCTCTCTCCTCTGATGTGCGATCACATCAGAGGAAAGAGAAATTTAATGCATAATCGCGGCTTTTTTTGCGGTTGCCGTTATAGGGTTAATAACGGCGATCGCAAAAGCGGGGTTGGTAAAAACCAACCGATTCATGTTCTCTGGGGTCTCGGCTACCCCTGGCAGCCGAGACCCTGGAGAAAATCCGACACTGGGGGGGCGCTATGTACTTTCTCCACTGCGCCGTGAATTAACGGCGCTGTGGTTTTAGTACACTAAATTACCGCCGTCAAAAGGCGTATCGGCGTTCGTTAAGGGGTTAAATATTTTAGACTTAAAAACAACTTTGACTTTATTCATATTAGATTACGTTAACCTTCATGGAGGTTCAAGCTATCAGTATGTGGTAGTACATTGGATCAACTCTATAGGTGAACAACAGAAAAAATACAGGGAAAAACGGAATGCCTCCCCGTGTCAATGTGCCTGCCTGGTAGCCTTGAATTTGCCAGCAGCGATCCAAAAAATTCCGTGTGATCGTCGGATCACAATGAGAGGAAGAAAAAAGTTGTCGGATCACACAGCTGAATAATCATTCTATGACTAAGGGCTGATAGCCAGAAACGCGTAAGAATGTGACTCTGTTTTTATCTATTTGTGGATATATCTACACATTTTTTATGATGGTGTGAAATAAAGAAGAATTGTTTTTGATTATTCAGCTGTGTGATCCGACAACTTTTTTCTTCAACTCTATAGGTGCCTGACGTTCTGCTCCTGGCTGCCACTCTCTTCCTGTAACGTGATGCTCCACTCATGGGTTGTACAGACACTCCAACATCTGACCTCCTAAAGGGCCAATATGTATTAAATGCCTCTGATTTAAACCAATCTCAATGTAGCCTAGGATTCATTAGGATCTTTCCCACACAGTAGAGTATCTTGAAGCTCATGGGCCCCAATGCAAAACGTCCAACTGGGCCCCCATCAACTATTGCAATTTTAAATAGTATTGGTCTTTTCATATAGGCCAAAGGGACATTTGAACACCTTATGCTTTAGGTCCCAAGTGTGACTGCAACCCCTGCACCTATTGTAGTTACGCCCTTGTTCCCACAGTAATCTGTGCCTAAGATTAGCTCCACTTGGTTTCAGTCTGCTTTTGTATGCATTTGTGTCTGCTGTTTGTAGTTACAGCTCCTCTTGTTATCCTGCCCACATACTTTTGTTTGCTGCCTGCCCTGACTTTCATTTATCACTGAACTCTTTCTGAGGTGTATTATGAACACCTGCGGTAAATATCATCATGTCCATCAATGCTAGCAATGATTACTACAGGGAGAACATCCTGGGGATTGCCGTGTAGGAAACTCCACATCTACATATGGAGGCTAAAGAGGTAGTCCAAGTTGTGCGAAAACCTGTAGAGAGGAAACTGTTTACAAAATAGAAATGTTTAGATAATCTGCTGAAAAAAATCTTTGAACTCTCAAGATTTTCACGGACACTGAATCCCAGATGGAA
The DNA here is from genome assembly GCF_039654945.1 of Dendrobates tinctorius. NCBI lineage: Eukaryota > Metazoa > Chordata > Amphibia > Anura > Dendrobatidae > Dendrobates > Dendrobates tinctorius. Next base: position 39,672,628 of record NW_027361738.1, read on the forward strand.
GGATGATAGAAAACATGTGAAAAAAACGGTAATCTTATCCACCACTTAATCTCCAAATTCCCAAGTAAAAATAAAGCTTTATTGATCCATTAAAAAGATATGAAAAACACATAAGTTTAAAACCAAGACATCCTAATAAAAAAAATTAAGTTTCTGAGTCTTACCATGTGTGTTTGGTGTTCAGCTCCTGTTCTGCCTGCGTTCAGTTCTAGGGAAGCTGATGCCTGTTTTTCTGCCTGCTCTGGGGGCTGAGTACCCAGATCCATTTCTGTTTGTCTTGTTTTTCCGCCTGCCCTGTGAGCTGAGTACCCAGATCCATTTCTGTTTGTGTCCCGTTTTTGCACCTGTTCTGGGGGCTGAGTACCCAGATCCGCCTTTCCTGGAGGCTGCATATCCAAGCCTGTTTCTGTTATGTTTTGTTTCCCGCCTTCCTGAGGGCTGCATTCTCAGGCCTGAACCCTTGATTCTGTATCCATTCCTGTACCTGACCCTGTCTGAACTGTGTCCTCTGTGTTATGTTCCTGAAGTCCTTCTGTGTCTGGAACCCTGTACCCAGTGACTGTGAACTTGGGTGGGTGTATTTGCTGAGCATTTACTATGCTGTGCTCAGCCTGTTATGTGGGGCTAACTCCGTCTGTCCCCGATCCAACCCGGTGGTGCTTGCACCGTCTCGCTTGAGTTCCTTCCTAGGTCTGATGCCCGGAGCTTGACCACTGTAGTTTGGAACCTGACGACTTCTGCCTGGTGCCTGGAGATCGTGTCTGATGTCCAGAGTCTGGCAACTGCTGTCTGGTACCCGGAGCCCGACCACCGCTGCCTGGTCCTGTGCCATACATGTCTCAACCGATGTCCTGAGTTGCCACGCCGGTGTTCCTGGACCTGAGCTGTCTATGATCTGACCTGCCATGCTGTTGCTCCTGGTCCTGTGCCATCCGTGTCCCAGCCGATGACCTGGGCTGCCACGCCAGTGTCCCGATGTCATGCCTGTGTTCCGATGTCCTGCCTGTGTCCTGATGTCCTGATGTCCAGCCTGTATCCTGATGTCCTGATGTACAGCTTGTGTCCTGATGTCCTGATGTCCTGCCTGTGTCCTGATGTTCAGCCTTTGTCCAGACATCCTGATGTCCCGATGTCCTGCCTGAGTCCTGATGTTCTGCCTGTGTCCGGATGTTCCGCCGGTTCCCCAGAGTCCACCCTGTGATGGTGTCTGTCCTGGGTCGGTGTCTGATGTTCTCCTGCTGAGCCTGTGCTATGCCTGAGGCCTGAGAAAGTGGCCGTCCTAGTATGCCCGTGCCAGATAACCCTGGACTGCATCAACCCGTGATGTCCCTTGCCTTCGTCTGTTAACCTGTGACGTGTTCCCTTCCTTGATGTGCAGAATCGGGAGCCTGGCATCGTTATGTTCCATTTATGTACTGTAATTTTGTTTAAGTAAACTTTATGTTTCTTCATACCTGAAGTTGTGCAGCGTTATCTAGTTTTGCTTGTCGCCATCTTGTCCACATGCTCAGCTGCCACAAACCCTGCTCGTCCAGGTTACCCTTCTGTGGTCTAGTGGGTCCACATTCTGTTCCCACCTGGGACGCTCGCCCCATGTCATCATAGTCAGGCAACGTGGAGGCGTAGGCTGGGCCGTATCTGTGATCGCAGCCGTAACAGCAAATAAGTCACTGGACAAGGTAGCATCAACAATGAAGTCTCTGTACAAGGTCTTCAAATCAAGAAACATTTCACTGGTGACAAAGACACGGCTCGTACATAGTTTTGTCTTTTCTGTGGTGATACAGTATATGTATGCGAAAACTGGTTGATAAAGAAACAAGGCAGAAGAAGAATCAACATCTTCAAAATGTGGTGCTGGAGAAGGGTGGTATCAATATCATGGAAGGCAAGAAGAACAAACAAATCAGTTTTGGAACAAGTCAAGCCAGACATGTCACTTGAAGCAAGGATCACCAAGCTACGACTTACCTACTTTGGATATATCATACAAAGAGAGCAATCATTGGAGAAGGACATCATGGTCGGAAGAATAGTTGAACAAGGCAAAGAGGAAGACCAGCAATCCGATTTCTTGATACTAGTGGACCTATCTAGACTTACACAAGATCTATGTTCCTACAGATCATTCATCCATCAAGTCAACACCGCTCGAGATCGAGCAGAAGGCCGCTAAAAAAAAATCCATGTCATGTTTTTATACTTGTGTGCTTTTAACATCTTTTTAATACATCAATGAAATTCTTTTTTGAACTGGAAAATTGGAGATTAAGTGCTGAACAAGATTACTGTTTTTTATATTTCACAACAGAGGAAACTGCACTGCTAAAAGAAATAATACTTACACATGATCCATTCTAGTGCTGGGTGAGCTCTGCTCTCCACTGGTATACTGTTTACATTGGTTGCAGACCTGCACACACACCCCCCACTTGATGTCTGCAGCCAATCACTAGCCTCAGCGGTTTCGGGCCGTATACCGCTGATGTCTGTGTATGGGCTCATACTCACTTGCGAGAGACTCGCACGATTCTTGTGCGAGTCCCTCGCATGAAAACCTGGCACAGCAACTGGCACTGGGACCGGAGCGTGCGGCTACATGTATTTCTATGTAGTCGCACGCTCCGGGCCGAGTGCCGGCAGAAGTGCCAGGTTTTCATGCAAGAGACTAGCACGAGAATCATGCGAGTCTCTCACAAGTGAGTATGAGCCCTATGGTCGCAGAACGGACGATTAGTAATTACCGTATTATTTGTTTGTCTTCGCAGGGCAGCTGCTTTCTTTGCACGGCTTCACATACAACGTACAACCTCTTTAAAGGGTGTTTTGCTTCTTTTTCTGTTAATAAAACAAGTATAGCCAAGATTTAATATATATTTGTGGCGCCCCTGAGGCTCGGCCGCCACAGAGGTACTGCACCGTCTCCTAAGGTGTAGTGCCCCACCATCCAAGTAAGGTGGGAACTCCTTTCCATGCTCCAACACTCACACCCCACACAACACAGTAGTTCAGCAAAGCCACATTGCGGCTCCTTTCCTCAGAGCACCTTTGGTGGCTCCCTGCTTGGAACACTAAACATGCTGGGAGGTGGGTGGAGTTAGAATACATAAAAGAGTGGGAGGGTTTAGAAATTCAGGTCAGTCTGTGAGGGTGAGTCCGTGAGGACAGTCAGGAAGAAAGCCACTCGGGGAGGAGTGGGGATCCCTGGAAGAAGGGATGGAGGAAGGAGTGCTGCAGCTGCCTCAGTGATCTGAGCCACCTGGCACAGGAAAGGAAAGGAGGAAGAAGGACATTGAACTGTAACCTAAGCATCCATAAGAGAGAGAGATTACTACAGAATGAAGGCGTAAAAGAGAACAGAGAGGGCGTGGGTTAGAGGAAGGACCCTGCCTATAGGTGGGCTGTAAATGCACTACTCCCATCTAAGACTTGGGGCACAACAGCAACTTGGATAGAGAGCTAAGACTCAGGAGAAGGGAGTCCCCGAAGCAGGCTACAGCTGTCTGCCATACAAGTAGAGTTCTTGGAAACATCTGTCAGGAGGAACTCCAGTGTAACTCAGTACTAGGAGATCTTCACACTTAAAGGCGCTATAGAGGAGACGTTCAGAAAGGTACATGTTGGCGGAGTGTTGGAGGGGAGCCTTCCATCTTCCCTGGAGGTTGACTGAGTCTCTGACCCAGAGGAAATTGCCCGGAGGCAGGCACCTGTGTGTACTATAGACTGTGAGTAAAGCTTTGGAACTACAAGCCTCGGTGTCCTCCATTCATTATTGCGCCTCTCCTCATCCATTACACCTACACTGCCCTGGGGCTACAGCTCCGCCTGTGGGGAGCTTCACCATCTTGGCTGCACCACACCACCAGCACCAGAGGAACTGTATGCAGCGTCAGCCTAACATCCTACTTGCCGAACACCACAGGTGGCGTCACAAACTATTCATTTAAACTACATTCAAACCATTACACATCCCCTACATTAATTGCTGTGACACGTCCCGCTGACACCGGCCCGGTACCGAGTACCCCACGGACCTGGGAGGGCGACCCATATTCACCTACCAATCACTCAGTACTTCTCTTCTATCACATACCTACTGGTATTTCTTTGTTACGTAATGGCGCAGATTCAGGTCATTAGTGACCTAGAGTCTCTCCATCTCCAGTAGCTCCCCCAATGAAACATTGTACCATATGTGCCGACTGTAATACGGTGCGCTGTACGATATCATATTTCAGAGATATTTTACCTACCCTAGAAGCAATGTTTCTACATGAGAATAGTTTTGTAATCCAGCAACCAATGAACCATGGAATGATATTGTCAGTTTCATAAGGAATTCAACAGAGAAAAAATCTCGGCATACATTCATATGAATATTTGTTCTGGTTCTCTTTCCTCTCCTTGCCTGTGCTATAGAAGGAAATATAGTTCACTACTCGAATGCATCCTATAAACCTTAATCTATATTGGTATAGTATTAAAAGTTTAGTGCAGAGAAAGTTATCCAGCAGAAAATCCAGTGACCGACGTTGCAGAATCCAGACCCCCGGTATTGTTATTATTCTCCAGGACTCATTTGTCAGAGCATTTTGTTGGCTTTCGCAAAATCCACAGCTCGACAAATGATCCGCTTTAAATGATAGGAAATAGAATTACACCTTATTACAAATTTAGACCTATATGCCATTTCGGCAGCTCATGGATTATTTAATATGATGTGGGTATCTCAATAAGGCAGAGTCGCGCTTTCTGCTCTAGCTGCTGAGCAATTATATTTTTTTAAGAATTTTAAATGTAACCACTTGTCTTTGGGATAATACAGGTACATTCCTAAAAAGCTCATCAACATCAAGTGTCTCCTATCATTAGCAGCCAACCTATCAAATGTATACATGTATTAAAGGTGCCTGTTAAGTGAGTAGCGAAAACCTTAGGCAGCACAAGCCATACCTAACAACGCTTGTCTATCTTTTGTCGGAAATAATTCCTTCTCTTTTCAATCAAACGTGTCATTCAGCAAGTGGCTGCCACTCCTGATGACTATAATGACTCTCGTCTAATAAAGCGGCATATGATGTATACATAATAGATGTACATAAAACAATGGACCAGACACCATGTCTGCGCAACTTCTTGATCCTTTACATAAACCTGTCATGTATCTTTGCACATCTCTCTGTAGGGAAGTGAGGTTATTTTTTTTATGGTATCGTGTAATGAATGCAGGGAAATAATCGCAGTGAAAATGGTCCCCCCTCTCCCTTTCTCGCACACACACATGCACACACCATATTACATCCTTTAATAGCTGGAGGTAAACATTCCACATCTCAACCCACAGTCAAAAGACTTCCTTTTTCCTTCACTGCCTTAGCAGCTGTCACAGAACAAAGGGACGAGTGAATTTAGCTGATTGGTGTTACATGAAAAGATCCAAGGAGAAAAATGGCATGCCACTCGTAAGTGACTGCTGGTAAAAGCTATCTAAATCTCATCACAAAAATATCATTTTATGTAAGCGGAATAACTTGTATTGGCTGTGACAGATAGTTATTTCCGTGCACCAGTTATCATAAACACGGTGGAATCAAAAAAGTAACACGGGCATATAGTGGAGGATTGTATTTCTAGAATATAGATATCTTTCCTTATCTAGCGATCTACCGTCCATTTTTTCTAGATATTAGCAGGTGTGCAATGTACAAAACAAGAATTTTATGTTTCATTTTTGAACCACACCCTTCTTAGGATCTCTATAATAGCAGGCAAATAAAACATGGCTCAGTGGTTAACACTGTTGATTTGCTAGTGCTGGGGTCCTGGGTTCCAATCCCACCAGAGACAACATCTGTAAAGAGGTCACCTCCATTAGACTCACTATGTCTCAAGGTAATTTGATGATTATACACCAAATTTTTCATGGAACATATTTCTTATCTTGGGTTTATGTTATTACAAAAGTGTTTTTCACTTTTCTATGCCAATATCATAATTAAATGGATAATTGTATATTTTTGTGCACTATTCTCTCCTGATATCTTGTATGCTACCAGCACTATAATCAGTGTGTTGGGTGCTATAGATAAGTGTTGACTTTCATGCACTTTATCCATCCATATTTTGAATGTACAGCTATCACTGCCCATTAGGAGTACAACTATAGGAAACTTTTTATTGCCTCTTTTTATAGGGATCATGGTGGATCTAATTCCACCCTAATCCCAATATACCGTATGTCTTTTAGCCTGACTCTTCCCTACCAGAGAGGAGTGAACCCGAACTGTAAAATTCATGGTTCGCAGCGGACACCTAGTACCTAATGCCAGAACCCGAACTCCCACGGATATGCTCATCCCTTCTCCCTACATTTTTTGGATATCTAACTATATATTTATATATATATATAATTATGTAATTTTTCAAGTTGCCCCTTTGTTATTTTTCTCTCTTCCTCTATTTACAATGATGCCACATGTTCCTTAGGAAAATTGAATCTTTGGTCTTGTATATTGGTTTTCAGAGTTTTTTATATATTTTGATGGAGATTTATTGTAAATTGACAACATCTTCAAGGAGTTTGTGTGTATTTCCACCTCTGGTTTCCTCCCACACTCCAAAGACATACTGATAGGGAATCTTGATTATGAACCCCAATGGGGATAGTGATATAATGTCTGTAAAGTGCTGTGGAATATATAAATAGAGTGTGTGGGGGAGTATTTAGTCAGCCACCATTTGTGCAAGTTCTCCTACTTAAAAAGGTGAGGCCTGTAATTGACATCATAGGTATACCACAACTATGTGAGTCAAAATGAGAAAACAAATCCAGAAAATCACCTTGCCAGATTTCGCAAGATTTATTTTACAAATTATGATGGAAAATAAGTATTTGGTCACCTAAAAACATGCAAGATTTCTGGCTCTCACATATTTGTAACTTCTTCTTTAAGAAGCTCCTCTGTCCTCCACTCAGTACCTGTAGTAATGGCACCTGTTTGAGCAAAAATCCCAGAACGGTGAGCAAAAATCCCAGAACCACACGGGGGTCCTAGTGAATGACTTGCATAGAACTGGGACCACCGCCACAAAGGCTACCATCAGTATCACACTACGCCGCCAGTGACTCAGATCCTGCAGCTCCAGACATGTCCCCCTCTTAAGCCAGTACATGTCCGGTTCCATCTAAAGTTTGCTAGAGAGCATTTAAATTATCCAGAAGAGTATTGGGAGAATTGCATATGGTCTGATGAAACCAAAGTAGAAATGTTTGGTAGAAACAAAACTGGGAGTGTTTGGAGGAGACAGAATGCTGAGTTGCATCCAAAGAACACCATACCTACTGTGAATCATGGGGGTGGCAACATCATGGTTTAGGGCTGTTTCTCTGCAAAGGGACCAGGATGACTGATCTGCATACATAAAAGAATGAATAGGGCCATGTATCGTGAAATTTTGAGTGCAAACCTCCTTCCATCAGCAAGGGCATTGAAGATGAAACATGGATGGGTCTTTCAGCATGATAATGATCTCAAGCACATCGCCAGGGCAATGAAGTAATGGCTTTGAAGGAACATATGAAGGTCCTGGAGTGGCCTAGCCAGTCTCCAGATCTCAACCCCATAGAAAACCTTTGGAGGGATTTGAAAATCTGTGTTGCCAAGCAACAGGCCCAAAATATCACTGCTCTAGAGAAGATCTGCATGGAGGAATGGGCCACATACCACCCACAGTGTGTGCCAACATTGTGAAGACGTACAGAAAACGTTTGACCTCTGTCATTGCAAACAAAGGATATATAACAAAATATTGAGATGAAATACTTATTTTCACCATAAATTGCAAAATAAATCTTGCCAAATCAGACAAGGTGATTTTCTGGATTTGTTTTCTCATTTTGACTCTCATAGTTGTGGTCTGCCTATTATGTCAATTACAGGCCTGTCTCATCTTTTTAAGTGGGAGAACTTGCACAATTGGTGGCTGACTAAATACTTTTTTTCCCCACTGTATATTCATATATGGTGCTATATACATGAGCAAAATTAATAAATATACATGCTGCTGTAAAGTAGTCTGCAAAGTAAAGAGTATTGTTATAAAATTGCAGCTCTGACTGGTGGTTAAGAATAGGACTGCATTTTTACCTTTGCAAAAATCATTGTGCGGAATAAGTGGATACATGGGGTAATGTAAAATAGAAAAAAGTGGAGTCATCTACTGATCACCAAATCTGTTGACTCCCTTGTCAGAAGAGTATGAAATCTATCAAGTAAACTGAATTGTGTTAATGCAAGGCATGGCTTACTCCAAATAACTGTCTGTTTTGCAATGGGATTAATTTGCTGTATGCACAATAGTAAAAAAACACATCATAGCATGTTTATAGTGAAAAGAAATTGCATGTACTCAGTCTACAATGTAAAATGCATTGTTACACATGTGCACATGAGCTCTCCCTGGTGGTCAAGAACAGAACTGCACATTTTTTTTGGCAGCATGCCTTTGAATAGTAAATCCAAATAAATTGTTAAGGGACGCTGTAAAATCGCTATCACTCTAGAAGCAAAACTCTCATTTCAAACTATTTTAAGAAATTAAATTGTGATAAAATAGACTACTGATAAATCCTCTAAAAGTCTCTGCACTGTATGCAAAGATCCAAATACATAAAAGTTTGAAAACATCAATTAGATAATATGAAAAAGTCTTAATACATTCTTCATAAATAAATTAATTCTTAATAAATACTTAATATTAAATAAATGAAGTCACTTACTGATCACTAATTTTGTTGGCTCTCTTGACAAAGCAGAAATAAACAAAGGGTGCTTTTTGCATTGCGTGATTTTCGAGAATGAGCCCTCACATCCCAGTATTCGGGTAGTGTAAACGGGCTGTCAATCACTTCACAAATTAGCAAAACTCTCATTTGTCGGTGGAAAATTAATTTTAAGCATTTTGTATCGGGACATGTGATGCCAAGAACAATGGCAGTCCATATGTACAGAATGATATATTTATGACCATTCCGTGTGCACCGGAAGGCTTTTGAATAAGCGCCCATCGGCTTTCAGGTAGCTGATCGGTGGTTGCATTCAGAGATAGGTCATACACTCTAAACAAGCCCTTGAAATGGACTAAATTGTGGCGATAGAGAGACATATCAAGGAGTCTTGACCAACCCCAAACAGTGATCCCTCCCGCAAGGGATTCATTTGATTTATACTCATCAGTATTACATAGTTGCATGAAAATAAAGTGTTTAATTACTAGTTTAGAAAAGGAGGCTGTTACTGCCACTATTAGCTATGTATGTAACTCCAAAGCTTCTTAGAACTGCAGAAATGTAGTATACAGTACAAATTATAAAAGAAGACAAAGACTGAACTTCCTGTTAGTAATCCCATTAAATAGCATTATGGAGAGTTTTTCCAGCACTGAGATAATCTTATAAATGTGCCCCTGCTGTGTACTGTGTAATAGCTGTGTCTGACCGTACAGGAACATGATCTGTTCATACCTCTGCTCCTGGAAAGAAAAAGAAACAAAAGAGAGTATGCTGACAGGACAGTATGGTATTGTAGCTGATTCTTTCTGTGAGGTAAAGCATTTATCTACCTTTTTATCACAGGAGCGAGTGTTTCTGCTGCATCTCCAGACCTCTGATCTCTTCATTTATTAAGTCAGTGACATATAAGCTCAGTGGCAGCTAGAGCTACCACCACACAGACTTGATATGAAACGCGCATCGGGGTGGAGGGACACGGCACGAGCTCCACACACTCTAGCAGGTAATATCATGCGGAGCCTTTGTTGTACTATTTGAACGGTGGCATTATTTGCAAAGGATGGTGAAATTATAGAAGCTGCATAAATTAAATAGTCTTTTTTAGATATATCTTTAGCGCTACTTGTACTATTTTTCCCCCTCTTTGCATTGAGCACTTTAATAAGTTTAAGTATAAATTGCTCCAATATTGGTAATATTTGCATCACCTATTTAATGAGTGCCTTTAAAGGAGCCAGTAGCGATTTGTGTCCCTCAGTACTTTGAGGTTACTATTGATTGTAATTAATAGATTTGTGTCAAATAAATTTTGTCTAATTGATATTTAAGATTTGTTTGGCATTTTTTCTTTTGTGTTTATTCTGTTCACTTCCACGTCTTTAGTGGAGTCTAAGTGGGACAGACTGATTTGTAATGACTTGATATACTGTATGATGAGCTCAGGGGACTGTAGACACAGGAGAAACACTCGATCCTGTGATAAGACAGGCAGGAGTAAAAAGGAGTAGTTGCAAGCTACTGCTAAGTCATGTGTATAATCACTTATTCTTCCTCCCCTGCCCAGGAGCTGTGGTACGATCAGACCATGTTCCTGCATGATCAGTCACAGCCATTACACAGTACACAGCAGGGGCACATGTATAAGATTATCTCAGCACAGGAAGATTATTTTTTCACACATGCAACTGTGGAATTATTTATCATTTCAAGATCTATTGATTAAAATGTTTTTTTATTCATGGAACAACAGCTTTAAATAAAAAATAATGTTTGCTGAAAATGTAAAATTAGTCACGTTAGTAAATAACAAGTGGTCAACATTTAGTAGTTATGCGTTTTAAAATAAAACTACAGATATAGCATTATTTTGCTATAACTTGCAGCAGCATTTTAAAACAGGAAGTGCAGCCATTTTGAACCATAATGATGGCACCTCTTGCTATCGCTTTTGATTTATTAATATATGGTCAAGTTTCGGTTAAGTTTCTATGAGCTTTTTACAATATTATACTGTAAATTTATTTGTTTATTCATTGAACATTTTTTCATTTTGTCTGGGGTTTTTTTCTTATCATTTTCGATTTATTTATTCCCCCTTATTTTTTGCAACGAAAATCCTGCGATTTTTTTTTTTTTTTTTTAATGATTTACAAAGTCCACAGCGTGTAAAATAAAAAAAAGAGACCACAATTACTTTTAAGATCCTGAAGTTATGGAATGGCTGTACAGTGCAAACACTCGGGTTTCCTTCAAGCGCGGTACACACACAGCAGGAACACTGTGTACATATTGTATATATTGTATATTTATTTTCTCACGCTTGGTTTATTTTTCTGACTCTGTTTAAGAAAAGATTAAATGAACAACAATCAGAGTGAAATAGCTATCTTCATTATCCCCAATCTGAATCCCGGGCTTCTATTGATCGTTATAACCATTTTATAGCGTTTGTTAATAAATTCTTTTTTTTTACAATTAACCATTACCACACCCCAAAAAAAAATTTTTTTTTAAAGTATCGAAAAACACAATCAGTATTTGCTGCTGCACTCCAGCCAGGCTCTTTCAATTTCTATCAGAATACTTTGGTAGAAAATGTTTCCTTTCTGAGCAGTGGGTATAATTGTATCTGTGCTCAATGTGAGATTATTTTGCACAATGGAAATGAGGGTGAAATACATGAATCTCTCGCCTGCATTGTCATATTCCAATATAACATCTGTCATAGGCTCTTAATACAACATTCATAATTATAAAGACAATCCTCCAACCCAAAACAAAGAGACTTACCCTTCCTGGCTGTCAGTCTTGTTTTTTTGGAGAGGAGCCATCGAGTTAATTTAAACCCTAATGTAAACAATACAGCCATTTGAAAACAATCGGAGAGTGGCAGTGATTAGCAGACACCTGGGCACAAACACTTTCTGGCCCGATGTTGCCAGGAATAATATAGTGGATTACGTTGGGATACATTTCACTATATTATTCTTTTCAGAGAACAGAGGAAATTATACCTTTTTTTTTTTTACTGGAACTGTTCTCATTATGTATATTTTACTTAAATCTGCCCTGAACGATGTTTATTAGCATACTGAAATCGTATTGCTATCGGGGTTCCACAAGGGCAAGGTTGGGGTATTTAAAGTATTTGCTTGGAGCAAACACAGACCATTAGTGTTACATGTTCTTGTGTGAATTAGATTTCGTTTGTCACTCTAGACCAAATAACAATAAAAGTTCTGTTTGGAATAAGTTGAGTTTCCTCCGGGCGGTGTATAACACGTCTCTTATTTCCTGATAGCAAAAAGATTAGTGTTCTCCATCAGGCATCCTATTAAATGACCCATGGGGTAACCACTGGGGTTGTAGATTGGTATCTAATAGCGTCATTGTGGTTATATTGGTTTATATATGGCTTCCTGAAAGCTCTCGCTGATGTTGCTTTATGGTTCTTGCTTTTCTTCTGGTTCCCAGCCATGTAATTATGTCAGTAAATTACAACGAGTAACTGTCGTTTCAATTTCTATTTCATAAATTAACAGTACATATGAAAATAAGCAACTTTGTAATATATCTTATCAGAGAAAGCATCTTTTTTTCTCCTCCTGGACTGATCATTCACTCTCAGTTTGTGGGTAAAATCGGTATTCAGTGAAGACTGAGATTAGTGATGACAGTTGGTGCTTATGAGATTTCTATAGAGAAGGGAGGGAGGAGTGAGAGACAGACAGACCTTCTGCTGCAAGTTCCATAGAACTTTATAAGCACCAACTGTCACCTTCTATCTCAGTAACGGGAAAGTCTGTGTTCACCGAAGACAGATTTTACCTGTGAATTGAGAATTTTGAGAGTGAATGTTCAGGGCAGAAGCAGATTTCTCTTATAAGATATATGATAAAGTTTCTTATTATATATATAAAGATGTTTATTCTTTAAATCAACATATATCACATATGCTATAGACAAAGGTATGATCAGGATCCGACTGCTGAGACCCCAACACCATTAAAACAAGAGTCCTTACTTCCCTGTGTGAATAGAGCTGTTGTGAGCATGTGCCACCTTTGCTGCATCTATTCCATATAGGACTGGTGGTCACTTTACACAAGGTACTTTGTGTCCCCCATATTCAGGAACAATTGGGGTCTCAGCAGCCAGATCATTCATATATAAAAATGCCCTGTGCTGTGGGTAGGCAGTAAATATTATACATAGGACAACCCCTTTAAACAGGATATACGACATTTTTAAACATTTGCTTTTTTTTCCCTGAAGCAGTACCTCACTTGCCCACTTGACAACTCCTTTAAAAAGTGGAGATTTATAAATGTAAGTTGGCAACTAATTGCTTTCCAATATAAAAACATTCAATTTCTCTAATTTTCAATATACAAACCTCTGTGTCCTTGTGTCGCTTTAGATTCTTGCCCAAGAATGCTTGAGATAAAACTATGAGTTTTAGGAAAACTTGAGATGTGATGGAATAACAAGCACATGGGGAAATAACTACCCCTTATAATAACTATCCTCGGATTTCCATGCAAATTTAATCTGATACATGTGGATTAGATTTTTTTTCCAAATCTTATATTTCTACATGTGTCATGTATCATATATTGCTGAAGAGTTGCACTGCAGGTCCAGCACCACCAATATTGCCATGTCTGAACATGGCCTAAAGGCATTGGCCACACATTCAGTATTTGGGCAGTATTTCACATCATAGAATCATAGAATTGTAGAGTTGGAAGGGACCTCCTGAGCCATCTAGTCCAACCCCCTGCTCAAACCAGGATTCGCTAAATCATCCTAAACGGATGTCTGTCCAGCCTCTGTTTGAAGATTTCTATTGAAGGAGAACTCATCACCTCTCGTGGCAGCCTGTTCCACTCATTGATCACCCTCACTGTCAAAAAGTTTTTTCTAATATCTAATCTGTGTCTCCTCCCATTCAGTTTCATCCCATTGCTTCTAGTCTTTCCTTGTGCAAATGAGAATAAAGATGATCCTTCTACAATGTGACAGCCCTTGAGATATTTGTAGACAGCTATTAAGTCTCCTCTCAGTCTTTTCTTCTGCAAGCTAAACATTCCCAAATCCTGCAACTTTTCCTCATAAGACAGGGTTTGCAGACCGGTCACCATTCTGATCGCTCTTTTCTGAACTTGCTCCAGTTTGTTGATGCCTTTTTTAAAATGTGGCGCCCAAAACTGGACACAGTATTCTAGATGAGGTCTGACCAAAGAGGAGTAGAGGGAAATAATGACTTCACGTCATCTAGACTGTATGCTTCTGTTAATACATCCTAGAATTGCATTTGCCTTTTTGCTGCTGCATCACACTGTTGACTCATATTCAGTCTGTGATCTATTAGTATACCCAAGTCTTTTTCACATGTGCTGTTGCTTAGCCCTCTTCCTCCCATTCTGTATATGCTTTTTTCATTTTTATTGCCCAGATGTAGTACTTTGCATTTTTCCCTGCTAAAAACCATTCTGTTAGTTGCTGCCCACTGCTCCAGTTCATTTATATCTTTTTGAATCCTCTCTCTCTCTTCTCTAGTATTAGCTATCCCTCCTAGCTTTGTGTCATCAGCAAATTTAATCAGTTTACCCTCAATTCCTTCATCTAAATCATTGATAAAGATCTTGAATGATTTTGTAAGACAAAATCAGGAGTGGATGAAAAATGCAGAAGTGGTGACATGTTTCTATCATACTTTTCCTCTGTTTTGGCTTACAAATATGGAGAAAAATACTGACCAAATACTGATAGTGTTAGGAGCGGCGGAATACACTAAATAAAAATGATAATAAAGTGCGTTCGCCGCTCGGGGTCCACCGTGCAGTAGGTGTTACAACTGCTGCTGAGTGATGGCAGGAGCAATATGGCGGTATAATGCGCACGGGTTCAATTTCACCCGTAGTGCGCAGAGCGGGCTCTGTTCACACACAGAGATGCCGCAACACAAAAACACAAAGAACACTGAACCTGCTAGTGTCACAGAGTTCAGTTAAAATGCACACACGGTATCTGGTCACAGGAGCAGGACCTAAGACAGAGGAGCTGCGTCCTTCTAGACCTACCGTGTGTGCGGCGTCGCCAAGATGGGCTACAACTACAGCGCGGCGTAGGACACTGCCGCTCGATGACAAGGCTGGAAGGCAAGCGCGATGTCGGACTCTAGCGTAGCGGTGCGGTGAGCACAGTGGCTTAAAGCTTGCCACTGACTGGCGCTGACTACTAAACTAATTCCCTATCACCATGCGTAATATCAGAGGGAAGGGGTTTCAAATGAGTCAGTCACCAGAGTCATACATCCGTCACCATTCACACATAGCAGTATAGTCTATACTAGCGCATGGCGGAACGGCCATGCGCGCTTTTTATAGCTGTGCGGGACCATCCAGATCTCCGAGATGGACCAATGAGATCTGGAACAGGACCTGGGCACATGACTCTCCTCTCCAATGGGAGATCGTCCCGTGAGCATGCCCAGTAGGAGCACAGAGGGACTTAGTCTCTGGAGCGATCTGCTGCAAAGTAATCTCCTCTGTAGTAGAAAGACAGCAGGAGACTGCAGAATGTGAGGCTCTGGATTCCTGCAGAGCAGACGCAGAAACCTGACGCCTAACAGATAGTGTGACCGTAGTTGCAGCCATGTATGCTGAAATGTCCATCAGATTAAAGTCATAATTACCAACACTCCTAGAACAAAATAAATATATTAAGCCTTCTCTCTAGTAATGCCCCCTAAATATCTGGGGAAAACATCCCTTCCCCAATGCCTACTTTTGTATTTGGTTTTTCTAAGCTCCTTCCTTTTAGAGGTTCACAGATCTTTACCAGAAAAGGTAAAATTTTTGGAGAGTATGGATCCAGGAAAGGTCTATTTTTATTCATGTGCTACTTTTCATGAATATCATAAGGTAGAAGACCGTAGTTCCGTACTTGTAGGACTAAATACTTAGAGATGAGCTGCTAAACATGATACATTGTGGTACTGTGGTGGCTCAGTGGTTAGCCCTATTACTTTGCAGCAGTGGGGTCCTGGGTTCAAACCTCACCAACGACATCTTCAAGTAGTTTGTACTGTATGTTCTGCGTGCGTTTCCTCACACACTCCAAAGTCATTCTGCTTGGAAACTTAGATTGTGGAAATTACTGATGCAAAATAAATTCTACTGATGTCACAAACACAATTTTCATGCATGTTGACCTATTACATCAATGGTTCTCACTATTAGTGTTTTTTTGCCATTGATATTATATGCATAACCTAGAATATTCTAGCCATTGCATTGATTGTGTTACATTTCTTATGGTGGATTGCCAATATATCTTGCACCAGTATGCCCACACACTATGAGTGTCACAGAAATCCAATATTTAAGCTTGAAATCAAAATTGTCTTTACAGAAAACAGACAAAAATCAATCTAACCTTTATTATAACTATAAGATATGGTTCATAGACACAAGGTATCTATCTAACAGGGAAGCGTAGCCTTGGATCAAGCTCTGTGGCAGTAGATAACTCTCTGTACAGCATCAGGATTTCTATCAAATCTGGAGGAGCAAAACACATCCAGTAATAATGTGCACCAGTTACGGACAAAACAGAACTCACAGGAAATCCTTTATCAAAGTGGATTGTTTAATACTGTATGCAAGACTAAGTAATAATCTTAGATTATATGGGATAAGGATGAATACATTATGACCAGAAATTACACTGAAAAGCAAGATGCTACACAACATTTAGTACTGACCTGCTGTGTCCCCATTAGGTTTAATGCAGAATACCCAACCCGTTATATTTTAAGAGTATCAATAGTTGGTTTAGTATGTAAGGGCGGTTTTGATTGTGCGGTGTGCCGCTCTAAATAGTATACTCTGGCACTTGTTGGACAAAGTAGTTTTCCCACTCAGGATGGCAAAAGTAAGGCAGTCAGACACGGAGAACAATGTTCAATTGGATTTTTGTCATGATCCATGACGGGGTTTTGCCTTTGGCCCGTCCTGGTCAGACAGGGGTTGTTTCTGCCGCTCTCTGGCAGAGGGCGGCTATTTAGTGACCACGCGACCTAGGTCCAGTGTCTGTTATACTCCTGCGCTTGGCTTAGTTAGTTGACCCCTTGCGTATGTGTGCCTTGTGCCTGATAACTTATTGCTTATTTGGTTTAGATCCGGTTCCGTCCCTGGAAGAAGTGATGGAGGAAGACGTGCTGCAGCTGCCTCAGTGATCTGAGCCAGCTGGCACGGGAAAGGAAGAGAAGGAGAAAGACGTAGAACTGTAACCTAAGTTTCCATAGAGAGTGAAGGACAAGTACGGAACGAAGGAGAGAGAACAGAGAGTTGTGGGTTGGAAGAGGAATCCTGCCTATAGGTTCTCAGCGCAAGGCCGGGGCCCGGTCTCAGAGGTTGTATGGATACCTATGGTTCTGCACCAGACACCGGTGGAGTAGTTGGCTGTAAATGCACTACTCTCATCAAAGACTTGGGACACAACAGCAACTAAATAGATAGCCGAGATCAAGGAGGTCCCCGAGCAGGCTGCAGCTGTCTGTCATACAAGTAGAGTTCTAGGAACATCTGAAGAGAGGCATTCCAGGGTAACTAAGTATTGGAGTGCTACGCACTTAAAGGCGCATTGGAGGAGTCGTTCAGGAAAGGTACATGTTGGCGGAGTGTTGGAGAGGAGAGACCTGACTTGCCCGGGAGGTTGATTGAGTCTCATCCCTGGAGGACATGGCACAGAGGCAGACACCAGAGTGTACCAAGAACTGTGAGTAAAGCTTTGAAACTGCACGCCTGGTGTCCTCCATTCATCCGTGCGCAACACCTTCAGCACTGCTACATCTGGGCATCAACAGCCACACTGCCCGTGCCTCCTAATCCATTGCACCTACACTGCCCTGGGACTACAGCTCCACCTGTGGGGAGCTACACCATCTGAGCTGCACCACACCATCAGTCCCAGCGGATCTGTATGCAGCGTTGGCCTAACATCTTACTTGCCAAACACCATGGGTGGAGTCACGAACTATTCATATAAACTATAACATAAACCACCATTTTATTGGGCGCCCAGGGCCACGGATCGGGTCACTGCCACTGCAGCACTTCCCCTTGACTCCGGCCCGGTACCGAGTACCCCACGGCCCTGGGAGGGCGACCTAATTTTGGCATCACGAACAGGATGACGAGACCCGATGCCATCGGGTTCTGTGCGCCTATGATTTGTCAGACTCTGAACTTTTGAAAATGTGCAGAAGACCAAATTTAATAGACTGTGACATGAATCTCAAAAATGGCCGCTCGTGCAGAGAAGAAGGGCGTGAAGAGATGGGAGGTCCTAAGAAAAGACCGCGAAGAGTATTGGGCCTTCCCTGCCTGAATTACTATGTGACAGATACATGGCCCACCACTCGAGGGGTTCGTATACTGGCTTGGTATGGAGGCGCTGGAAGAAGACGCCGCCCCCAGAAGGAGGGGCAGAAGAAGCCAGTGGCGGGAAAGGGGCCGAGACAGGAAGAAGAACGCCAGAACGCCATGATGGAAGGAGCGTGGAGGCCAGAAGTAGATGACGGGGGAAGCCGCCCTCCCCCAGGCAGCGCTCGCGGAGCGTACCGCGCTTCAGTATCCCTTACAGCGACCGCCGCTGTATCCAGGCCAGTGCTGTCATTGGACGCGTCCTGCCAGAAGAAGGTACATGAGAGCCCCAGAGGTTGGGTGGAGGGAGCGGAGTCCCAGCCCGGAACCGGCGCGGCCACTCAGACTCATGCCAGCCTGTCCGGGCCATGAGCCGGGATGGATACAGCTACCGGCCGTACAACAGACAACCCCGGGGGTTGCGACTGCCATCATTCGCCATCCGGTGCCACCACAGGAGCCAGAACAGCCCCGGTAGGTAGCAGGTATGACTGCTCCTGCTATGATCCTGGTGTTGGGAGCCGCACCCATAGACAGAAATGGTCTGATGTCCGGGGGTGGCCACCGAATTGCCTTATACCCGCAACCGCCGGCCGTAGTCTCATTCACTGTGATACCCCCTGCAATTGCGAACAACATCTATTGGTACCTGCTGCCGCTCTAGCCGAATCGCTGACAGCGGAGATACCGGCTGCAACCCCCACAGAACCAAAAGCAACGGACTCATCAGCTACCTTGGTACCCGAACAGGCAGTTGTCAATTTTATTTCCGGAGAAGACACCACATCTGGTAACGGTTCCAGTTCCAGAACCCCAGGAGGGGATCACCAGTAAAAGAAAATTTCTAATCTTGTTACCCAGAAGGGGTCATTTGCACCAGTTGTGCCTTTTTATCATGTTTTGCACCTAGTTGTCTAGTTTCATTGGCAGCGTTTTCCTTCAATTGAACTGAGGAGATCATAGACGCTGATTGATCCAGAACTGTATTGTAAATAGTTTGCACCTCTTTAGGTGCTCTCTCTTGGTTTTACATATAGAACACTTTGCGAAGATAATGTTTTACATAAAGACACTTTGCGAAGATAGTATTTTGCATGGACACTTTTCGAAGAATGATGTCTACCTCAAAGGACACTGCAAGAAATCCCAGCTGGGAGCAGTGTTCAGCATTTACAAGAATCTTTTGACTGTTTTATTGTAAAGTATTTGATAATGTGCTTTATAAAAGTATTAGTAACTGAGAAATGGCTTTTATAGAGAATTAGGAATGTCTGATATAGAGATGAGCAATGTGAATAAAGAATTGAAAGTGACAGGTGACGGGCCAGGTATCTGTGGTCAGCGTCTTGCATCTAGAAGAGAAAACTGACAGAGTAAGAGAAAAATAATAAAGAAATGTGTTACAGAAGAACAGCACTTTGAATTGAGAATTGTACTTAGAATTAAAAATTTTAGATAGTTAGATAAGAATTGTTGGTAACGTTCAAGAATGAGTACCTCCTATACTAGGAAGATTAGTATAAGAAATGTTTGTTTTGCATTACAAAATTTTTGAATGTTTCTTTGCTGTTAACTCTGTTTACCTTGCAGCCCGCGGACGTGCTGTGTTTAACTGGGGGGTATGTGGCGCCCCTGAGGCTCAGTCGCCACAGAAGTACTGCACTGTTGTGAGTTCATTTTTCCCTTCACCATTGAGGTCTGATGAACTCCCTCCTCTGGTGAAGGAAGGTAGTGAGGCTGATTACCAAACACCTGGGCAGCTAGATGATGACTGGGTGGCTGGAATTGAGGACTGGATATAAGGCTGCCGATGCCCTTCTTCCTGGCTGGTGATTTTCCTGCTGGATTCTTGGAGACCAGTCTGATTCCTGCATCTCAAAGCTAAGTTTTTCTTCTCTGCTTTGTACTCTTCAGTTTTGTTTTTGTTTTGCCTTGTTTTTTGGGAGTTCTGCCATCCCCGGCCGGGGGTGAGCTGTATTCCATTTTTGTCTCTGATCTGTTGATCTTTTGCTCTGTCTTCAGAATATACCTGAGTGTTGATATAGTCTTTTGAAGCCTAGCGACTTCAGGGCCTGTTTTTCCTATCAGTCGGTTGGCTCATTTTGATAGGGTTTTTGCGGATGGCAGACAGCAGCTTTCCTATCCTGTCCTATGTAGTTAGCTTGGGCCCCATCATTTGCTCAACCTATCTTTCGATCTGTGTTAGTGTTTTCATCTTGCTTCACCGTCATTATATGTTGGGGGCTGCCTATTGCTTTGGGGTCTGCTCTGGGGCAGTTTAGTTTTTCCCCTTTCTGTCTTTAGGCTATGTAGTTCTCCGGCTGTGATCGAGGGGTCTAGGGCACCGTAGGAACCCCCCACGGCTACTGCTAGTTGTTGTGGATAGGACCAGGGGTCTGCAATCCGTTAGCTGCCAACCTCTCTGGTTTTTCTGGACTTAGCTGGTATTTTGTTTTTTCCTCCTTCGGTGACTCATCATAACACTGCACCTTCTCCTAAGGTGTAGTGCCCCACTATCCTGGTAAGTTGGGAACTCCTTTCCACACTCCAACACCGCATCCCACACACAGGATAGTTCAGCAGGACAACATTGCAGCTTCAGGCTCAGAGGGTAGCAGAGCACCCTTCGTGGAACCCTGCTTCGTAACACGAGATGTGCTGGGTGGTGGGTGGAGTTAGCTATAAAAGAAGGGAAAAGTATAGAATTACAGGTCAGTCGGTCAGAAGGACCGTGAGGTCAGTCTGTTAAGAGGGCAGGTGGAGTAGGACAGAAAAGTCACTCAGTGAGGTGGATCCCTGGAAGAAGGGATGGAGGAAGAAGTGCTGCAGCTGCCTCAGTGATCTGAGCCAGCTGGCACAGGAAAGGAAGAGAAGGAGAAAGGCGTAGAACTGTAACCTAAGTTTCCATAGAGAGTGAGGGACAAGTACGGAACGAAGGAGAGAGAACAGAGAGGAGTCATGGGTTGGAAGAGGAACCCTGCCTATAGGTTCTCAGCTCAAGGCCGGGGCCCGGTCCCCGAGGTTGTATGGACACTTATGGTTCTGCAGCAGACACCGGTGGAGTAGTTGGCTGTAAATTCACTACTCCCATCAAAGACTTGGTACACAACAGCAACTGAATAGAGAGCCGGAATCCAGGAGGTCCCCGAGCAGGCTACAGCTGTCTGTCATACAAGTAGAGTTCTAGGAACATCTGAAGAGAGGCATTCCAGGGTAACTAAGTACTGGAGTGCTTCGCACTTAAAGGCGCATTGGAGGAGTCGTTCAGGAAAGGTACATGTTGGCGGAGTGTTGGAGAGGAGAGACCTGACTTGCCCGGGAGGTTGATTGAGTCTCATCCCCGGAGGACGCGGCACGGAGGCAGGCACCAGTGTGTACCAAGAACTGTGAGTAAAGCTTTGAAACTGCACTCCTGGTGTCCTCCATTCATCCGTGCGCAACACCTTCAGCACCGCTACATCTGGGCATCAACAGCCACACTGCCCATGCCTCCTAATCCATTGCACCTACACTGCCCTGGGACTACAGCTCCACCTGTGGGGAGCTACACCATCTTGGCTGCACCACACAATCAGTCCCAGCGGATCTGTATGCAGCGTTGGCCTAAGATCTTACTTGCCAAACACCACGGGTGGCGTCATGAACTATTCATATAAACTATAACATAAACCACCATTTTATTGGGCGCCCAGGGCCACGGACCGGGTCACCACCACCGCAGCACTTCCCCCTGACACCGGCCCGGTACCGAGTACCCCACGGCCCTGGGAGGGCAATCCAATTTGCCTCTGGAGAGAGTTGCCGCAAGGCAATCTCCTCTGCAATCTCCTCCGCAGCAGATGAAAAGCAGGAGACTGCAGAATGTGAGGATCTAGATTTCAGCATAGGAGAGACAGAAATCTGACTCCTAACATTAGGCTTGCCTTTCCTAAGGACCTTCAGCTCCACCTTTCGGATCTTATCATCTTGACTAGGGAAAGTCTTTGTAACGATTCCCATAGGCCAGTCGATCCTTCGGGCTTGTTGTTCTTTCATTAGCACCACGTCTCCTTCTTTCAAGTTCGGTTTACTCTGTCGCCATTTTCTTCTTCCTTGGAGAGTCACGAGATATTCCTTTCTCAACCGGTTGCAGAAGTAGTCAGCGAGGTACTGCACACGTTTCAACTGCTTCTGGTAGGTGTTTGCATGAGCAAACTCTCCACTAACTGTTAGCGGGTTCCCGGTCTTTTGGGTGAGAAGAGTAGCTGGCGTAAGAATGGTCGGTTTTTCGGGATCCATGGACACTGGGACAAGTGGTCTTGAGTTGATTATGGCAGAAACTTCAGCCAGAAGAGTAACCAAGGTCTCATGCGTAAGCCTTGAAGAATTTACATCCATAAACAGAGTTCAGGATGTTGCGTGAGATCCCGATCATCCTTTCCCAGGAACTTCCCATGTGAGAACTATGCGGAGGATTGAAGTTCCAGGTGCAACCTCTTTCTGCCAGTTGATCCTGAATTGGCGTGATGTCAATATCCAGCTCTCGACATGCACCGATGAAGTTGCTTCCGCGGTCAGACCTCAACTGTTTCACCGGTCCTCTGATCGCTAGAAACCGCCGGAGGGCGGTGATCAGGCTGGATGTGTCCATAGACTCTATTACCTCTATGTGGACAGCATGGACACTCATACAAGTGAATAGTACAGCCCAACGTTTGCTGTTGGCGTGGACACCTCGAGTTCTGCGTGCATACCATCCATGGTCCAAAGACATCTAGGCCAATGTAGGTGAAAGGCGGTTCAGCACTCAGTCTGTCAGAGGGCAGGTCGGCCATTTATTGATGTACCTGTTTTCCTCTGGTTTTCCGACATTGCACACAGCGATGTAGTGATCCTGCTACACGTCTTTTAATACCTATGATCCAAAGCCCTGCAGACCGTAACTTGCCTTCTGTGATCTGCCTGTCTTGGTGCTCGGTTTTTTCATGAAAGTGCCGGATCAGTAGATCAGTGATATGATGTTTACTGGGAATGATGCAAGGATGTTGCTCTGAAGCCACAATCTTGGCTTGATTTAAACAACCACCGACTCTCAGCAAACCGAAGCCGTCCATTACTGGATTCAAGTGGGAAATGGGGCTTTTCCGGAACCTCATCAACACTCCTACTAGGTTGTTTGTAAGATTAGGACCCATGAGGAGGACATCGTTGAGAGATACGCCTTGATGTTTGGCGCTTGAATCAAAGACAACTCTAATTTGCTTAGGTTTCCATGGGTGATATACTCCGAATGAGGGTAGGTACCAGCACTCCTCGTTTTCCTTTAAGGGAGGCGCTGGCTCTGCATAGTTATTCCGGAATATCTTGCTCATAAAGATGACAATGTGTTCTTTCATCTCCGGTTTGTTGCTAAGTGTGTGCTGGAGAGAGTTGAATCTGGACAAGGCTTGTTCACGATTGTTCGGGAGTCTTACCCTGGTAGCTCGGAAGGGTAGGGGAAAAACCCAGTGATTGGTCTCATCCTTAAGGAACTCATTGTCCATTATCCTGACAAATTCCTTGTCTTCCATTGTCGGGGCTACTTTGTTGTCATCCTTAGTTGTATGAAACACTGATCTTCCTAAGTCGTCTGCATAGGGAGAAGGAATGACATCAGGCAGCTGTACTGAATCTGGAGGCTTCTCTTTCACATCATAGTGATGAGGGCATGGTTTGCAGAAAGTAGTTCATCCATCTCGGCGTACATAGGTCTTAAAGGCGTTGACCCTTGTTTGGTCCAAGCACACATTTCCTATGATTACCCACCCCAAGTTGAGTCTCTGTGCGTAGGGGGCATAGTCGGGACCATTGCACTGTTGGCGGACCTTATGTATCTATCCTTAAATTGTCTCTGCTGAGCAAAAGTAGGATTTCAGCATCTGTGTCCATAGGTGGGATAACGCTGACTAGGTGCCTTAGGTGTGATTGGTGGAACGCAGCTTCTGGGGTAGGAATCTCATCCCTTTGGCTGGGTATTTGATCGCATTCGATTAGCGTAGGTAGGGGTATTTCTACGCCTCCGTTGACAGGAGAAGCAATGAAACCTTGTGCCCTCCTGCCGCTAGTCTCTATGCGGCCTGAGCAAGTGTTCAGAGTATAAGGCGTTGCTGGTCCCTTGATTCCAAAGGTTTCAAAGAACTTAGGTCCAGCTAGGGATCGATTGCTCTGATCGTCAAGGATGGCATACATTTTTACTGCCTTCTCTGATTGCCCTTCTGGATAAACTCTGATTAGGCATATCCTGGCACAGCATTTATCACTTTGGCTCTCCCCACATACCTCGAGCATGAGCAGGAGACAGCCGTGGTAGAATTGGCATTATTCTGTGGCTCCCCGCCATGGCTTGTTGATGGACTAGAGGTAACTGACTGCTGGATCGCTGGTGGCTGAGGTTGGATGCAAAGCTGATGGGTGTTTGTCACTATGACACTCTTCACACTTAATGGCAGAATTGCAGTCCTTGGCCATGTGTTCTAATGAGGCGCAGCACTTTAAACATACCCCAAGTTCGCTGAGGATTTTCTTGCGCT
Organism: Dendrobates tinctorius; assembly: GCF_039654945.1. Lineage (NCBI taxonomy): Eukaryota > Metazoa > Chordata > Amphibia > Anura > Dendrobatidae > Dendrobates > Dendrobates tinctorius. Next base: position 39,697,401 of record NW_027361738.1, read on the forward strand.
CCTGCATGGTTTTGGACCTGAAGCCTATACATTTATTCAGTGAGTGCGTTTTTTTGTGAATGGGACACTCACGATTGAAAGACTTATCTCTCGATGAAATAGTGTACTGTTTATCGGCAGTTACTGCAGGTGGTGGCAGGTTAGTCTTTCTGACACTTATATTGCTCCTAAAGTCCTTGCGTCTATGTGAGACGCTTTCATACCTTGATGACGGTGTTGCTGGAGCTGTAGTGTTAGACTCAAGGAAGTCTAGACTAGGGTCGTTCCTCATTTGGGCCTGTTCGTCAACAAACTTGCAGAACTGATTAAACAGAGGAAAGGTGACATCATGTGACCTTTTGTACCTGGAAACGCATACTGCCCACTTCTCTTGCAGACTATGCGCAGCTTTGAGACGATTGGGTTCACCCCATGGGCAGTGTCCAGGTAGCATAATCCAGACAGATGAGGGTCTCTCTTTGCAAGTTCCAGTTCCATAAGCAGATCGCTTAAGTCCAGAAGCTTGTGGGCTTCCTTAAGGTTGATCCTTGGAACATTCTGCAGTCTCTCGAATAGGGACTTTTCTATGGCTTCAGCGCTGCCATAGGTTCTTTCGAGTCTCAGCCAGGCAGCAGCGAGACCTTCAGCTTGCCCCACGTAGACGGTCCGAAGACTCTTGATACGGTTTATGGAGTCAGGACCCAACCATTTTACCATGAGGTCGAGCTCCCGTTATGCAGATAGATTGAGGTCAGCAATGGTGGCCTTGAAGGTTGCTTTTCAGGCTCTGTAGTTGTCTGCACAGTCGTCAAACTTTGAGAGGCTAGTGCTGATTAGTAGAGTTGAATGACTTTGGTCAGATCGGGTTTCATGAAACAAAATTTGTTTCAGATGAAACTGGTCCGACTAGGGCAAAAAAAAAAGTCAGAATTTCGTCCGAAACCCGACCCCAATGCAAGTCAATGGGGAATAAAAGTCGGCATTGAGCGGATGACATTCATCCACTCAATGCCGACTTTTATTTCCCATTGACTTGCATTGGGGTCGGGTTTCAGACGAAACTCCGACTTTTTTTGCCCTAGTCGGACCAGTTTCATCTGAAACAAATTTTGTTTCATGAAACCCGATCCGACCAGAGTCGCTCAACTCTACTGATTAGATCTTTGCTCACCATAAGCCTGGCTAACTCGGGCATATCCGATCCTTCACTCCTTGTTACCATGTTAGCTTGTGTTGCCTCTCGAGCGTATAAGCTGGGTGGCGTGGAAGGGTGAATTGTTCCCGGGTAGAGTGATGTTGCTGCAGGGTTGAGCTGTGGTTTAACCTCTGGAGATTTTGATGACTGCGGCTTCAACTGTGGAGATGGACTGGAATGCATCTTGCGATCGTCTTGTGATGATTGCTGCTCCTGAGAAGACACATTATTGTGTTGGTTTTGGGTCTCTGCAGATGCTGTGGGTAATACTGGCACCATAAGTTGGGCTGACTTGGACGTTTCCACATTGTTGGGTTGAACGTCGCTGGAGGTGTGTGCTGCAGATATCTGTTTCTGCACATAATCACTGGTACGGACATCTGGGTCCTCTTCTTCCAGTGGTGGTAGGCAAATCGGGTCGAGGTTTTGATTCATTGCTTGCTCGAGTATTTTTACTTCAGCTAGCGCGATTTCTTCATCCATTTCTGTTTGAAGAATCTTTGCCCGAGCCTCTGCTTCTACTTTCTTGGCCTCTCCCTCTGCTTTCTTGGCTTCTGCCTCTGCTTCTACTTTCTTTTCTGTGTAGGAGCATCTTAGTTTGGATCGCTCTGTGTTTAAACGGGCCTCTAGGATTCTGTTGCTGAGGGCTGAAGTTCTTGAGCAGGATGATTTGTATGACCGAGAAGACTGTCTGGATGAGTCTAACCTGCGGGATCTTCATTCTTGCAGATGAGCAATACAGAGCTCCGCTTTATCCTTGGCGTCTTGCACAGCGGCGTCCCTTTCTCTGTCTGTGGAATCTACTTTGCTTAACTCTGATGAGGCTTCATCAATATTGGAGTCTTTTAGGAAGGCGGCATACCTTGCGGACAGTCTCTTGTATCTTCCGTAGGCCGTGTCTAGCCGTTTTATTGTGTACTGTAGACCAGCTGCATCATTTTTGTGGCGTTGGATGCTTGACATGAGGGAGGTGACTCGTTCCCATAGGTCGTCCAGGTTGTCATTGAACTCATCCTTTGAACTGTGATAGTTTTCGACAGCCTTTATGGTTGGTTTGACAGAGCGTCTTGGTCGTGAGTCTTGGTCTGTTTCTGAAGCTGGCACTGTTTCCCCCTCTTCATAATGGACAGTATCGGGTAGTATGTGCTGTGTTTCAGCAATGGGAGACTGTGTAGGGTCTTTTTCGGCCATTTTGATTTAAGGTGCACTGTCTCTTTAAGAAACTCAACTTTTGAATTGGGGGCTGGAAATCGCAGTGCAGCTTAGTTAAGACATCCTGACGAGATCCCCAATGTGTTTTTAGAGAATTGTGGGGTTTTGCAGTCCGACAATCTGCAGCAATATTGTATACAGACAGTCTCTATGCACAATGCGGTCTGGGATGACGCTGCAGAGTTTTTTTTATCAGAGCAGGGCTGCAGTATGTGAGCGGGCAGACGGGTTAGGATATAAGGGTGATTTTTTGCCGGGCTTCAAGGCAGTTTTTTTACTGTTCTGTCCCCACATGAGGCGAATGGAGGTGTAGTTGATTGGGGCTGGGAGAGATTCCTACCTTCCGATTCCTCAATGCAGAGCAGACAGGACCCATTGTTGCTGTTTGGCTGTTCATGCATCTGGAGAGATGATACACACCAGATATTGTGAAGTCCAGACTTGTTTATTGAAAATCTGGACATACAGCGAATGAATGATAATGCAGTACTTCTCCAGAAATACAGGTGTAACGACCAAGGTGATACAGCAATGGGTGTGCAGCAAGGTGTGCAGCAAGTTGGTAGCACGATGATTCAGCAAATTGAGCAAATTGTAGTAAAAAAACTGATGCCTTTCACAGCCTGGTAAGCGTGTTTCTCCCAGGAGAAAATGAAACTAATAATGGCCACCAGCAGGAAGAGAAGGAGTGACTGACCTGGAAGTGGAAGGCATGTACTAAAATTAATTAGCTGCAGTCTGCTGTACAGAAAAAGGACAGCAGGTGGCAGCAGACCAAATGCAAAACTGAACACAAAGAATGGTAACATAACACAATCTATATAAGCATATAATCATAACTTTAGATGGAACAGCACACTCTCTGTGTATGACTCATTGCCTGTGACGTGACTATTCTCTGTTCGCCCCTCCTGTACTGTGCAGCTATCTCCGTGTATGACTCATTGCTTACTTTTTGACTACTCTCTGCTCGTCCCTCTGGTACCGCGTCACCCTCTCCGTGTATGACCTCTGCTTGTCTGACCTGAGTTTCCCTCTCCTCTACTACAGTATCCCTGTAGTAAGTATATTACATCATCTCCAGCAGTAGGACACTAAGCCTTGCCCCCTGCGGTCACATGATCGTAGGTCCTTGTACTTTTTACTACCTTCAGCGCCGCAGGTCCTGTCTGCCTGAACTTTCCCTGCAGTATCGGACCCCGGGCCCTCCCACAGTGTGGGTGAGTCACCCTGTGCAGCCGTGGCAGTTCGCCGGCGCTAACAGGATCCTGACATTTTTATTCACTGGGAGGCAATGACCATGATGGTTGCAGATTCTCTTTAAGAGGTAATATGCTTGTATAGGGGCAAACTGTTTGCAAACAGCAAAGAGCTAACACAGGGGACTTTTTCTTTTACGTGTGACAATCCGTTCAGCTGGCAAACACTTCAGCAGCACCTCCAGCACTCAGGCACAATCTCTTTGACATATTTTGCAATACAGTACAGCAGACATCCTCAGTGCTGGTCACAGTCCCACCATGGTCACCTCTCTTAGTAGCAGTGTCCTGTAGTAAGTAGCTCATCTGACAAATTACACACACTTGTTGCCTACTCACTCTGCATCACAGTTTCTCAGACACTTGTCACTGGTCGTCTCTGATGTGGTCATCAGCGCTCAGACTCTACTTGTGTGTCAACCCTCACAATCAGGAGTAAGCCTATATGCCTCCTTCTGCTTTTGAAAATCTTTGCTCCTATGGTGGCTAACTTCTTCTTATCAGTGAAAATACTTTTTCTCCCCAGAATAAGCCTCTGTCCTTCCCTCTGTGGCTACAATTCTATCTTTCTCTAATGGCAGCTCTCTCAACCAGGTGGCTTAATCTCTTCTACCTGAGACAGACTATATTGACTGTAACAAAAAAAAGAAAAGTATATCGCTCACCACTCTAGTCCAAACCATGTAAAGTTGAGAATTCGACATTGATAAGTGCCAAATCCTGCTGGAGTGGCACAGCAAAACCAAAATAGAGGAATTTTGCAGTACTTTCATCCAATTAATACAAAATACTTTATTGTAAATCTGTAAAAATTAGCTAATACATTTGGGGGCAGTTTTTTATTCATCTCCACAATGATTCCCTTATTTTTACAGTGAAGTATTTTTTATTCATAGGATGGAAGTGTTGCAAAATTCCTCTATTTTTGTTTTGCATTGATTGCAGTGATGGCTGGAGCCTATTACATGTTTATCTGTGGCCTTAACCAGTTTGGAAAGTTGACACACCAACTGGAAAGTATTTCTTACCCCTTAATCACGAGCTTTCTATGTTGCAGACATTTTATGCGAACCTCTCTCTTCTTCAGCTTTTGCCTGGCTGCTAGTCTGCATGTGTCTCCACTTTTAGGAAGTAACACAGGAGAATCTAGCTCTCTGTACACTTCCAGGGACATAAGCAGACAAGTAAATGCTAACTTCACACTCCACAGTACTTAGCATTTAGCACTGCAAGCTCAGTGTATTAACTCTTTATAAGATAAATTGGAAGAAGTTCTCTGGCTCCACGATGTTGTGAAATCAAATTTTCTTTATTCACATCAGACGATACGAAGTGGGAGTTAAAATGACTAAGGGTGCTTAGACACCAGAAACGCGTTGAGAACGCAAGCATCTGCATTTTCTATGCTGGCATTTTAGCTCCCACTTTGTATCGTCTGATGTGAATAAAGAAAATTTGTTTTCACAATATCGTGGAGCCGGAGAACTTCTTCCAATTTATTTTCCAAAGTGCTCCAACACGACGTCTCCATGCTCCGATATCCAAGAAGTCATTGCTGGTGAGCTGGTCTTCCTTTTATTTATTAACTCTTTATGCACTGTTCAGAGAGCTATTTTTCAAATAGTGTACATCTTCTGTAAGAAAAATGTAACTGGCCATACATAGTGGGGAACATAATTATTTGATAGACTGTCGATTTTGCAAGTTTTCCCACCTACAAAGAATGGAGAGGTCTGTAATTTTTATCGTAGGTACACTTCAACTGTGATAGACAGAATCTATGAGTAAAAAACAGAAAATCACATTGTATGATTTTAAATAATTAAATTGCATTTTATTGCATGAAGTATTTGATCAGCTACCAACCAGCAATTCTGGCTCTCATAGACCTGTTAGTTTTTCTACTCTGCACTCATTACCTGTATTGATTGCACCTGTGTAGGTACGTGAGCCGACTGGGGGGTGGTCCTCTTACCGCCGCGAACAGACTGAGACGAGACTGAAGTGCATCGAAAAAAAAGGTCCTCTTTATTGGCCGTCCTTTTGATGACCCGCAGCAACATACAGCAGCAGCTAGACACTCTCTGCACACAGGCCCGGGTACCTTTGTTTCCTCCTTACTTCCATATGACGGCCCTCGCGGCTCTTTCACTGCACCTGCCCTAGGCCTACCACTACAGCGCTTCACCTGCCCGAGTCCGTCCGTCTTGTGGTACCCCCAGGCTCTCTCCGTCTGGGGCTTCTCTTGTCTCTCCGTCTGCGGCTTCTCCTGTCAGGGCAACCCCCTGACTGTCTCCGTTGTCAGTCCTTCCTGGAGCTTCTCTTGTCTCTCCCTTCAGTCTTCTCTCCTGAGCTCCTCTCCCTGGACTGACCACTTCTAGAACTCTCCAGCCTCCTTCTATCCCACTCCTTTGGAATTCCCCCTAGCGTTTTTGTAACCCCGCCCCCATGACTGTGCGGTTTTGTAGCCATAAACTGATGTTAAGTCCATTTCTCACAACTCTACTCCCAGCTTGTGGCCAAACTGTAGCACTACACCCATCTTTCCCTTCTCCAGCTGTCTCCCATCTATAAATGCAACAGTCCACCTAAAGCACACTATACCTTTACCTTCCCACTGTAGACAGGTCCGTACGTCAGTCCACTTCCCTTACACCTGCTTGAACTCATTACATTTATAAAAGACAAATGTCCACACACTTAATCACACTCCAACTTCTCCACCATGACCAAAACCAAAGGGCTGTCTAAGGACACTAGGGACAAAATTGTAGACCTGCACATGGCTGGGATGGGTTACAGGACAATAGGCAAGCAGCTTGGTGAGAAGGCAACAACTATTTGCACAATTATTAGAAAATAGAAGAAACACAAGATAACTGTCAAATTTCCTCGGTCTGGGGCTCCATACAAGAACTCGCCTCATGTGGTAAAAATGATTCTGAGAAAGGTCAGGAGTCAGCCCAGAACTACACAGGAGGACCTGGTCAATGACCCAAAGAGAGCTGGGACCACAATCTCAAACATTACCGTTAGTGACACACTACGCCGTCATGGATTAAAATCCTGCAGGGCACGCAAGGTCCCCCTGCTCACGCCAGCACATGTCCAGGTTCATTTGAAGTACGCCAATGACCATCTGGATGACCCAGTGGAGGCATGGGAGAAGGTCATGTAATCAGATGAGACCAAAATAGAACTTTCTGGTATCAACTCCACTTGCCGTGTAAGGAGGAAGAAGAAGGATGAGTACAACCCCAAGAACAATGTCCCAACCATGAAGCATGGTGGGGGAAACATCATATTTTGGGGATGCTTTTCTGCAAACCGGACATGCCGACTGCACCGTATTGAAGGGAGGATGGATGGGGTCATGTATCATGAGATTTTGGCCAACAACCTCCTTCCCTCAGTAAAATCATTGAAAATATGTCGTGGCTGGGTCTTCCAGCATGATAATGACTCAAAACACACAGCTAGGGCAACTAAGGAGTGGTTCCGTAAGAAGCATTTCAATATTCTGTAGTTGCCTATGCAGAATCCAGACCTGAACCCAATAGAAAATTTTTGAGGGAGCTGAAACTCAATGTTGCCTAAAGACAGTCCCGAAAACTGACAGATCAGGAGTATATCTGTATGGAGGAGTGGGCAAAAATCTCTGCTGCAGTGTGTGAAAATTTGACCTCTGACCTCTGTAATTGCAAACAAAGGTTTTTGTACCAAATATTAAGCTCTGTTTTCTGTTGTATCAAATAGTTATTTCATGCAACAAAAAGGCAAATTAATTATGTAAGAAACCTACAATGTGATGTTCTGGATTTTATTATTAGATTCTGTTTCTCACAGTTGAAGTATTCCTGATGGCATGACGAATTAAAGTAGAAGGCCATGTAGGTGTTTGTACAAAGTAACCACTGATTACGTAAAGTCGGTTCATCATACCTTACACCTATATTTCTAACCATCAATACCCAGGAAAGTCCAAACTGACAAATCACATTTTGGCTGACATCTATCTTCTGTGGATGCCAGCAGTCACATATCTCCTGTGTTAACATTTTCATTACTGATTAAAATCATCCACTTTGAACAATGTATTCTGTTAGAAAGGTCCACAGCGATCAGTTGTAATTTGTAATCTGGATTTAAGTGTTCAGTTGCCCTGCAGCACCACCACTGGAGAAACATGAAACAGTTCCCATAAAAATCATTGGGTTATCTGTGTACTGCATGGACATTCCCGGCCCTCCATAGTGAGAGACTTAATAGCTGTCCTCTGCTTTGAATAGTACATGAGGGTCGAGAACGATGGTCTCTCCTAGACTTCATATTACCAAAATATGTATTTGTTCATCTTAACTTTTATAAAAATAGAGAACAGTCTTACTAATTGGCCAACAAACTTTACAAGCTTTGCACTGTAATTATTAGTTTTCCTAATTTAGAAAAGAACACAGAACAGGTTGTGCTCAGAGTCCAGTTCCATCCTCCAGCAGCTGCTCTCTACCTGTGCCCAGATCCGAATAGTGTGACAGTTGGTGACAAAATGCCACATTAAACGCACACGTCGCTAAGAAATAACATATTGTGGAATAACTGTGGGAAAGAACAAGAATAATTCCTAAAATGTGAGCAGATGTGAATAAATGCAAAGTGAATGTTAATTGATGTCTCTACGTACTTAATCATCAAAAATTCTCTTTCTGCAATATCCAATATAAATATCTGTAATATTCAGTTTCCAAAGTGAGATCTACTCCTGCATCATCCACAGCCCTATTTTTGTTGTAGGCAACCTGTTTTCAAATAACAAATTGTGAATTTATAGAGGTGGTACCTATATGAGACCCTCCAGTCAAAATAGAGAGTGGCTACAAAAAGTGCTTTCTCTCTGGAGGAGACAGTGTGTGTATGCAATACATACACAATCCATTGATTCCATGTAATGCTTCTCTTTACCTGCTGTGACGCTGCTGGGATATTGAACACACACTGATTCGTTCCCCCACAGATTATACGTGGTGGGCCAACTAGAAGCAAAATATCCAGTCATCACCACATTGTCAGAGAAGGCTTCACGCAAAAGGAATTATACAATCAAGTCCACACCTGCAAAGATCTGACCATAAGCAACTTTGTCCATTGAATTACGCAATTGTTACTAATATTAACCAAACCACAAATATTCCTGTTTCCTAAATTCCCCGTTGGTTCATACATCCTCCTAGCCTCCCATTAACCCCTTAACCACCGGGCCATTTTCCATTTTTGTGTTTTTGAATTTTGCTCCCTTTCTTCCCAGAGCTATAACTTTTTTTGTTTTCCGTCAATATGGCCATGTGAGGGCTTGTTTTTTTTTGCGGGGCAAGATGTACTTTTGAAACGACACCATTGGTTTTAACATATCGTGTACTGGAAAACGGGAAAAAAATTCCAAGTGTGGTGAAATTGCAAAAGAAAAAATGCAATTCCACACTTCTTTTTTACTTTGTTTTTTTTTTTACCATTTTCACTAAATGTTAAAAATGACCTGCCATTATGATTTTCCATATCATTACGAGTTCATAGACACCAAACATGTCTAGGTTCTTTTTTAGGTGGTGTAAAAAAAAAAAAATAGAAACTTTGGTTAAAAAAAAAGGCGTCATTTTTCGTGTTGTGGGGCTGTGTGAGGGCTTTTTTGTGCGCCGAGCTGACGTTTTTATTGATACCATTTTGGTGTAAATACGATCTTTTGATCGCCCATTATTGCATTTTATTGCAATGTAGCGGTGATCAAAAACACGTAATTCTGTCATTTTGAATTTTTTTTCTCGTTATGCCATTTAGCGATTGGGTTAATTCTATTTGTTATATTGATAGATTGGGCGATTCTGAACTCGGCAATACCAAATACGTGTATGTTTAATTTTTTATTGTTTTATTTTGAATTGGGCGAAAGGGGGGATGATCTGAACTTTTATATATTTTTTATTTTTTAATATTTTTAGAAACATTTTTTTTTTACTTTTTGCTTGCTTCAATAGTCTCCATGGGAGACTAGAAGCTGCAGTTGTCCGATCGGCGCTGCTACATACAGGCGTTGATCAGATCGCCTGTATGTAGCAGAAATGCTCACTTGCTATGAGCGCCGACCACCAGGCAGCACTCATAGCAATCTGGCTATGACAACCATAGAGGTCTGCTGGAGACCTCTGGTTGTCATGCAAACCCATTGGTGACCCGCGATCACATGACGGGGCACAGATGGGCGGGATTTCCGGCTTCAGTTAAATGACTCTGTCAGAGATTTACAGCGGCATTTAACGGGTTAACAGCCGTAGGTGGATCGGGATTCCACCGGCGGCTGTTAAAGGCACATGTCAGCTGTTCCAAATCAAAGGGAGGGATTCCGACATGGGCGTACTCTTATGCCCAACGTAACAAAGGGTTGAACCACTTAGTGACCGGGCCAAATTTTTTAAATCTGACCAGTGTCACTTTATGTAGTAATAACTCTAGAATGCTTCAACAAATCCCTGTGATCTTGAGATTGTTTTTTCGTGGTACATTATACTTTATGACAATGGTAAATTTAGGGCTATATGTTTTGTGTTTATTTATAAAAAATATCAGAAATTTGACAAAACTGTAAAACTTTTAGCAATTTTCAAACTTTGAATAATTATCCCTTTAATCCAGATAGTCATACCACACAAAAACAATAATGAATAACATTTACCTCATGCATGCCTGCTTTAAATCAGCACCATTGGTAAAATCTTATTTTATTTGCATTTTAGGAGGTTTAAAAATGTAGCAGCAATTTTTCATTTTTTCATGGAAATTTACAAAATTTATTTTTTTAGGGAACTATCCAGGTTTGAAGCGACTTTGGGGGTCCTATATATTGGAAAAAAACAGCACTCTCTGACATACTGAAAACTGCTGTCAGATAGTTTATTAACCCTTCAGGTGATTTTCAGGAATTAATATAACGTGGCATGACAGGAATGAAAAAGTTGATTTTTACCACCTAGATATTGCTAACTTCTAAACAGGTCATTGCAGCCGGCAGACTCTAAGGCCGCTATTTGGCCGTGAATTGCCATGGCAAACATCAGGACTACACAATTATGATCTCAGGGTGTCAATAGGGATAAAGAGGGAGCCACCATACTTTTTTAACCATTTATATGATATAGTCATTATTGACAGCAGCATTTAAGGGGTTAAACAGATGTGGACGGTGCTAACACTGATCATGGCTGATGCAGCAAGTTGTCAGCTATAGTGTACAGCCGGCAGCTGCTGGATTGTCACCTGTATGGGGATGTTAGTATATTATATCTCAGGTTAGTAAAAAGACGTATTGGCTGTCATTAACCCCTTTCTGACATCAGACGTACTATCCAGTCCATGGGGCCCGGGCCCCTATGCCCATGGACAGGATAGTATGTCAAGTGCGATCAGCAGCGCCCACATGGTGAGCGCCGCTGATCGCGGCCGGGTGTCAGCTGATTATCACAGCTGACACCCGGCACAATGTGTCGGGGCGGTCACAGACCACCCCCGACACGTTAACCCCTTGCACACCGCGATCAAACACGAAGGGCAGGGAGGGGGCTCCCTCCGTGCTTCCCTAAGCCCCCCACAGCAGCGCAATGTGTAGCGCTGATGCGGGGGGCTCTTTCCCTGCAGGTCCCCGGATCCAAGATGGCGATGGGGACCTTCAGGGGCCTGCAGGGAGCTGGCTTCCTCAGCGCCTGCAAAGCACAGGCAAGGAGGAAACCTACACACTGCCTGTGACAGATTGCTGATCTGTCACAGTGATCTGTGATGTGACAGATCAGTGATCTGTCACAGGACAGTGATGTCCCCCCTGGGACAACCTAATAAAGTTAAAAAAAAAAGTGTAAAAATATTTTTTTTAAAAATCGCTAAATAAATTAAAAAAAAAATATTCCCTAATAAATTCATTTTTTGGAAATAAAAAAAAACCCACAATAAAAGTACACATATTTGGTATCGCCGTGTCCGTAACGACCTGCCCTATAAACTGTCCCATTAGTTAACCCCTTTAGCGAACCCTTAAAAAATAAAAATAAAAAACAAAGCAAAAAATAATGATTTATCATCATACCGCCGAACAAAAAGTGCAATAACGCGCGATCAAAAAGACGCATATAAATATCCATGGTACCGCTGAAAACATCATCTTGTCCTGCAAAAAACGAGCCACCACACAGCATCATCAGAGAAAAAATAAAGTTCTAGCTCGCAGAATAAAGTGATGCAAAAATAATTATTTTTTATATAAAATTGTTTTTATTGCATAAAAGTGCCAAAACATAAAAAAAGACATAAATGAGGTATTGCTGTAACTGTACTGACCCAAAGAATAAAACCACTTTATCAATTTTACCACATGCGGAACGGTGTAAACGCACCCCCCAAAAGAAATTCATGAAACGCTGGTTTTTGTTCATTCTGCATCCCAAAAATCGGAATAAAAAGCGATCAAAAAATGTCACATGCCCAAACATGATACCAATAAAAATGTCAACTCGTCCCGCAAAAAATAAGACCTCACATGATTCAGTGGGTCAAAATACGGAAAAATTATAGCTCTCAATATGTGGTGATGCAAAAACTATTTTTACAATAAAAAGCGTCTTTTAGCGTGTGACAGCTGCCAAAAATAAAAACCGCCATAAATAGTAAATCAAACCCCCCGTTATCACCCCCTTAGTTAGGGAAAAATAATAAAATTAAAAAAATGTATTTATTTCCATTTTCCCATTAGGGTTATGGCTAGAGTTAGGGCTGAGATTAGGGTTAGGGGTGTGTTGGGGTTAGGGTTGGAGTTAGAATTGGGGGGTTTCCACTGTTTGGGCACTTCGGGTCCTCTCCAAACGCAAAATGGCGCCTGATCTCAATTCCAGCCAATTCTGCGTTGAAAAAGTCAAATGGTGCTCCTTCCCTTCCAATCTCTGCCATGTGCCCAAACAGTGTTTTACCCCCACATATGGGGTATCAGCCTACTCAGGACAAATTGCAAAACAACTTTTGGGGTCCTATTTCTCCTGTAGCCCTTAGGAAAATAAAAAATTGGGGGCAAAAATATCATTTTTGTGGGAAAAATAAGATTTTTTTATTTTCACGCCCGGACGTTATAAACTTCTGTGAAGTGCTCACCACACATCTAGATAAGTTCCTTAGGGGGTCTAGTTTCCAAAATGGTGTAATTTGTGGGGGGTTTCCACTGTTTAGGTACATCAGGGGCTCTCCAAAGGCAACATGACACCCGCAGACCATTCCATCAAAGTATGCATTCCAAAACGTCACTACTTCCCTTCCGAGCCCCGACGTGGGCCCACACAGTAGTTTTCTCCCACATATGGGGTATCAGCGTACTCATGACAAATTGAACAACAACTTTTGGGTCCATTTTCTCCTGGTACCCTTGGGAAAATAAAAAAAATGGGGACTAAATGATCATGTTTGTGGAAAAAATGCGATTTTTTTGTTTTCACGCCCGGGCGTTATAAACTTCTGTGAAGCACTGGGGGAGTTCAAAGTGCTCACCACATGCCTAAATAAGTTCCTTAGGGGGTCTAGTTTCCAAAATGGTGTCATTTGTGGGGGGTTTCCACTGTTTAGGTACATTAGGGGCTCTCCAAATGCAACATGACACCCGCAGACCATTCCATCAAAGTCTGCATTCCAAAACGTCACTACTTCCCTTCCGAGCCCCGACGTGGGCCCATACAGTAGTTTTCTCCCACATATAGGGTATCAGGGTACTCAGGACAAATTGGACAACAAATTTTGGGGTCCATTTTCTCCTGGTACCCTTGGGAAAATAAAAAAATTGGGGACTAAATGATCATGTTTGTGGAAAAAATGCGATTTTTTTATTTTCACGCCCGGGCATTATAAACTTCTGAGAGGTGGTTCAAAGTGCTCACCACACATCTAGATAAGTTCCTTAGGGGGTCTAGTTTCCAAAATGGTGTCATTTGTGGGGGGTTTCCACTGTTTAGGAACATCAGGGATCAGGGGCTTTCCAAACGCGACATGGTGTCCGATCTCAATTCCAGCCAAAAACGTCAAATGGCGCTGCTTCCCTTCCGAGCTCTGCCATGCACCCAAAGAGTGGTTTACCCCCACATATGGGGTATCAGTGTAGTCAGGACAAATTGCACAATAACTTTTAGGGTCCTGTTACCCTTGGGAAAGTAAGAATTGAGGGTGAAAAGATCATTTTTGTGGAAAAAATATGATTTTATAATTGTACGACGGTACGTTATAAACTTCTGTGAAGCCCTTGGGGGTTCAAAGTTCTCACCAAACATCTAGATAAGTTCCTTGGTGGGTCTAGTTTCCAAAATGGTGTCATTTGTGGGGGGGTTTCCACTGTTTTGGTACATCAGGGGCTTTCCAAACACGATATGGTGTCCGATCTCAATTCCAGCCAAAAAAGTCAAATGGCGCTGCTTCCCTTCCGAGCTCTGCCATGCGCCCAAATAGTGGTTTACCCCCACATATGGGGTATCAGCGTACTCAGGACAAATTGCACAATATCTTTTAGGGTCCTGTTACCCTTGGGAAAATAAAAATTGGGGTGAAAAGATCATTTTTTTGGAAAAAATATGATTTTTTAATTGTACCGCTGTACGTTATAAACTTCTGTGAAGCCCTTGTGGGTTCAAAGTTCTCACCACATATCTAGATAAGTTCCTTGGGGGGTCTAGTTTCCAAAATGGGGTCACTTGGGGGGGTTGCCACTGTTTAGGTACATCAGGGGCTCTCCAAACGTGACATGGCGTCCGATCAGAATTCCAGCCAATTTTGCATTGAAAAAGTCAAACCTCCCTTCTGAGCTCTGCCATGCGCCGAAACAGTCGTTCCCCCCCACATATCAGGTATCAGCGTACTCAGGACAAATTGCACAATAACTTTTCCAGTCCAATTTCTCCTGTTACCTTTGGTAAAATAAAAAAATTGAACCTGAAAAAATTTTTTTGTGAAAAAAAGTTAAAATGTTCATTTTTTTTTTTTTTTTTAAATATTCAAAAAATTCCTGTGAAGCACCTGAAGGGTTAATGAACTTCTTGAATGTGGTTTTAAGCACCTTGAGGGGTGCAGTTTTTAGAATGGTGTCACTTTTGGGTATTTTCTGTCATATAGACCCCTCAAAGTGGCTTCAAATGTGATGTGGTCCGTAAAAATAAAATGGTGTTGTAAAAATTAGTAATCGCTGGTCAACTTTTAACCCTTATAACTTCCTAACAAAAAAAAATTTGGTTCCAAAATTGTGCTAATGTAAAGTAAACATGTGGGAAATGTTACTTATTAAGTTTTTTGTGTGCCGTATCTCTGTGATTTAAGGGCATAAAAATTCAAAGTTGGAAAATTGCGAAATTTTCGCCAACTTTCCATTTTTTTCACAAATAAACGCAAGTTATATGAATGAAATGTTACCACTAACATGAAGTACAATATGTCATGAGAAAACAAAGTCAGAATCACCGGGATCCATGGAAGCGTTTCAGAGTTATTACCTCATAAAGGGACAGTGGTCAGAATTGTAAAAATTGGCCCTTTCATGAACGTGCAAACTACCCTTGGGGGTAAAGGGGTTAAAGAGAGGTTTGGGGGTTTTTTTCTTAACCAGACATAAGGTTGGGTACCCATGGGGTTTGGGTTCTGGTTCAAGTTCTGGTTCAGTACTTTGGAATAAAGTTGGGTTCAAGTACTAGAACTCAAACTTCCACAGGTCCGCTCATTCCTACTAAAGATGGGTTTTCGTGTATCAGCTGTATGTGGCGCAACTAATGATAAAGTTGTACACTCTGCATGATTCCAGCATCCAAATATCAAAAAAACACTGCATGCAACATTATTTATAGTGTTCTATTACAAGTCCAGATCAATAACTGATGAGTGATGACTAAAAATTATTCCAAAAAAATCTGGGACTGGACTTCAGTTTCCCCCTGGTGTTTCTGTTTAACACTTACCTGTAAGCATTTTTCATCACTTATAATATTGATTACGGCAAATAATTGTACTCCCTACTTTGCTAACCTGCAGGGTTGGACTGACCCATCTGAGCCCAGGATATTGCTGCACTCAGTAAGGATTCTGAAATAACAATGTGTCACCACTGAAATTGTCTTTAGAAAAAAATCACTGGTGTATTCTGATTGGCTCATCAGCAATGCACCTTCCTATCATTTGTTCCATGTGTGAAATCAGCTAAGAAAATGATGGAACTAGAAGTGAACTTGCTCTTTATGGATAGATCACGATCCCAAGAAACTCTAGAATTCTTGCAACCCACAATATATACCGTACATACTCGCGTATAAGCCGAGATTTTTCAGCCCATTTTTTGGGACTGAAAGTCCCCCTCTCAGCTTAAACGCGAGTCATATACTGGGGGTCGGTGGGGGAGAGGGAGCGGGGGTGTCAGACCATATTGACCCCCCGGCGCGGTCTCTGCAGCCCCCCTGCTTCTCCCGGTCTCCTTAGGCTGTCACGTGGTACCGCTCATTAAAGTCATGAATATGTAGAGAAGAGAGAAAGCAGGATGGCACTCACCATTTATGAGAATCAAATCACTTTACTTCACATACACAGGGCATCGGCATAGGCACGGGAGCAATGTGCTAGAAGACGGACAACAGCCATTTCACGCTCAATGCGCTTCAACAGGACCTGTTGAAGCAACTGAGCGTGAAACGGCTGTTGTCCATCTTCTAGCACATTGCTCCCGTGCCTATGCCGATGCCCTGTGTATGTGAAGTAAAGTGATTTGATTCTCATGAACGGTGAGTGCCATCCTGCTTTCTCTCTTCTCTACAATGAAATGTTCTGTTTTTTAATTATGGGATTGAGCACCCGTTCCAAGTGGGATTAAGGTGTTTTTTAATTAATGTGGAGAAAAATATATGTGCAGACATTCAGGGTAATTTTTTTCACACAACGATGCCAGATATCTATTTTCTCAATTTGTGGAAAGTCATGAATATGCGCATATTCATAGGGGTTTGGCTTATACGCGGGTCGGCTTATACACGAGTATATATGGTAAGTAATTTTTTGGTAAGGGCAGACTTCTGGAATCTCAAGCCATATACCTTCTTTGTCTCTCTATGCGAAGGAATTAAATTGGTTCAAAAAGTCAAAATGAAAAATTTGAAAACTTTTAAACATTAAATTTTTAAATTTTGGAAAATTGTATTTGCACATAGATTGCAGTACATTATTTCACATACAAAATTATAATACTAAACTCAACATACTGGAACAAGAACACACCATAGGTAATATAATGTATCTTACTGAAGTTTGCTGTCCTGAACGCCCTACATCCATGTACCATTTCTTTAAGGAAGCACTCCTCCCATCAAAGTTTTCATCCCCTTAATATATTGCAGTCATCATATTATATAGCGCTGTGTACTTACAATTGCTCATTTTGCCTTTCTACCCAGCTAATTCTTCTCTTTTCTCTGCTTTATGTAGAAACAAGAAGTCTATTTTTCCTACATGAAACTCCTGACCCAGCCGCTCCCTCCTCCCCCTGTCAGGGACTTTTGCAGTGACTGATGACTCATACAGGTAAAAGAGATTTCCACTTTTTACATAGAGCTTAGAACAATTCGGCTAGTCAATTTTTAATCTCGTGATGTCATAGACCTAATGGAAAAGAGAAGAATTAACTGGGTAGAAAGGCAAAAAGAGCTATTGTAAGTCCACAATGCTATTTAATATGATGACTGGAATATATTAGAGGATAAACACTTTTATGATAGCAGTGCTTCTTTAAATAACTGTGATACTCTCAGTTCCACACCTAATATTTCCATGTATACCTAGATCAATACTGGACTCACTGCTAACAATTAGTGTTGATTTAACCCCCAATTAATCCACATGTTTTACCAGATACATATTCTTTCTTCACCATAAACCAATGCCATGTGACCCACATGAAAACTGCTAAATGTCACTTGTCAGTAATCACATTTTGGTTTTGGAGCAGTGTCTTAGGTCAGGCTGTGAGCTCAACAAAGTCTTTTTAATTACTGCCATTCTGTAAGAGGATAGCAGTCTACAGGGGATGGGGATAAACTGGACATAGCAGTCTGACTGGTTGTAATGGATACTTTTTATTGAGTAAAGATGCTCATTTCCACAGCCTTGATCAATGAAGATGATCCTGTATACACAAGCAAATGATCCTGCCACTGACCTGAGAGATGATATCTATATTATATATTGGAGAGAGCAATCCTACCGATGACAGCTTGGAGAAATAAAAGCAGTTTAGCTGTTCTGATAGTATGAGTCTGAAAATTGTTTTGTTTTGTTCTGTTCTGTTTGTTTTAAAGGGTTAAGGTAGGCTGCTTTACATAAATATAGCAGGCGGGTAAAGTAATATGGGAATTAAGAAAAAGAAATACAAACATTTTAATAATATATATGAAATAGAACCTGCCGACAAGACAAAAGTGGACAATTTTGCTCATATTCTTTTCCCGCTGTTACCCTAATTATTACATTTTTGAATTTTTATATTGGTCTTTTATAGTGCTTTTTTATGATCTATACCAAGGGGACATGGCTCACAAGATTCTCTGAGATTGTGTCTTTAGTCTGCTCTGCATTATTGCCCTGTGAGCAACATCCCCTTGGTATAGACCCCCACAAAGTTACACTGAATTTGCACTTTGGAACAATATGACATGTTTTAAAAACATCCAAAAAAAATAACGGAACGCTCATTGAAAAAAATGTTGAAAAAAATTATTAATTTTAACTTAGTGATCGGTTCTTTTTAAATGAATCATAAAACATTGTAGATTCAATTATTTATTGTAATATATAATATATTTCTATCATCCATTGATTGTTTATGTAACTATTGTGTCATGATCCAGGACGGGGTTTACTTTTTGTTATCCTCTTCCCCACCTGGTCTTGCGGAGGTTAATTTTCCCTGCCTCTCTTTTGGATCTGTTTGGCTCTGTTTGCCGCAGATGGCAGGCAGCATCAGTTATAGTTCCTGCCCCGGCTTGAGTGGCTGACCCCATTACATGCTGATTTGTCCTCTGTCCTTTCACTGTGCTCCTGTACCTGTCCCCTCCCGTTACTCAGTTGTCTTAGTGTCTGCTTCCCATGCTATGACCCTTTGGTATTTGACCCAGCTTGTTCTCTGACCTGTCTGACTGTTCTCCGTCTCTGGCGCTCCTGTTCCCGATCAGCTCTGACTTCTCTGGCTTGTTTCTCACCACATGTACTGCTTCTTCCTCTGACACCACGTTCCCTGTCTGTTGCTGACCCGGCTTGTCTGACTACCCTTTTGCTATCTAAAATACAAACAGAGAGCACAGAATGACAATTGTGCAGAAATATCCTGCAGTAAAACATATAACAGTAGCCAGCAAGTGCTGATGAAAAGATAACAAATACAGGGTATTTAGTGATACGTTTTTTTGCAAAAAAATGTATATCAAGCTGCTTCACCGCGTCAAGGTAACCCTATTGAAGCAGTCCCTATCTAATGTATTTAAAACATGAACATGTGAACAGTATCTAAATGAACAGGATGAAGATAGGCCGCTCCTTAGTATGGGCACGTGGTGTAAGCCAGCTCTTTATGTGCATGTCACACAAGAGAGGGGTGGGGTCTCTCAAATCATGCATAGGCATGGAAAAAACTTGATTAAAAACACATGTGACATGCACACATATGAACAAGTCGGTAGGACACTGTTCATACCACCCACTGACTCAAACACAGAGAGCACAGAATGACAATTGTGCAGAAATATCCTGTAGTAAAACATATAACAGTAGCCAGCAAGTGCTGATGAAAAGATGATAACAAATACAGGGTATTTAGTCAATACTTTTTTTGCAAAAAAATGTATATCAAGCTGCTTCACCGCGTCAAGGTAACCCTATTGAAGCAGTCCCTATCTTATGTATTTAAAACCTGAACATGTGAACAGTGTCTAAATGAACAGGATGAAGATAGGCCGCTTCTTAGTATGGGCACATGGTGTAAGCCAGCTCTTTATGTGCATGTCACACAAGAGAGGGGTGGGGTCTCTCAAATCATGCATAGGCATGGAAAAAACTGGATTGAAACCCTTCTGCTATCTAGTTGCTACTGCGCTGCTGCACTTTGGTGCTACGCTGTGAGTGCATCCTTTTCCCCTCACCAGCACCTCTGGTGGAGGTTGTGTGTAACCGCACTGCAGTAGCCTGACATTATAACTGAAAGTAAACCCCGACCTGGATCATGACATATTGTTCATCAATTATCTAACATCTATCCATTAATCAATTATGTACGAAATGTCTAACTAAACTTTATCTATGTTTAACAATCAATCAATCTTTTTATCATTATGTATCATATATCCATTTATTTTTTATGTGTCTATATTTATATCTATTCAATCGATCATCAATCTATTTATCAATTATTTATGTAACTTTTTGTTGTTTATCAATTATCTATCCATTTGTCAATTATTTATCTAACTATTGATATACCAAACTATCTATGGTTTTCATTTCTATCCATTTATCGATCTATGATATATAGCTATCTAATATCTATCTAATATTTAACTATCTACTATTTATCTTTCTATATATCTGTCTATCAATCACCATAAATCTAAATACACTTATGCATCTCTGGATACAAGTTGCTTTTTATGAATATTTTGACCAAACATCAGACAACACCAGCATTTTGGGTAATTTTACGTCTCATCATAGTCCTTACATTACTCTTGTATCTTATATCTTAGCCTTGTATAGCTATTTTCTGTTTTGTCACTACTTGAACAATGACATCCATAGTGTTTAGGCCGACAGATCCTATATATCCAAATATCCATGTTCCAGATTTTAGGTAAAAAGGTTGATGGTGATTGTGTCTTGCAGGATGGCGGACAGTAGGGCCCAGTAGCTCCTGAACCTCAGGAAGCTTCACACCCACTGCCCCTATTCAGAAGGGATTTAACCCTGCACGCCAGGACGATCAGGGGGATTAAAGAGTAATTAAACCAGATAAATTATCTGCCTTAAACATTATTTCAAAGTGTCCATTCTGGTGAAGAAAAGTCTTCGCTGCTTCATTTACTTTATTTTAGGAAATAGAACAGATAACACAATGGCGTTTGCAGGAATGTCCTGGAATGCACATTTTCCTCTAATGAAATTAAAGAGCTCTCTGCAGAGGGGAAAGTGTTAGGGCTGATCCATGAAAGGAAACAAATAGGTTCAGAGGACAGTATTAGGCAAATGACTGATCCCGCAGGAAGTATTTGTGGCAGATTCCCCTTTAAAGGTCAGTTTAACCTATAAAAGTAAAAGTCGCTGGTGCTGACATGCTATGGGATATTGTTTCCGGTATCACTGTTTGTCTAGCTGGGCTATTGTTCCTTTAAGGCTACATTGTACTGTTCACAATGGACCTAAATTAAATGTATATACAGTATAAATGTATATATGAGACATTTCTACCTAGCAACACAATTTAACAATGTATTCTACAATTCTGCATGTCTAAAATAGATGGTTTTATTGTAGATGACAAGCCCCTGGTGCTGATGAAGGGGTCAAACATCCATGTACCACATAGGAAATGCCAGTATTGTAGAGGGAGATTTTAGATGAGGGGAGGGGGCCATTATAAATGTTGTTCTGGGGCCCAGGGAATTTTTTCCTATTGAGATAAGAATTATACGTGCCTGAACATTAAAATTACAGCACCAAAAAGGAAAATTTGTGGATTATGGAAATCACCGGATGGATAGAGATATTCATGATATGCAAATGATGAAAAAATGGAAGCAAAGTTCTTAAAACATCTTGATTTATTCAGCATTGACTATGAGCATCATGCACAGAAATCCCTGGCGGATTCCATTGAGGTCATTAATCTTTATCTAAGGCCGGGGTCACACTTGTGAGTGCAAATCGAGAAACTCGTGCTAGTCTCTCGCATCAATACCCGGAACTGCCGCTGTGCCGCCCTCCCAGGGCTGTGGGGTACTCGGTACTGGGCCGGTCTCTCAGAGGGGACTGTCACAGCAGCGGTGACCCGGTCCGTGGCCCTGGGCGCCCATGTAAAAGGGGTTGAGTTGGGAATAAAGTTTATAAGTGATTCATGACGCCACCTGTGGTGTTCGACAAGGGAGGTGCTAAGCTGACGCTGCAGACAGATCCTCTGGGACAGATGGTGTAGTGCAGCAATGATGTTGTAGCCCTCCACAGGTAGGGCTGTTGGTCCCAGGGCAGTGTAGCGGAATGTTTAGGAAGAGGGTGCAGTGTTTGGCACAGAGATGTAGCAGTGCTGAGGATGTTGCAGGAAGGAGGCAAGGACACAACAGGGTGCAGTTTCTTTACCTTTACTTGGCAAACGCAGTCCAGGGTCCTGGCTACAGATGGCACAGGAGCAGGCTAGCCTGGAAGCAACTCAGGGATCTCTCTATCAGATGGGTTGTGTAGTTTCCTTCCTAGCGCTGGCTTGAGGTACATGCAGTACAGTATTACTCTGAAGTTCCTCCTTCTTATCTTCTCTTAGAACTACCTCGTATGGCAGACATCTGTAGCCCTCTATCTCTCTTGGCTCACCCGTCGCTGTTGTGCCTCCGAGTCTTAGTTGGGAATAGAGCATTTACAGCTTCCTATTCCTCTGGTTTCTGTTGCAGGACCTTCAGTATCCATACAACCGTGGAGACCAGGCTCCAGATCATGCGCTATCACTGGGAGGGAGCTATCTTTCCTCAGCTCAACCTCCAGCTTCTCTCCACACGTCTAAACACATTGCCCTCCTCACACTAACTCTTCATTTCCCTTCCTGGCCCTCAGAGAGCACTCCTCCCCCAATTCTGGTTCAGAGCTCCCTCTGCTGGCCTGGAGTGGGAACTGTGCTGTATGACATGGTTAACTGTTAGAGAGACCCTTCATTGCCTCCAAGCCTGACATCACCCTCCCTGGAGAAAGGCAATGCCACTGTGACGTCCATACTCCTGGGGGCGCCACACCGCTGGCAGTCGGGACTGGAGCGCTCAGCTGCATAGAAATACATGCAGCCACACACTCTAGTCCTGAGTGCCAGCGGCAGTGCCGAGTATAGATGCGAGTTTCTCACATTTCAGTTGCAATTGTGACCCCAGCCTAAGGAATATTCTGCAGAGCTGAATACACTTGGGTAGAAATTCTCACAGTGATCTGCTATGAATCCAGTGAGCATGAACTGCCATGACCTCATCACTGGCATTTTCCCACGGTGCTGAGGTCACAGCAGTTCAGTCCGGCTGCAAGAACAGCTTCAGTGAATAGCGGTGATGTCACTGATGCTGCGCTCCCTCACAGCCTAACCTGCGCTGAAGTCTGTAGCGTGGGAAAATGATCTGACATTTTCTCACGCTCCAGAGTTCAGCATGGGTCAGGCTGTGAGGGAGCGCAGACTCAGTGACGTCAGCGCTAGTCACAGAAGCTGCACTGGAAACATCTCCTCATTCATCAGTGGTTTTTCAGCCGGGATGGTCGCATTCTAGCACCTTCCAGGTTGAAAAATGTATAACCCCCAGATATGGATTGGCGTGGGACACAATGACGGACAGATATGGAATATTGTTGCTTTTTTATTTTATATTTATTATAGGAGAACGAGGGCTTCACATGGATTAGGTGTGTGTTGTGAGTTCATTTTCCCCTCCGTCACTGAGGCCTGGTGAACTCCCTATTCTAGTGAAGGAAGGTAGTGAGCCTGATTATCAGGCACCTGGGACTAATGAAGACGATTGGCTGAGTGGAGTCAATGACTGGATTTAAGGCAGCCTACGCCCTTTCTGCCCTGCGGGTGATTTCTCTGTGGACTCTTGGACACCAGTCTGATTCCTGCTCTCCTAAAGCTAAGTTTGCTGTTTTGCCTTTTTGCATCTAAGATTTGTTTTTGTTTTTCTTGCTTTTTGGATTCTGCCACTCCCTGCTGGAGTGTGCAGTGTTCCTTGAGCTCTGTTTTCTGAAAGTACCTGAGTGCTGATTTAGTTTTTGAAGCTTAGTTGCTTCAGGGCCATTTTTATATCAGCTTGTTGGCTTTTGTCCCTGATAGGGTTTTGGCAGATTGCAGACAGCAGCCTTCCTATCCGTTCCTATCTAGGTAGTTTTTGGGCCCCGTCTTTGCTCAGCCTGTCTTTCTGTCTGTGTAAGTGTTTTCATCTTGCTTCACCGTCATTATATGTGGGGGGCTGCCTATTGCTTTGGGGTCTGCTCTGGGGCAGTTAGATTTCCCCTTTCCTTCTTTAGGTCTATGTATCTCTCCGGCTGTGATCGAGGGGTCTAGGTCATCGTAGGAACCCCCACGGCTACTGCTAGTTGTGTTGATAGGTTCAGGGGTCTGCAATCTGATAGTTGCCAACTTCTCTGGTTTTCAGGACTTAGCTAGCATTTCTGTTTTTGCCTCCTACGGTGACTCAATCATAACAGGTGTGTTTGTAAGTATCGTTTGATTAAATATAATAAAGAAGGCTGTGTGTTTATTTTAAATAAAGGAGTGCCTGTTTTTTCTTTACAATTTGACAATGGGGTTAGTAATAGGGGCGTCTTATTGACGCCTCTCCATTACTAACCTCGGGGATTGTTGTCACCTGAAAGGTGACACTAACCCCCTACTATTACCCCATATGCCACCGCTACAGGGCAGTGGGAAGAGCAAGGTTATGTGCCAGAATTGGTGCAACTTAGAGATGCACCTTTTCTTGGGCAGCTGAGAGCTGATATTTTTAGCCGGTGAGGGAGCACTATCCATGGTCTCTTCTTTGGCTATTAACATCAGCCATCAGTTGCATAGCCATTGCTGGCTATTAATTATAGAGGGATCCCACACCATTTTTTTCCATGAAATAATCTTTTAGTAATTAAATACATGTCCAAAAATTTGCACACACACTATACTAATTGTATTTGTCACTTACATGTATATCTACCTATTCTATATGGATTTACTGTATGTAATCCATCTCTCCTATCCTGTCGGCTCCTGCAGTGATTTTACAGAAGCCGACAAATGAATTACCGGCTATTCTTCTATATATCTCTTTCTGCAATATAAATACATATATACTGTATATATGTGTGTGTCACTGACATCTATATATATGTATTCTATGTGTATATATCTATTGTTTTCTAAGCTGTCAGTGTGATTTTACTGTAGCCACACATGAATTTCTGCTTTTTCAAAGGACACCAGGGCGTAAAAATCGGACAGCACTCGCATGGTGCCAATGCTGTGCGATTTTTTTTCTTGCACCCATAGACTTTCATTGGTGAGTCTCGGCTGATATACACAGCAAATAACAGCATTCTGCGATTTCACTCGCACATATAATACGGCCGAGAAAAAAATGGTGATGGGAGCTGCCCCAAAGATTAACAGCGGTCCGAGTGCTATGCGATGTCTTATCGCATAGCACTCGTCCATATTCCTCGCTAGTGTGACTCCGGCCTAAAAGAGCCTATAGGCCACGTTCGCGCGTTCAGTATTTGGTCAGTATTTTACATCAGTATTTGTAAGCCAAAACCAGGAGTGGGTGATAAATGCAGAAGTGGTGACGTGTTTCTATTATACTTTTCCTTTTATTGTTCCACTCCTGATTTTGGTTTACAAATTCTGATGTAAAATACTGAACAATGACTGAACGAGTGAACGTGACCTTAGGGTTGAAGCCTTTAAATTTCTGTCTGGCAGGGATTACATAAAATAAAATAAATAAAATATTCTGCAACGTCAGAAGAACAAGTGCCACCAATTACTCAGAATGAAAAAAATACCTTGGAAATTATACCTGACATACTCTGCACTTGCTGGCATCTAAAATCTAAATATAATTGTGTGGAATCAAACGTTTCTTGATCCCCAAAAAGTTTATTTTAGATTTTTTTCTTTTTCCTCCTAGGGGAATACCAGAGTAGTACATGTCCATGAGCGGAGCAGTGGGACCGTGGAGATTAGTTTGGTGTGTGTCTGAGAATCCTTGGAATCCTGGCACAATGTAAACAGCATATACTGTGTATTAGATTACATTAGCTTGCTGTTGTTTTGCATTGGCTCAGAGAGTAAAAGCTCCTTTTTACATTGTCAATGGCTATAGATTTGGTCATGACACCTTTAATGGGCCTTGTTTTAAAAACACATGGTCATTAAGAGGTTCTCGTGTGCTGCTGCTTCATTCCTGCAGGTTATAATCACATAGCATTGTACCCGGAGGTCTCTGCTCTCATTCAGACTGGAGACCTTTGCTGAATCAAAACAGCAAGAACACACAGTGGCCATTGTGTTATTCTGGCCTTGCATTAGGTTAATGATGGGCGCTAGACGTGGTAATTGTACAATAATATTAAGTTTACTTTAACGGCTTTTATCAACCTGTATATGCAATCATTGACCAAAAGTTTTATATTAATAAACTAGCTGAAGAGCCCGGCGTTGCCTGGGCATAGTAACCAACTGTGGTTAGTTATAGCAAATTATAATGATTATATTGCACATAAAAACCGTGCATCTAATCCTATCCTGTGTGATACTGACTGCTGAGCCGTGTGTCTAATCCTATTCTGTGTGATACTGTGTGCTGAGCTGCATATCTAATCCTATCCTGTGTGATACTGACTGCTGAGCCGTGTATCTAATCCTATTCTGTGTGATACTGTCTGCTGAGCTGTGTATCTAATCCTATTCTGTGTGATACTGACTGCTGAGCTGTGTATCTAATCCTATCCTGTGTGATACTGACTGCTGAGCCGTGTATCTAATCCTATCCTGTGTGATACTGGGCTCCCCCTGCAGTCTGTGTCAGAGGGTGGTCTGTGTTGGCACGGTAATAAATTGTGTTATTTCCAGCTTTACAGAAGGACGATAACACCATAGAAATTATAAGAATAATAGGCCTCAGTTACCACAACTGTCTACAAAGAAAACTGTTGCTGATAGCAACCAATCACAGCTCATTTTTC
Organism: Dendrobates tinctorius; assembly: GCF_039654945.1. Lineage (NCBI taxonomy): Eukaryota > Metazoa > Chordata > Amphibia > Anura > Dendrobatidae > Dendrobates > Dendrobates tinctorius. Next base: position 39,724,086 of record NW_027361738.1, read on the forward strand.
ATCTTTTAAACAGCTCTGGGACAGCGTGGTGAGTTTTGAGTGGCAACCTTTGTGTTTCGACTTTTATGTGGCGAGGTTGGTGTATGTGTGGTGAAATGTGTGCTGAGGGTGGTATATGTGTTGAAGCACGTGGTAGTGTGTGGCGCATTTTGTGTGTGTGTTCATATTCATATCCCCGTGTGTGGTGAGTATCCCATGTCAGGGCCCCACCTTAGCAACTGTACGGTATATACACTTTGGCGCCATCGCTCTCATTCTTTCAGTCCCCCTTGTTCACATCTGGCAGCTGTCAATTTGCCTCCAACACTTTTCCTTTCACTTTTTCCCCATTATGTAGATAGGGGTAAAATTGTTTGGTGAATTGGAATACGCGGGGTTAAAATTTCTCCTCACAGTATAGCCTATGGTGCTCTCGGGGTCCAGACGTGTGACTGCAAAATTTTGTGGCTGTAGCTACGACGGTGCAGATGCCAATACATACATACACTTTTTTCCCCATTATGTTGATAGGGGCAAAATTGTTTGGTGAATTGGAGCACACGGGGTTAAAATTTCTCCTCACAACATAGCCTATGATGCTCTCGGGGTCCAGACGTGTGACTGTGAAAAATTTTGTGGCTGTAGCTGCGACGGTGCGGATGCCAATCCTTGACATACATACATACATACACACCCACTTTGTGCTTTATATATTAGATTGCAAATCAAGTAAAAAAAAAAGACATCTATTCTGTCATCTTATACCGAGGCCACGTTCACACATTCAGTACTTTATATCGGTATTTTACCTCAGCATGTATAAGCCAAAACAAGGAGTGGAACAGTCGGAGGAAAAGTATAATAGAAACAGCGTTACCACTGAGTATTTTGTGAGGTAAAAAACTCACCAAATACTCAATATGTGCACATGGCCTTCGACTATGTTCCCATGTTGAGTTTTTGACGTGTATTTTTGCTGAGTCAAAAATGCACTGTCACCTACGTTCACACGTTCAGTATTTGGTCAATATTTTACCTCAGTATTTGTAAGCCAGAAACAGGAGTGGGGCCGAGGTCACACTAACCGACGTAAAATACGGTCCGTATTTTCCATGCGTAATACGGATGAATGACCCCTAAATAGTGCTTCGTATGTCATCCGTAAGCAAGGTGTGGTCGCGTATTTTGCGCATGTAAGCATCCGTATGTAATCCGTATGGCATCCGTATGCAATCCGTATGGCGAGATTTTCTCGCAGGCTTGCAAAATGGACATTTAACGGTTTTGAGGCCTGCAAACTATTTAAATCATTAGCCTGCCCCTATTTATTGGCTCAGGAACAGGTGGCTGCCTCCATTCTGTCCATTTGTGACCTTGCCTTGACTAGATGTGTTGGTGTTGTATGTGCAACATGGCAGACAGTCTGACTTTCAACACAACTGAGCAGGTTCTCTTCAACTGGCTTTTGTCACGCCGCTTTGGTCAACCATACCCAGTGATAGTGGATCCGGAGGAGGAGACGCATGTGGGTCCATCCACTTTTGAGGCAACGACTCACAAGAGGTCATTTTCACCGCCTCTATTCTTCTCTGCGGGAGCATCCGGAAAAATTTTACCAATACTGTCGCATGAGCCTTGCAACATTTTATCTACTCTTGGAGACAGTGCGCCCTGGGATAACCTTTCAGGACACAAGGATGCGCAAAGCCATATCTGGAGAGGAGCGACTTCTACGACTCGTACTCACATTACGGTATGTACTACACAACCACATTCTCTATGTTCATGATGTGTTGCCCAAAGTATGTATTTTTTGCTTTTTGGACTAAGTTTAATGCCCTCATCTTATTCCAGATATATTTAAACTTACAGACCAGAATGTTATGTGTAATATGTACTGAATATCATGTAGTCTTTGTGCGACCAAATATATGTGTGTTAGTAGATCTGAATCACTAACAAGTTTCGCATGTATGTACCTGGTGTTTTGTTAATTTGTACATTCTAAAATGTTCCATTTCTGTTGTTCTTCAGCTTCCTGTCCACTGGCCTGTCTTATGCCGCCCTCCACCATGAGTTTCTCATTGGAAGATCTACCATTTCTGGCAAAGTCAGGTCGACATGTAGAGAAATATGGTCAAGACTACATCAACTCGTCATGCCCGAGCCCAGGATGGAAGACTGGTTGAGGATATCAAGGGACTTTGAGGAGGAATGCCAGTTTCCTAATTGTATTGGGGCCCTTGATGGCAAACATATCCGGGTGCGTAAGCCGCCGAACTCTGGCTCCCAATTCTTCAATTATAAACAATACTTTTCTGTTGTATTGTTGGCTCTGGCCGACCCTCAATACAAGTTTATAATTGTTGACATTGGGGCCTATGGCCTGTTTCACACTTCTGTTTTTGACCATCAGTCAAAATCCGCCGTTTTGCAAAAAAAAAAAAAGGATCCTCCATTTTTTTGGCGGATCCGTTTTTTTCCCCATTGATTTGCATTACCGGCGGATCTTGATGGATGGCCATCCGTTGGATCCGTTTTTTGCGGATCCGTCAATTTTTTTGCGTCCGCCGACATGCCTGGAGGTACCATGCAAAGTTTTTTTGCTGCCGGATCCGCATTTTATAGTGCGCATGCCCGGAGGAATGAAGTCAGCCGGAAATTTAACCCTGAAATCATTTCTGGGGGACAGAAAAAATTCTCTCTCTCTCTCCCCGGGCTGCGGTTCCTTTAAAATTCTTCATTCATCGGATCCATCAAATTATCGGTCCGGTGGCATCCGTTCACATCAGTTAGCAACGGATCCGCTTTCCGCCCTTTTGGCGGATTTTAACTGACACAAAAAAACTTAAGTGTGAAACAGGCCTATGGAAGGACGGGAGACTCTCGAGTCTTCAATACTTCCATTATGGGTCGGCGGCTACGCACCAACCAGTTGGATCTACCACCACCATGCCAGCTACCAGGCTCCACTCAAGAATCAGTCCCTTATGTCCTCGTGGCAGATGAGGCATTTCAGTTAACGCGTAATGTCATGAGGCCATATCCCCGGCGCAACCTGGACCACCGGCACAGAATTTTTAACTTGCGCCTATCACGTGCTCGGCGACTGGTGGAGTGTTCCTTTGGCATACTTTGTGCCAAATGGCGGGTACTCCAGTCTGCCATTCAGCTGAGTGAACAAAATGTTAATGAAGTAGTTAAAGCCTGTGTGGTTCTTCATAACTTCACCAGGATACATGATTGTTCCTCCTCTGCTGGTGTTGTGCGTGGGTCGGACAATGTGCGTAGGGCGAGACCACCTATCAACCCTCAACGCAGACCGCTCTCTGGGCTCAAAGTGCGTGATATTTTCACAAATTACTTTATGACTCTAGCCAGATAGTTCAGTACCCCTGTGTCAAAATTGGTATTGTATCTCGGGCAGGGATATGGCGCCTTCTTCTTCCTCGCCGGGATGGTCCAGCAGGCTGTGGGGAGTTGGGCTGCTGCTAATGTTGCCCTGCTCCTCCTGTCTGGCTGATTGTGCAGCAGCAGACGGTCTTGCTTGTGGATGTGGTCCTGGTGGTGGGGTTTGTGGTGCAGGCACTGGGTTTTCCTGAGAGGAATCTTCACCCATGCTTCTTGGAGGGGGAGAAGATGGGCCAGCCACCTAAACCCCTACAGACCCAGGATCTATGATGGGCTCGGTATCTGAGCCAGTTCCTCTCTCCGTAGGTTGGACTGAGTTCTGTTATGAAATAGAACAGAGCCAAAAATAAATCAATTTTTTTGGCCCTGTAAAGTATCTGTGTAATGTGGTGTGAGGTATCTACTTACGGTGTCAGATCCAGAATAGGAGCGAGGAAGGAGAGACGATCATAATAAATATATTTTTGCTTTGTGTGGACCGCATCACCACTCCTGGCCCGCTGCTGACGTTCCCGCCTGTATTGGTCGCAGATGCTGCGCCACCGTCTCATCACTTCTTCCACTGCAATGTGACAGGAAATATTCTCAATTTCACATATTTGCTAGGTCAAATTTGCTACCAGTAGCCTAGGCATGTGGCCTTCTAGGGTGTGCTTTCTATCCAGGGTGGCATACAGTGGGGAAAAAAAGTATTTAGTCAGTCAGCAATAGTGCAAGTTCCACCACTTAAAAAGATGAGAGGCGTCTATAATTTACATCATAGGTAGACCTCAACTATGGGAGACAAACTGAGAAAAAAAAATCCAGAAAATCACATTGTCTGTTTTTTTTTTCATTTTATTTGCATATTATGGTGGAAAATAAGTATTTGGTCAGAAACAAAATTTCATCTCAATACTTTGTGATATATCCTTTTTTGTTGGCAATGACAGAGGTCAAACGTTTTCTGTAAGTCTTCACAAGGTTGCCACACACTGTTGTTGGTATGTTGGCCCATTCCTCCATGCAGATCTCCTCTAGAGCAGTGATGTTTTTGGCTTTTCGCTTGGCAACACGGACTTTCAACTCCATCCAAAGGTTTTCTATAGGGTTGAGATCTGGAGACTGGCTAGGCCACTCCAGGACCTTGAAATGCTTCTTACGAAGCCACTCCTTCGTTGCCCTGGCGGTGTGCTTTGGATCATTGTCATGTTGAAAGACCCAGCCACGTTTCATCTTCAATGCCCTTGCTGATGGAAGGAGGTTTGCACTCAAAATCTCACGATACATGGCCCCATTCATTCTTTCATGTACCCGGATCAGTCGTCCTGGCCCCTTTGCAGAGAAACAGCCCCAAAGCATGATGTTTCCACCACCATGCTTTACAGTAGGTATGGTGTTTGATGGATGCAACTCAGTATTCTTTTTCCTCCAAACACGACAAGTTATGTTTCTACCAAACAGTTCCAGTTTGGTTTCATCAGACCATAGGACATTCTCCCAAAACTCCTCTGGATCATCCAAATGCTCTCTAGCAAACTTCAGACGGGCCCGGACATGTACAGGCTTAAGCAGTGGGACACGTCTGGCACTGCAGGATCTGAGTCCATGGTGGCGTAGTGTGTTACTTATGGTAGGCCTTGTTACATTGGTCCCAGCTCTCTGCAGTTCATTCACTAGGTCCCCCCGCGTGGTTCTGGGATTTTTGCTCACCGTTCTTGTGATCATTCTGACCCCACGGGGTGGGATTTTGCGTGGAGCACCAGATCGAGGGAGATTATCAGTGGTCTTGTATGTCTTCCATTTTCTAATTATTGCTCCCACAGTTGATTTCTTCACTCCAAGCTGGTTGGCTATTGCAGATTCAGTCTTCCCAGCCTGGTGCAGGGCTACAATTTTGTTTCTGGTGTCCTTTGACAGCTCTTTGGTCTTCACCATAGTGGAGTTTGGAGTCAGACTGTTTGAGGGTGTGCACAGGTGTCTTTTTATACTGATAACAAGTTTAAACAGGTGCCATTACTACAGGTAATGAGTGGAGGAAAGAGGAGACTCTTAAAGAAGAAGTTACATGTCTGTGAGAGCCAGAAATCTTGATTGCTTGTTTCTGACCAAATACTTATTTTCCACCATAATATGCAAAAAAAATGAAAAAAAACAGACAATGTGATTTTCTGGATTTTTTTTTCTCAGTTTGTCTCCCATAGTTGAGGTCTACCTATGATGTAAATTACAGACGCCTCTCATCTTTTTAAGTGGTGGAACTTGCACTATTGCTGACTGACTAAATACTTTTTTTCCCCACTGTATATAATTGGGGCATCCAGGCCAGATACACAGGTCACAATAGTTCAGGTATCAAGTAACTACATTTAAAACTTGGTTGGCTAGGAGGAAGAGGAGCTTGTAGCCTGGGCCAAATTATGGCAGTGTAAAACCATGGGTCACATAAAAATCTACCCGCCTCATGAGGCAAAAAGTCCAAGCACAGGAACTGGATGGGGGGGGCTGATTCTAAATGCCTTTTTTGATGTGAGGTAATTTAAACCGTTTTTGGGTTGTACTTACTCAGTTGCTGCTGCTCCTCACGTGGCCGATCAGCAAAATCGTGGAACATCTGGCGACATATGCGCCTCCATGACGCCTCCATTCTTGCCCGGTTAGCATAATGGGCATCACGTTGGTCCCAGATTTCTGGCCGCTCCTGCACTAAGACAATAAGCATCTCCACATTGAGGAAATATGGCGCCATGATGCTGCAGGACTCCGTGGAGGCATACTTCCTGGATGTCTGGAGCGCTTTTTGAGCTAATTAGCATGTCTAAGCTTCATGATGATGGATTGGCCCATTTCCTGTCACCTGCCAAAAGACCTGCGTATTTCGCGCAAGTCACACGTGTGGTCAGTGTGTAATCCGTATTTTTTGTGCACCCATAGACTTGCATTGGCGTACTACGGACGTAGTACGCTGACAATCGCAGCATGCTGCGATTGGCACGGACCGTAGAATACGGATGAGAATTATACGGCTGTTGGGAGGTGCCCCATAAAGAATCATTTGTCCGTGTGTAATGCGTGCTTTTAACGCCTCTCACTCGTCCGTATTCCTCTCTAGTGTGACCCCGGCCTGGGTCATAAATACAGAAGTGGTGACTTGTTTCTATTATACTTTTTCTCTGATTGTTCCACTCCTGGTTTTGGCTTGAAAATACGGAGGTAAAATACTGAACATGTGAACGTGGCCATACAGTCCAGCATAGTGGATGGGATTTAAAGAAATCTTGTGCCCGCTGTGATTTTTTTTCTTGCTGCATAAGCTGACTGCGGTGCATTTTTGAAATCCGCGACATGTCAATTTCTCTTGTGGGTACGCTGAGTTTTATGTGCAGATTTTTCCCATGGATTTGCAATTTATGCAGAAAATCCTTCGGTAAAAAACGTCTCGACGTTTTAAATGTGTTTCCGCACATGCCAAAAATGCATTTAATCCGCACATGACTGTATCAATAACCTCTTCTCAAAGCCAAATAACAAGAAATATAAAAAATAAAGCAGCTTTATTTAAAGAATGTCACACCAACAAGAGACAAAATCCACAGAGTCAAAAACACGATAAAAAGTAACCTACAGTAATTTATTTAATAGCTGCAAAAAACTGCAGCATCAAAAAACTCAACAAAATCTCATTGTGGGAACGCAGCTTAAGGCCACATTCACAAGTTCAGTATTTGGTCAGTTTTTTACCTCAGTATTTTTAAGCCAAAACCAGGAGTGGAACAATCAGATGAAAAGTATAATAGAAACACGTCACCACCACATGCCTGTTTTACCCGCTCCTGGTTTTGGCTTACATGTGCACGTGGTCTTAATGATTATACTATGGTATAAAGGAAGGCTGCAGTACTGCACAGTGATTTCATTGGATTTAGGTTGTAAATGTCAGCTGTAATCTGACTGGTCACTGATGTCATTTGCACAGCTGGGATCTATGTCTCCCGATTATGAGGCCCATCCAGCATGTGATCGTCCTACTGTACCCAGCTGTGCTCATACTTCACAAAGGAACAAGCCATAAAGAGGACCTGTCACTTACCATAAATATAACACTTTATTATTGGTGTAAAAGTCAACGAATTTGGCATTGTTTTTTTTTATAATTATTTTATCATGCGTCTTTCTTTTCCCAAGATGTGGTTTCCTCTTCCGTTTAGGCCTCGTTCACATGTCAGTGTCTCCAGTACATATGGTGACAGTTTTCACACGCACCAGACACACTTACACAGATAATGTGAAAAATGAGGATGAATGAACTCACGGAGATCAACATGCAACACTGCGGAGACACCATCACATGTTTCTCAACGCAGTGATTCCAGAACATTGCCCCCATCCCTTATGGGAAATATGTAAAAACATGCAAAACACAAGCCGCGGAGACACCATCACATGTTTCTCAACGCAAGCAATGACTAGCCAGGTCTTTCCCTGGGAAGGAACAACCACGGGAAGGGCAGTCTCCAATGAAGGAAACCACCTACGCCAAAACATGGTATCCATCCACAGACAGCTGTTTCGGGGTATTTGCCCCTCATCAGTGTGGAGTAGGAAACTGGCCAGTAGGAGCAATGCCTAGTAGAAGACTGTGAAAAATGAGGATGAATGAACTCACGGAGATCAACATCCAACACTGCGGAGACACCATCACATGTTTCTCAACGCATTGATTCCAGAACATTGCCCCCATCCCTTATGAGGGGCAATACCCCGAAACAGCTGTCTGTGGATGGATACCATGATTTGGCATAGGTGGCTTCCTTCATTGGAGACTGCCCTTCCCGTGGTTGTTCCTTCCCGGGGAAAGACCTGGCTAGTCATTGCTTGCGTTGAGAAACATGTGATGGTGTCTCAGCGGCTTGTGTTTTGCATGTTTTTACATATTTCCCATAAGGGATGGGGGCAATGTTCTGGAATTACTGCGTTGAGAAACATGTGATGTTGTCTCCGCAGTGTTGGATGTTGATCTCCGTGAGTTCATTCATTCTCATTTTTCACAGTCTTCTACTACGCATTGCTCCATAGACCTGCTCAAATCAATGGGTCTGTACAAGTCAGTATGTTTTCAAGGACCGTGTGTCCATGGGCAAAACACGCTGACATGTCTGTTTTTTAACAGCAGCTCGGACCACAATATGTCCCGCATAAGTGCATTCTGACATGCATCAGCACCTGGGAAAAAGAGGTACAGTTCCCGCTGTTCTCAGGAGCCATGTGCTGAAGACAGTTCGGATCTTCCTGAGATCTGCACAACCAGGAGATAATGATGGAAGTTGTATTCCGCTCCCACTGTGTACATTGTGTATAAAATAAATAATTAAAAAAAAAAATGGCATGGGTTTCCGCTTAATTTTCATAACCAGCAGAGGGAAAGCCGACCTCTGGGGGATGATGTTAATAATCTGGGACAGGAGCCAATATCTCAAAAGGTTCCCAGGAAACCGTGTGAACTGTACATTTTTCAGGTGCCTGAACGTGTTAGGCCGTTATCACACATGCGAGAAACTCAGACGAGTCTCACATCTTAATACCCGGCACTGCCGTCGGCACTCGGGAGCGGAGCGTGCAGCTGCATAGAAATACATGCAGCCGCCTGCTGCCGGGTATTAAGATGCCATACTTGCTCAAGTTTCTGGCATGTGTGATCCCGGCCTTACACTGTTGCGGCACACGTATGCCACATGTATGTTACATACGGACAAGGCTAGCTTAGTTTTTTCCAGTACCGGAAATATCAGGATGTGTGAAAGAGGCCTTATACAAATCTAGCCTTTTAAGCCAATTTGGCCCACTTGGAAAAAAAAAAAACTAGATCTGTATACAGGGAAAAGAGGACCCTATCTAAGGAGCAAAAGAAAAGCAACACCAAATTCAGGAGAACTGCAGCCTTTACATTTGGTAAAATTACATATTTTTTGCAAGTAACACGTCCTTTAACTGTAGATTTTTTTCTTAAAGGGAATGTATGTTTTTTTTACCAAATAAAACCACGCTAATGGTTTGTTCACACGTACATTTCTGCCACGGAGAAATTATGTACCAGCAAAGTGAATAAGATTTCTGAAATCTCATGAACACACTGCTCATTTTTGTTCTTGCAGATTTGAACCTTCACATTCAGTATTTGATCAGTATTTTATATCAGTATTTGTAAGATAAAACCAGGAGTGGTGCAATCAGAGGAAAAAGTGAAGGAGAGAGGGTGCAGTCGAGGGTCTCTGCCACCTCCTTACATGGGCATCGTACCTGAGCTGCTGGTGGTAGCTTTCAGAGCTTTAATCTATAGCAGTTACAAGGATCATAGAAAACGGTAGTCTGAAGTTGTTTATTCGCTTGTATGGGAGATTTTTCTAAGCATGCTCTGTGATCTGCGCAGAGGTTATTGCGCAGGGAGGGGAGAAGGTAACCTGTAACCATTGCTTATTGTGAATTTTGGATGCCGTGTTACTAAAATATAGGTGTTACCTTTCATTGTAATCACACTTGTAATGATAATAAGAAGACAGCTGAGAAGGGATCTCTACAGTATAGGAAGTGCCAGGTTAATATTAATCTCAGTGGTAAGAGTGAAAGCTGCAAGATTTTAAGATTACTTTTATTATATTTTAAATAAATAGGAGCATTTCCAGTGTGATACATGTAGATCAGGAGAGTAGACTGTCAGTTATTACATGTCGCACCCTGATAATGCCTCCTTTCAAGTAAAATAAGCTCTGGAAGCAGATTCTCTGAGAGACCTATGTCCAGTCCATAGATCTTAACAGTTCATTTACATGCTAGGAAAAATGTGGATTACTCTGAAATAGAACATTTGATCACAGATATCAAGGTATCATTTTATTCAGCTTTTTATTACCTGCATGTTCAGATTGATGATCCTACTGACATATTTCCTTTACAGTAGCTGGTGAGGTACTGATTATGGCCCAATCTTGTACGAGTCCTTATAGTAATTATCATGTATTTTCTTCTAAGGCCGGGGTCACACTAGAGAGGAATAAGGACGAGTGAGAGCCGTTAAAAGCACACATTACACATGGACAAATGATTCTCTATGGGGAAGCTCCCAACAGCCGTATATTTCTCGTCCGTATTCTACGGTCCATGCCAATTGCAGCATGCTGCGATTGTTAGCGTACTACGCCCGTAGTACGCCAATGCAAGTCTATGGGAGCGCAAAAAATACGGATTACACACGGACCACACGTGTGACTTGCGAGAAATACGCAGGTCTTTTGCCAGATGACAGGAAATGGTCCAATCCATCATCAGGAAGCATAGACATGCAAATGAGCTCAAAAAGCGCTCCAGACATCCAGGAAGTACGCCTCCACAGAGTCCTGCAGCATCATGGCGCCATATTTCTTAAATGTGGAGATGTTGATTGTGCTAGTGCAGGAGCGGCCAGAAATCTGGGACCAACGTGATGCCCATTATGCCAACCGGGCAAGAAAGGTGGCGTCATGGAGGCACATATGTCGCCAGATGTTCCACGATTTTGCTGATCGGCCACGTTAGGAGAAGCAGTAACTGAGTAAGTACAACCCAAAAACTGTTTAAAATCACCTCACATCAAAAAAGGCATTTAGAATCAGGCCCACCCCCCTTCCTGTGCTGTGCTTGGACTTTTTGCCTCATGAGGCGGGTAGATTTTTATGTGACCCATGGTTTTACAATGCCATAATGTGCCATAATTTGGCCCATTATGGCCCATAATTTGGATCGGAGACCGTAAGTAAATATCTCACACCGCATTACACAGATACTTTACTGGGCCAAAAAAAAGAATTATTTTTGGCTCTGTTCTATTTCATAACAGAACTCAGCTCAACCTTACGGAGAGAGAAACTGGGCCGATCAGAGATCCTGGGTCTGTAGGGGAAGAGGTGGCTGGCCCATCTTCTCCCCCTCCAAGAAGCATGGGTGAAGATTCCTCTCCAGAAAACCCAGTGCCTGCACCACATACCCCACCACCAGGAAGGACCACATCCACAAACAGGACCGTCTGCTGCTGCACCATCAGCCAGACAGGAGGAGCAGGGCAACATTAGCAGTAGCCCAACTGCCCAGACCCGGGGCTCCCCACAGCCTGCTGGACCATCCCGGCGAGGAAGAAGAAGGCGCCAAATCCCTGCCCAAGATACCCGTACCAATGTTGACACAGGGGTAATCAACTATTTGGCTAGAGTGAATAATGATGGCGAGGAGGCATACTCATGCAGAATGGCCCTTTATCTTCGTGCCCTTTCCCGTGAGGTGAGGCGCCGTATTCGAGGATGTTTTCATATCCTGCTTGATGCAAGCACACACCCCAATACCCCATATGAGCTATTTGAATATCTGGAGAGGTGGCAGCTTTCACCCAGAAATCTAATGCGCCTTAGACACCCCACACACATGCTTGCTCAAGCAGGCTCTGAGGATCCTCAAATACGTGGGCCTACACCTCACCCCCTTCCTCCCCCACCCAACCTTTACAACAGCAGCCACATATGTCTGGCTCTTGCCAACCTCACGAATATGGCCACTTGTTACCACCCAGTGTTGGAGGCTGGGGACGATATGGCTATATTGGTGGGTATGAGACACAGGCCTACCAGACCCAACAAGAGGCCCCTCTCCAGTATCACTCTAGTCAGTACCAAGCACAACCCCAGTAGGCAGTACACTACCAAAATCATGGGCAACAGTATGCCCCCACACAGGGCGATGGTCAAGTTGGGCAAAGTAGGCAGCAGCAAACACAGGCTGGTCTTCCACCTTCTCCTCCCCCGACATTCCAAAATGTATAATTTAGCCATTTTGTTATTGCCTAATGGTATTGTTTGGGTTTTATATGTCCAAAAATGTTATTTTGAGACAATGTTCACATCTGCACAAAGGCCAATGTGGCCCATTGCCACATTTAGCATATGGCAAGAATATGTTTTGCTTAACAAACAAAAGGAAAAGTAAACATTTGTTTACTACATTTTACGTCTCTGTCTCAATTCTAAAAAACCGTGTCAGCATACTAACATATGCTTACCAATACAATTAAACAGTCATAGAATCAGAAGGGGTTGAAATATATATATTTAGACAGACATAAACAAATAAATTATAACATAGACACAGCATGCTCTTGCCAAGAAGTTTCCCCCTCAGGTGACAAAGTAATTTGTGAAAATATCACGCACTTTGAGGCCAGAGAGCGGTCTACGTTGAGGGTTAATAGGTGGTCTTGCCCTACGCACATTGTCCAACCCACGCACAACACCAGCAGAGGAGGAACGATCATGTATCCTGGTGAAGTTATGAAGAACCACACAGGCTTTAACTACTTCATTAACATTTTGTTCACTCAGCTGAATGGCAGACTGGAGTACCCGCCATTTAGCATAAAGAATGCCAAAGGAACACTCCACCAGTCGCCGAGCACGTGATAGGCGCAAGTTAAAAATTCTGCAATGGTGGTCAAGGTTGCGCCGGGGATATGGCCTCATGACATTGCGCTTTAACTGAAACACCTCAAGGACATAAGGGACAGATTCTTGAGTGGAGCCTGGTAGCTGGCGTGGTGGTGGTAGATCCAACTGGTTGGTGCATAGCGCCGAGTCATAATGGAAGTATTGAAGACTCTAGAGTCTCCCGTCCTTCCATAGGCCCCAATGTCAACAATTATAAACTTGTATTGAGGGTCGGCCAGAGCAAACAATACAACAGAAAAGTATTGTTTATAATTGAATTGGGAGCCAGAATTCGGCGGCTTACGCACCCAGATATGTTTGCCATCAAGGGCCCCAATACAATTAGGAAACTGGCATTCCTCCTCAAAGTCCCTTGATATCCTCAACCTGTCTTCCATCCTGGGCTCGGGCATGATGAGTTGATGTAGTCTTGACCATATTTCACTACATGTCGACCTGACTATGCCAGAAATGGTAGATTTTCCAATCAGAAACTCATGGTGGAGGGCGGCATAAGACAGGCCAGTGGACAGGAAGCTGAAGAACAACAGAAATGGAACATTTTAGAATGCACAAATTAACCAAAAAACAGGTACATACATACAAAACTTGTTAGGATTTCAGATCTACTAGCACACATATTTGGTCTCACAATGACTAAGTGATATTCAGTACATACTGTATTACACATAACATTTTGGTCTGTAAGTTTCTACATATCTGGAATAAGATGAGGGCATTAAACTTAGTCCAAGAAGCAATAAATACATACTTTGGGCAACACATCATGAACATAGACAATGTGGTTGTGAAGTACATACCGTAATATGAGTAGAAGTCGCTCTTCACCAGATATAGCTTTGCGCATCCTTGTGTCCTGAAAGGTTATCCCAGGGCGCACTGACTCCAAGAGTAGATCAAATGTTGCAAGGCTGGGGGCGTGGCCTGCTTGCTAATGGCACCGGTCACTTAGCTGCTGAGCTCCAGCCACTTCGACTCCTAATCGGCTCATTGCGGCTCGCCAGCGGCACCAATCTCTCTGCACACGGGGGGGAGTGCTGCGGAGGTATCCAGGATCATAGCATGCCAAGGGGAAAATCCCAGAAGAAGCCGTCCCCGGCGAAAGTTACAGACTTCTTCTCCAGCACGGGGCGAGGGAAAATGGCGGCAGCATCCTCCTCCACAGCTTCCTCACGCTCATCCAGGAGGGGATCCACAGCAGGCCCAGACTTGGACACAGACGCTGCAGATATACCGCTTACCAAAGGTACAATGCAGAAACTGCTCAGTGCCCTCCGCTCATCACTGCAGCAGGATTGGAAAGATATGGTGGCTGAGCTGAGGGGAGATATCACTGCCATAGGCAGCCGTACGGCACATATTGAATCTAAAATGGGGGAGCTGACAAAGTCACACAATAGCCTCATTGATGCCAATGCAGCACTGGAGGAACAAGTGCAAAAGCTCCATACCAAGGTCTTGGATTTAGAGGACAGGTCCCGCCGAAATAATATAAGAATCAGAGGAATTCCAGAGGCCATACCAGACAAGGGGCTGCAGAGTTTTCTGGGCTCCTTGCTGCAGGAGCTGCTCCCAGACCTGACTGCAACTGATTTCCTGGTGGACAGAATACACAGAGTCCCTAAGCCTAAATCCCTCAGTGCTGATGTCCCTCGGGACACTTTAGCTCGCCTGCACTTTTACAAGACCAAAGAAGCCCTGCTGCAAGCCCTGAGAAAGAGACCCCCTCTGTCTGAGCAATTCCGGCACCTGTCCATTTTTCCAGATCTGTCTGCAGGAACCCTGGCAAAAAGGAGGGAATTTGCTCCTTATACCAAAGTTCTCAGGGATGAAGCTATATCCTATAGATGGGGTTTCCCTGTAAAGATCCTGCTTTTCCGAGCAGGAAATACCCACGCCTGCCATTCCCCACAGCAGTTGGCAAAGCTCCTGTCCTCATGGAACTTGGCAAATCTCCCGGCCAGATCTCCAAGAGCTACAGGATCATCCCAACAGGATAAAGTGAATGAAGATTGGTCCGTCGTGTGAGTTATGTGATATGTTTGAGTCGCGGCTGAGACTTAGTTGCTACTTTTAAGGTCCGCTGGTTCTGTTCAACCAGGACCCTGAACCCCCATGGCGGTAAATTTCCACCATACCGCAGGCCCCTTTTTTGGGCTTTTTTCTTTGTGGACTGATGCTCCCTACATCAGTAATGTTAGTGATGTCAATATTGTTAGTGTTATCTCTTTCCTGCCTAACCTTCCTTTTCCCCCTGCAGCTCTAGGCAAGAGACTTTTTTTTCCATGTACAATGGTACTGAACTGTATGTCTATAAATGTTAGGGGTCTGAACTCGCCAGCCAAGAGATCCATGTTTTGGCGGGAAGTGGTTAAATCCAAATGTGATGTAATATGTGGTCAGGAGTCTCATCTCCTCCAAGGGGACTCGCACAGGTTAAATAATGCTAAATTTCCTTTCATACTGCTGGCTTGTGGGAAAAAAAAAAAAAGGCTGGAGTATTCATTTGTGTAAAAAATACTGTTGCGTTCACACTACATTCACAACATTTAGACCCTGACGGTAGATACGCCATTATTAATTGCTCCATAAATGGATCTAAGTATACTATTGCAACCGTTTACGCCCCCAACTCTGGTCAGATCAGCTTTTTGCGGAGGTTTCTTTCCAAGCTTTCATCCGTTAAAGAGGGTAAGCAAATAATCTGCGGGGATTTTAACATGGTAATGTCCAGCACTCTGGATTGCTCCAATACTGCTGTAAAGAGGAAGGAGATGAGCACAATAATTTCAGAAAGGCATCTCCATGATATATGGAGATACCAACATGCAAATGAGAGGGACTACACATTCTTCTCGCCTCGGTTCACCTCTTACAGCAGATTGGACTACTTTCTGGTTGATAGCTCACTTATTATGGATTGCTCAGATTCAAAAATTGGACTTATAGCTTGGTCGGACCACGCCCCCATATACCTGACAGTTCAGGAGCAAAACCGCGCGCCTGTTTTTGCCCGGTGGCGCATGAATGACTCCCTCCTAGCCTGTAGACAAATCTCTGAGGAGTTGCAGGCCGACCTCGCAGAGTTTTTTAACTTTAATGATAACAAGGAGGTGACAGAGGAAACGCTTTGGTCTGCACACAAGGCCTATATTAGGGGGTCATTCATCAAAATTGCCACTAGGGAGAAGAGGAGGCGTCAGGCAACTTACAAAGCTCTACTGTCCCACATAGTACTTTTGGAAGCCCACAATAAATCTGCCCCAAACTTGTCGACATCTGACGAACTCAGGAAACTAAGAACACAGCTCCGCCAGGTGTTGATGGCAGACTATGAGAAAAACTTAAGATCCCTCAAACAGCGGTACTATGTGATGGGCGACAGGGCGGGTGCCTTACTAGCCAGGAGGGTTAAAAAACGAGAAATGCAAAATAAAATTGAATACCTCGTGACGGGTTCTAATGCCACAATACGCAACCCAACGGAAATAGCCAACGCATTCGCTGACTTTTACCAGTCTCTCTACAACCTTAAAAATGACCCCACTGCCCCAAAGCCTACCCAAACGGCAATTAATTCCTTCTTAAACAATATTAATCTTCCTCGGTTATCTGCAGTACAGCTGGAGCAACTAAATTCCCCTTTTTCTCTGGAAGAGGTTCGCCAGGCGGTGACCACAGCCAAAAGAAATTCAGCTCCAGGCCCAGACGGTCTCACTAACTCCTATTATAGGCAATTCACTGAAACCCTGTCTCCTTTCCTCCTGAGACTTTTCTCCTCTTGGCGAGCCACAGCAGATATTTCACCAAATAATCTAGAGGCCATTATAACTACCCTGCCAAAACCAGGAAAACCCCCTATTTCACCAGGAAACTTCAGGCCAATATCCCTCCTAAACTGCGACTTAAAATTGTACGCCAAAATAATCTCAGCTAGAATACATAAAGTTCTTCCATCACTGATTTCCCCGGATCAAGTGGGGTTTGTGGCGGGGAGGCGAAAGATGGGACGAGACGTATGCTGGATCTGATTGCGGTGGCTGAGGGGAGGAAAATCCCCAGTGTATTCCTGTCCCTGGACGCAGAGAAGGCGTTCGACAGGGTGCACTGGGGATATCTGAAATCTGTTCTGGCCAAGTTTGGTTTCAAAGGCCCCATACTTAATGCCATAATGGCACTGTACTCTAACCCTAACGCCAAAGTTCTGGCATCCGGATTTATATCTCGGAGTTTTGAATTAACCAATGGGACACGCCAGGGGTGTCCGCTCTCCCCTATTATCTATGCCCTTGCTATAGAGCCTCTGGCGCAGACTATCCGTGAATGCCCTCGGATCTCGGGGATTCGAGTGGGGAGTATAAATCATGTGGTCAGTCTATATGCAGATGACGTGATTTTATCTTGCACTAATGTAGAGGTGTCCCTACAACACGTAATGGAGATCCTGTCCTCCTTCGCTCAAGTCTCGTATTACAAGCTTAATATTACCAAGTCCTTAATTTTTCCGCTCTTCTTGCCAGCCTCTACCAGAGCCACTCTTTCTCATCTTTACCCTTTCAAATGGGAAGACGAGGGAATCCCCTACCTGGGTATTATACTGGCCCCGCTACACTCCGTGATCCGGAAAAATCTGCTGACCCTGCACACCTCATTGGATAAAGAACTTACTCGCCTTTCTCTTCTCCCGCTCTCTTGGGTGGCGAGAATGCAGACTTTTAAAATGATCTGTCTCCCAAAAATTATCTACTTACTTCGTTGCCTGCCCCTAACAATTCCGCAACGGTATCTCACCAAAATTCATTCGCTAATGAGTAAATTTATATGGGCTGGGAAAAACCTAGAATAGCCCTGAGATGTATGCATGCCCCGTTCAGTGGTGGAGGAATGGGTATTCCTAATATTCTAACATATCACAGAGCTGCTATCCTGGAACCGGCTCGAGATTGGTGGAAGAATGATTCAGACTTGAGATGGTTACAGATTGAGTACACCTGGGCACAGGCCCACTCCCCTAAACAATTCATAGACTCCCTGCTCCTAACCCCTTCGCCCCCCGGCGATCTTCTACCCACCACAGCAGCTCTAAAGAAAGCTTGGTCCTTATAGAGCAAGCCAGTGTCACAGGCTCTAGGTCCCAGCCTTCCCCTTAGATCGCTGGAAGCCTTCATTCCGAATTTGAATCTTGCCGCCTGGACACGTGGAGGTCCAATTACCCTAGCAGATCTCTATAGAGAAGGCGTCCTACTCCCGTACTCAGAAATGTGTGTTAAATTTAACCTCCCCCGACACAGTTTATTCCAGTTTTTTCAAATACGTCACTTCCTTCAGTCCGCTCCTCACCTACCGGTTCCCACAACAGCCGACCACGCCGCAATTAAAAAATTCTTTCAAAATAGCAAAATCAAAGGCCTTTCATACATCCAAAACCTGCTAAACTCCCCGGAACCGGACAAACAATTGCCGCTTATGCTCAAATGGGAAAAAGATCTAGCCTCTCAGCTTCCGTCGCAAGAATGGTTCGCGGCCTCAAAATGGATCCACAAATTCTCTTCATGTCTCAATCACATAGAGCAATTAAAAAAGGTTCATCTGCGGTGGTACAACTCCCCTACTAAACTGGCTTCTTTTTCCCCACATATGTCACCTTTGTGCTGGAGGGGATGCAACCACAGGGGCACCTTGTGTCATATGTGGTGGTTTTGCCCTAAGTTATCTAACTTCTGGCAGGAGGTGTTCAATCTAATCCATGAGGTTACTAGTCTCCGTCTTTCCCCAAACCCAACCTTAGCGGTGCTACACATTGGCCTAGATGGGATCCCGGATCTTTTAAAAAATATATCATTTCTCACATTCTCATAGCCGGCAGGTACTGTGTAGCATACAAGTGGAGGTCGGTGAGCCCCCCTACAAAAACAGAACTAATTGAGAGGACCAACCTACACTGGCTATACGAAACCAACTTGACCCCCAATCTAGAGAAGAGAACGGTGAGACTTAAACAATGGCATCCGTGGGCCACTTCCCTTTATGCAACGGCCCTCCCCCAGACACAGACACCTACACCATAAATAAATTGATTGTGCCTAAGAATGCCATGCATGTAGAGCTGCTTCCCCTTCCCCCCCCCCTCTCCCCGCTTCTATGTTCAAGTTGTTGTTGGAAGGGGTATTTAATGTCCCAGATTGATATTCTAATAATGGCTCGAGGTTATTCCACCTCTTGCTACTCATTGCTCCTGTTCTTGATGTTTTTGTATGAGAAGTTTGTATTTTTTCTGAAAACTCAATAAAAACCTTTATGATAAAAAAAAAATGTTGCAAGGCTCATGCGACAGTATTGGTAAAATTTTGCCGGATGCTCCCACAGAGAAGAATAGAGGCGGTGAAAATGACCTCTTGTGAGTCGTTGCCTCAAAAGTGGATGTAGCCACATGCGTCTCCTCCTCCGCGGATCCACTATCACTGGGTATGGTTGACCAAAGCGGCGTGACAAAAGCCAGTTGAAGAGAACCTGCTCAGTTGTGTTGAAAGTCAGACTGTCTGCCATGTTGCACATACAACACCAACACACCTAGTGAAGGCAAGGTCACAAATGGACAGAATGGTGGCAGCCACCTATTCCTGAGCCAATAAATAGGGGCAGGCTAATGATTTAAATTGTTTGCAGGCCTCAAAACCGTTAAATGTCCATTTTGCAAGCCTGCGAGAAAATCTCGCCATACGGATTACATACGGATGCTGACATGCGCAAAATACGCGACCACACCTTGCTTACGGATGACATTCGGAGCACTATTTAGAGGTCATTCATCCGTATTACGCATGTAAACTACGGACCGTATTTTGCGTCGGTTAGTGTGACCCCGGCCTAAGACTCAGGTGGGGGAGGTGGATTTGGGAGTATTGGGAGCTTAATCTGACCTTCATTCACATAATGTTCAATATCTAGGTTTCAGTAGAGTAACTTCTAGCCCTAAACTGTGTCAGCCTAGGATTGCTTGTGATTGATAGTTCCCCATCTGTTAATTATTTCAGCCCCAAAAGTCATCTATTTTAATGTCAGGATTGCTTGCAATAATAAAATATTTTGTGAGTATACAGTAGCTGCAGCCGTCCTTTATTTACCAGTCAACTTTTTCCACACAGATGATTCAGTGGTAGCTAACACATCACTTGAGCAAGCAAAATTATAATGAAAAACATGAGGGAAATAGATATGCCGAAGCCTCATCATACACCGCTCACCACTTGCAAATATGGATGATGCGATTTGACTGCTGGGAGAGTTTCTAACTCCCAGTTCTTGTAAGAGGGTGAATTTTCTTTTGTTTGTCTTTTTGTTTGTTTCACAAGCATATATGTATCACTGACAGTAATAAGAAAACAGCAGGGGTGTCATTTATTTTTTTATTTTTTTTTTTCCTTTTGGATTCTGCTCTTTAAAACTTCTGGAAACTGTACAATGTCTGGTTATACTCTGCAAGATATTTCACCAACATGACAATCTGTCTGCCCAGGTTTCGCCCCTGTGGACTTGTTCAGACACAAAAAAAAATGTTTCCAGCATAAGATTTTACACAATAAGTGGGGATGCTGAATGCAATATTATGGCAACTTATTCCACAACGACCTGGCTAATAAAACTGAAGGCCCATACAGTCGCACGTAGCTGTGGAATAGGATTCTTGCAGAAAGAGAGTCCATCCTGCTAAGGGACAAACAGACATATGGAGGCCCCTGTGCAAGGACTGTATAAATCAGTCTAATATCTCACTGTAATGCACAGGCTGCCATGAGAGGGAACGAGTTCTCCTTCAATGGAAGTCTTCAAACAGAGGCTGGACAGACATCTGTCTGAAATGGTTTAGTGAATCCTGCATGGAGCAGGGGGTTGGACACTATGACCCTGGAGCTCCCTTCCAGCTCTAAGATTCTATGATTGGATGCACTCTATAAGGCTATGCTCATATTTGTACTTGGTTTACATTTATAATGAAGCCATAATGCACTGCCAAATCTGTCATACAATGGATGCCACTGGTGGCCTATGTACCCTATTGACTTTACCTTCTGCCATGATTTCTGACTTGATTTCCACAATTCCATCTGACATATGTGCCAAAACTTCTGAGCAAGGGTCCACTCTAAACTGAGCTTATGAAGGCAATCAGAACATATTAGGAAAAAGGATTTGGAAGGATATTCAATGTAAAGTGGAAAAGGAGGGACCATCAGGGTTAGCATCTTCATCATATGCACAGGCCACAAGGGCGCCTTCCCTTCTTGCATATGTTAATTATCTTTGGATGAGCTCATTGACTGCAGCTATGTCAAAGCATTAAAGGAGAAAGATGGTTAGGCTGTATGGTGGATTGGATTTAGTAATACAAGTCTTATCACAAATTAGAAAATGGGGATAATAATTTAGAAGCATCCCATTCTCTCTGCTGATTTGTTTTGCTAACTTGTTCCAACGTATGAGAACAGATATCCGCATTCTACTTGCAGTGGCATGTAAACTAAGGCACCCCTGGACAAAATTACTGTTATTGTGAAAAATTATGCAAGTTGAAGATTGAATGATCTCTAAAAGACCTACTGTATAGTTAAAGATGACACATTTCCTTTGTATTTTAGGCAAAAAATATATATATATTTTCGTCTTTTACATCTTAAAAATTACAAAAAGGAAAATGGATCAATGCAGACGTTTTTGGCACCCTGAATGGTTTATACCTAGTAACACCCCTTTTTGAAAGTATCACAGCTTGTAAACGCTTTTTGTAGCCAGCCAAGAGTCTTTTAATTCTTGTTTGAGGGATTTTCATCCATTCTTCCTTGGAAAATGTTCCGGTTCTGTGAGATTCCTGGGTCGTCTTGCATGCACTGTTAATTTCAGGTCTAGCCACAGATTTTCAATGATATGAGAGCCATTGTATAAAACCTTCAGCTTGCACCTTTTGAGGTATTCTCTTGAGGATTTTGACTTTTCAACTTCAGCTTTTTTACAGATGATGTTATATTTGTATCAAGAATTTGTTGAAATTTCATGGAATCCATTCTTTTGATGACTCTTCCATGAAGGACACATTGTGCAGGTGTCTCTGAACAGTAGAAAAATATACCACAACTCCAGAGTCTGCTAAATCTCTCTGAAGGTCTTTTGGTGTCAAGCGAGGGTTCTGATTTACCTCTCTAGCAATCCTACTAGCGGCTCTCCCTGAAATTTTGCTTGGTCTTCTAGACCTTGTCTTGAACTCTATTGTTCCTGTTAACTACCATTTCTTAATTACATTTCAAACTGAGGAAAGGACAACTAGAAAACACTTTGCTATCTTCTTGTAGCTTTCTCCTGCTTGATGGGCCTCCACCATTTTCAGAGTGCTAAGCAGATGTTTAGAAGAACTCATGGCTGCTGTTTTTTGGCATGAGGTTAGAGGAGGCTGTGTTTTATAAGGCTGTGTGCACACGATGCAGATTTGCAGCAGTTCCGCAGCGGATTTTACCACGCAGAAACGTTGCATTTCTGCATTGTGATGTACAGTAGCCTTAAAATCAATGTAAAAAAAAAACAGCTGTGCAGACGCTGCGGATTTTTCCGCGGTACAAAATCCGCAGCATGTTACTGCTTTTGTGTGGTTTTCCATCTCCCCTGTCACCAAATTCGCAGGGGGAAAACCGCGATGGAAAACCGCACAAAAACCACATGAAAACCGCATGAAAAATGGAAGAAATCAGCAGGAAAAATGCAGGTCATTTGACCTGCGGATTTCTTCCATTCTGCGCGGAAAAATCCGCAGGGCAAAAAAGTCCGTCTGCACTCAGCCTCAAGCTGGGAAATTTGCATCACCTGGCCTTTCGTTACGATGATAGTGAACAAGCCATAACCCTAACAGGCTAATTAAGGTCTGAAACCTTGGTCAAAGTTATCTGAGTACACAAATCTCCAAGGGGGCCCAAACTTTTGTTTTGGCTCATTTTCCTTTTTGTAATTTTTAAAATCTAAAAAATTACATTATATTTTTATTTTTTTGGTCTAAAATACAAAGGGAATGTGTCATCTCTAACTTTAGGCCTTTTAGAGATCATTACATCTTCAACTTGCTTATTTGTTCACAATCAGTAGTTTTGACCAGAGGTGCCCAAACTTTTACATACCACTGTATTTTTTGCGTTTGATAGGGAAAGGAAAATGGCTAAAGTTGTCATAAGTCTTTGAGTAAAATTGTATGTCTTCACCAGCATTGAATCAGCCAGGTGGGTATAATTCTAATAAGTTCTCTTAGTTCTTGTAGAAAGAACTACTAAAATACATGTAGCATCTCTGTAGAAATTATCACCTCATCCCTAAGATACGAATTGTAATTTCTACAGAATTGCTGCAAGCTGGAGCTGTCCGACCTCAGAAGAAAAGTTTATGTGACTGCAGACTGTCAAACTGGGACAGTGTGCAATGTGCACACTGTCATGATCCCCCTGCATTTCCCTATGGGAGAGCAGTCACATGGCTGCATGTATGAGATTTGCACACTTTACTTGCGGTCACATGCCAATTTGACTCACCCTCTCATTGTCAATGCAACCCTTTTCTCCCACTCTTGACACACTGATAGCAACACCGCAGAAGAAATGCTAGTCTAAGGGGGGCAGATTCCTTGTAGGAATGTTCGGACCTGACGCCCATAATGTGGTCGTGCACCATCATGCTGGAAAAATTCAGGGAACGTGCCATCTTCAGTGCATAAAGAGGGCAACACATCATCATGTAGCAATTTCAGATATCCAGTGGCATTGAGGTTTCCACTGATGAAGAATGGCCCCACTATCTTTGTACCCCATATACCACACCATACCATCAATTATGGGTGTCGGGTCCAAGCATTCCTACATGAACAGTTTCCTGGAAAGTAGATTGGCCATTCAACTGGCCCACGACGACCACCAAGGTCTCCAGATCTGATGACCCCCTTAGGGTGTGTGCACACGCTGTGGATTCTGCTGCGGAATTTTCTGCGCGGATTTTGCAAAATCCGCAGGTAACTCCGCAGGTCAAAAGACCTGCGGTTTATCTGCGGATTAGCCTGCGGTTTTCCCCTGTGGTTTGACACCTGGACAATGGATTAGGTGTAAAACCGCTGCAGATTCCACACAAAGAAGTGACATGCTGCGGTTTTGAAACCGCAGCAAGGCCGCGCGGAAAATTCTGCACCGTGTGCACTGCGGTTTTTGCTTTCCATTGATTCTAATGGTACTGTACACCGCAGCAGAATCCACATTGTGTGCACACACCCTTAGACTTATCTTTGGGGTCATCTGAAGGCAATTGTCTATGCTGTGAAGATACGAGATGTGCAGCATCTGAAACAACAGATACTGGAAGCCTGTGCTAGCATTTCTTCTGCGGTGTTGCTATCAGTGTGTCAAGAGTGGGAGAAGAGGGTTGCATTGACAATCCAACACAATGGGCAGCACTTTGAACACATTTTATAAGTGGTCATAAACTTGTAAATAACTCATGAAAGAATAAAGTTATGTTAAAACCAAGCAACCATTGTTTTTCTTGTGAAATTCTCAATAAGCTTGATGTGTCAAATGACCCTCTTTCCATTGAACAAAATGGCCGACTTCAAAATGGCCGCCATGGTCACCACCCATCTTAAGAAGTTTCCCCCCTCCCATATACTAATGTGCCACAAACAGGAAGTTGATATCACCAACCATTCACATTTTATTCAGGTGTATCCATATAAATTGATTGATTCTTATTGATTTATACTCTGTGGTTGTTTATCTGTTATATGTGAGGAATTGCACCTTTATTTACCCCTTTCAGCTACCCACTCCATACTCTATGTGACACCCCTCTGTCCCCCCACTGGTACTTTATGCTCGGCGTTCCCTAACTGCATTTCTGCTTTTTTTCGTATGATGTTTTTAAATATTACTAAATAAAAATTAATTATTCTGTCTTTAAATATTTTTGGATCTCCTCTTATCATCCCGTATTTATACACATATGGGATTTTTGTTGTCCTAAGGTAACCAGTATATAGAGTACACAGAATATGCCACATTTGTGGTGACAATCCAATAAAGATGTGCATTGTTCATTAAATCATTATTTCCTGTTAATCATGCCTCCCCATTTTAGCGCTGGGAGCACAATGCGAGCCCTGCTGGGGGGCTGTGATCCCTTCTGTGGCTCGCTGACCTTACCCACATTTTCTTTTGATGTCCCAGGAGCTTATGCACTTTTATGCTTAAAGTTTGTAGTTCGCATTCCCACTATGCCAGAGATCAGATACAGAAAATAGAGACACCAAGAGACTAACAGAAATGTATATGATGGGTGACACTGAGTCTTATACCAGTATATGTATGTAGGGATCATACATGAAGTGGAACTTGACATCTTCATTTACTGATAGAATACCGAATTTTAGAGTATAATTTATGTCTTACAAGCTGAAGAGCCCGGCGCTGCCCGGGCATAGTAACTAACTGTGGTTAGTTATAGCAAATTATAATTATCCTCCATCCCATAGTCCCGTGCCAATATACCCATCATACATATCCACCATCCCATAGGCCCGTGCCCATATACCCATCATACATATCCTCCATCCCATAGTCGAGTGCCCATATACCCATCACACATCCTCCATCCCATAGTCCCATGCCCATATACCCATCATACATATCCTCCATCCCATAGTCCCATGCCCATATACCCATCACACATCCTCCATCCCATAGTCAAGTGCCCATATACCCATCACACATCCTCCATCCCATAGTCCCATGCCCATATACCCCATCATACATATCCTCCATCCCATAGTCCCATGCCCATATACCCATCATACATATCCTCCATCCCATAGTCCCATGCCCATATACCCATCATACATATCCTCCATCCCATAGTCGAGTGCCCATATATCCATCACACATCCTCCATCCCATAGTCCCATGCCCATATACCCATCACACATCCTCCATCCCATAGTCCCATGCCCATATACCCATGGTCAACGAAATTATTATTATTATTATTATTATTATTATTATAATATTGTTGTGCTTAGCATTTCCACAATAAAGTAATCTTATACGTATAGTCAATGCAGTCACCCCCTCCCCCCCGGAAAAAATATATATATATAGAAATGTCATTATGGGGATACTACAACACAGCATCATTGTGTTACATGTTATATATTCATGTGTTATTACTGTATATGTGTGACCTTAATAAGGAGAAACACTATATAAAGCCAACAGAGGTAGAATGTGTCTGACTAAGGCTTAGAAGGAAAAATTCTGAGGTCCATGCTCCATCTATATAAAATATACAGTATACTGTATACATGCAAGAAAAAGCCCAATGGTCAAATACTTTAAATACTAAACTTGCCCCCAAAGGACACAAATATCAAGAGATAAAAACACTAATATATCAAATAGATAATGTACTTTATCATCACTGTCCCCATTGGGGCTCACAATCTACATTCCCTATCTATATGTCTTTGGAGTGTCGGAGGAAACCCATGCAAACATGGGGAGAGCATACAAACTCCTTGCAAATGTTGTCCTTGGTGGGATTTGAACCCAGGGCTCCAGTGCTGGAAAGCAACAGTGCTAACCACTGAGCCACCGTGCTTCCGTTATTGCATTGTGCAGTCTGTGGTAATTATTGCCTACTTCTGCTGGACATGTACGATTCATTATTATGTCAGTACATACAGTGGAAACTAGAAGTTTTCATACACTATACATAAAGACACATCTGCATGTTTTTCTCAATATCTGATGTGAAATCAGAATAAACCTTTCCTGTTTTAGGTCAATTAGGATTACCATAATTATTAATATTTGCCAAATGCCAGAATAATGAGAGAGAGAATGTTTTAAGGCATTTTTATTACTTACTCCAAAGTAAGGTCTTTTCCTATGGCTTTTTAGAGTAAACTCTACTCCAAAATTCATATCAAACATGTCTTTCTGAAAAAAAACAACATTGTTTAATAAGCTTTATTCATATAGATGGGAAAACATGCCTCACGTATTTTTTGGGCTTTTTTTTGTTTTTTTTTGCAGTGGAAAAAAAAGCAACATAATTTCTTGAAGCATTTCACATTTAACAACTGTAGTCATTGCATCACTAAAAACAGAATAATGCAACCAATGCATAAAAAAAACTTTCAAAAAGTGTTCTTCTTTTAGGCTACGTTACCACAGTGTATTTGAAGTGAGTTTTTGACACTGCATATTTTTGGGTAAAATGAAAGTAACCTATCATACTTAAAAGGAACCTGTCAGGTCCCCCGTGCCCCCAGAACCACCAGTACTAGTGTCTACATACAGCTCTGGCAAAAATTAAGAGACCACCACATCAAAACCCTGTCATGGGCAGCCCATTCTCTAGACCTGAACCCCATTGAAAACCTCTGGAATGTAATAAAGAGGGTGATGGATAGTCACAAGCCATCAAACAAAGAAGAACTGCTTAAATATTTGCGCCAGAAGCAGTGTGAAAGACTGGTGGAAAGCATATCAAGACGCATGAATGCTGTGAATAAAAATCATGGTTATTCCACAAAATATTGATTTCTGAACTCTTCCTGAGTTAAAACATTAGTATTGTTATTTCTAAAAGATTATGAACTTGTTTTCTTTGCATTATTTGAGGTCTGAAAGCACTGTTGTTGTTTTTTTTTCATTTTGACCATTTCTCCTCTTCAGAAAAAAAAAAACAAAATTGATTGCTTGGAAATTCGGAGACATGTTGTCAGCAGTTTGTAGACTAAAAGAACAATTTACATTTTACTCAAAAATATACCTGTAAAGAGAAAAATCAGATAAACTGAACATTTGAAAGTGGTCTCTTAATTTTTGCCAGAGCT
Source organism: Dendrobates tinctorius (assembly GCF_039654945.1). Taxonomy (NCBI): domain Eukaryota; kingdom Metazoa; phylum Chordata; class Amphibia; order Anura; family Dendrobatidae; genus Dendrobates; species Dendrobates tinctorius. Next base: position 39,751,884 of record NW_027361738.1, read on the forward strand.
GTGTATAAACACGCTGTCTAACAGTCCTTGTATTACATTACATAAACAGATCTTTATAAAAAGTGATTCTAGAGTCCATTTATGATTTGTAAATGAACCCTTTGACTAGTCGAGTGGGCCTTAGGCTATGTGCACACGGTGCGGATTCTGCTGCGGATCCGCAGCGATTCTGGCCCTGCGGGTCCGCAGCAGTTTCTGCTGCGTTGTACAGTACCATTGTTTCCAATGGTAAAACCAAAAACGCTGTGCACATGCTGCAGATTTTTCAGCGCAGATTTGCTGCGGGTTACAATCCGCAGCATGTCAATTGTTTGTGCGGAATCCACTGCGGTTTCACATCTCCTCTATTGTAGAGGTGTGAAACTGCAGGGCTAAACTGCAGCCTAGACCGCAGGTAAACCGCAGGTCTTTTTGACCTGCAGTTTTTCCAAAATCCGCACCACTGAAAACTACGCGTGCACATAGCCTTAGTGTTATGAATGGGTCACCGAGGAGGATAGCAGGCCCAGGCTAAGCCACAGAAAACCAGAGAGGTTGGTAATTAAGCGGATGCAGACCCCTGATCCTGTCCACACAACTAGCAGTAGCCGTGGAGCGTACCTACGATGATCCTAAACGCCTCGGCACAGCCGGAGAGCTAACTAAGCCTAAAGCAAGAAAGGGGAAATCTAACTGCCCCAGAGCAGACCCCAAAGGAATAGATAGCCCCCAAACATATATTGTCGGTGAGACAAGATGAAAACACAAATGCAGGCAGAAAAATAGACTGAGCAAACGATGGGGCCCACACTGACTAGACAGGACAGGAAAGGAAAGACACTGCCTGCAATCACGCAAAAAACCCTGCAAAAAGTCCAACATGTCTGATGCACAAAAGACACTGAAGTCGCACGACTTCGCCCCCACTATATCAGCACTCTTGTATATTCTGAAAGCAAACCAAAAAGAGACCAATATAACAGGGGACAAAACAAACTGGCACAAGCGGTAACATATGGGTGGTGATTTAGCACAGCCCCAGCCAGAGCTGGCTGACCTGCACAAAGCAGAGATAGACAAAACCAGATCAAATGCAATCAGAATAGCAAATGAACTACTTAGCTGAACCATGCAGGGAAAGAGCAGGAGACATCAGACCTCAGAAGGCACAGGAAGAAAATCACCAGCAGATAGAGGGAGTCAGCTTACTTAAATCCCAATCAGAAACCCCAGATCTCCAATCGTCTTCCTCATTATCAGGTGGCAAGCTTCTGTCAATCAGATCAGCTCCACTACCTCCAGTAACCTCCAGAGGGAGCCCAGAAAGAGAACTCGTAACCCCTCTCTCAATCTGACTAGCTCCACTACCTTCAGTAATCACCAGAGGGAAACCAGAGAGGGAATTCACAACACCTTAGTATCCCCAGACTAGTCGGCCCACTAAGCATGTTATCCCGTCCCTGTGGACGTGATAATATAACTTACAAGGGTCGGCGACATCGTAAGAGCTATACTTACTGTACCTCACGCATGTCCGTGGCTTTTTCCCGCTCATCATTGATCCTCTGAAGTCAGGTGTACGGGTGCCAGCTTCAGAGAGGCGCACTGCGCATGATCCGAAGTGCAGAAACTTAAGTACATCAAAACTCCTCAAAAAGCTCATCATGGGAACGTAGCTTAAAACTTTTTTATGCTTTTTTTTCTTCGGCTTAAAAAAGAGAAATAAAACAAATCTCGGAATGAACTTGTCCTTATATTGGGGCACAGCAGAAACTCAAGCAATCAATTACAAAGAAATACAAAAAAAAGACAGTTCATGGCCTCATCATGGCCAAACCATTTAGCATTAGGCTGGGTTTCCCTCTATGGATCAGCTTTCCTGTGCCTTAACCCCTTACTGCCATCCGACGGTATAATATATGTGCCCGCAATAGCGGAGGGCGGAATCGCGATCCGCCCACGGCTATTAACTAGTTAAATGCCGCTGTCAAACTGACAGCGGCATTTAACAAGTGCTTCCGGACATCCGGACGTAAATGCGCTCACCGGTCACCCGCATCACGTGATCACGGGTCACCGATGTGTCGGCATGACAACTAGAGATCTCCTTGAGACCTCTATGGTTGTTGATGCCGGATTTCTGTGAGCGCCACCCTGTGGTCGGCACTCATAGTAATGCAGTAATTCTGCTACATAGAGGCGATCTGAGCATCGCCTCTATTTAGCAGAGCCGATCAAGTTGTGGTAGCGTCTAGCCTTCCATGGAGGCTATTGAAGCATGCCAAAAGTAAACAAAAAAAGGTTTTAAAAATATGAAAAAAATAAAAAAGCATAAAAGTTCAAATCACCCCCCTTTCGCCCCATTGAAAATAAAACAATAAAAATAAAATCAAACATAGGCATATTTGGTATTGCCGTGTTCAGAATCGCCCGATCTATCAATGAAAAAAGGATTAACCCGATCGCTTAACGGCGTAACAAGAAAGAAAAATCAAAACACCAGAATTACGGGTTTTTTGTCCCCGCGACATTGCATTAAAATGCAATAATGGGCGATCGAAAGATCGTATCTACACAAAAATTGTATCATTAAAATTGTCAGCTTGGCACGCAAAGAATAAGCCCTCATCCAACCCTGGATCATGAAAAATGGAGATGCTACGAGTATTGGAAAATAGCGCAATTTTTTTTTTTTTTAGCAAAATTTTGAATTTTTTTCACCACTTAGATAAAAAAGAACCTAGACATGTTTGGTGTCTATGAACTCGTAATGACCTGGAGAATCATAATGGCAGGTCAGTTTTAATATTTAGTGAACCTAGCAAAAAAGCCAAGCAAAAAACAAGTGTGGGATTGCACTTCTTTTTGCAATTTCACCGCACTTGGAATTTATTTCCCGTTTTCTGTTACAAGACATGGTAAAACCATTGAGATTGTTCAAAAGTACAACTCATCCTGCAAAACATAAGCCATCACACGGTCATATTAACTGAAAAATAAAAAAGTTATGGCTCTGGGAAGAAAGGGAGTGAAAAACGAAAACGCAAAACCGAAAAAAAGCTCCTGTCATGAAGGGGTTAATAGATCAACACTAATATCAAAAATGCATCAGCTGTCAGCAAATCTGTTTGCCAGTCCCACTGCAAAATTGGTAGGGCTGAGTTCCTAAATATCTGGACATCCATTTTTTTTTTTGGGGGGGGGGGTTATTCCATCCGGCATGGCAATAAAACACCAGAGTTAATCCTATGTGAAAACGGATGGGAAAGTTTTCTATAGAATCATTCATATCTGAAACTGGTGAAAATGCCTGATGACAACTGATCCAATTTTGACATCAATTGTGAACAGTTCAGGCACAAAGGAAACTAACATGGATTGTGCAAATATATGGAAACTTGGCCTAAGTTGTATGTAAAAAAAAATGTAATATATGGTGTTTTTTAATCTGGTAACTTGAAGAGTCCAATGCAACAAGTGACGTGCCAGACGAATGTGAATGACCCCATCGCCAGACGACCATAGGTGGGAATGAAGCTATACCATATTTATTAGGGTACATTTACACTGGCCAAATATTCCTAGAAATGCTCGTTACCTAATAATAAAATATTTGTTTGTTGGAAAAAATGTAAGCTCGCTTAAAAATCATCTTTCTCAACAGCACATTGGCCTAGGGAAAACAGGACATGTGCTGCCGAGAACAATGACAGTTTATGTGCTCAGAATAACCTGTTCCTGCCCAATATAACTCATTGGGACACAACTGATAGAAAACTGTGCAATTTGTCATCAAGCGTTTTCACTGCTTTCTTCAAAGCATTGTTCTTGTACAATACTGCGTCAAACATTATAAGGGTGTGTGCACACGCTGCGGATTCAGCTGCGGTGTACAGTACCATTATTCCCTATGGGAAATGGAAACCGCAGGGCAGACGGTGCGGAATTTTCTGCGGTTTCTAAACCGCAGAAAGAATTGACATGTCAATTCTTTCTGCGGATTCCGCTGTGGTTTACCATCTCCTCCATTGTGGAGATGCTAAAACCGCAGGATAATCCGCAGATAGGATTTATCTGCCGATTTTAAAAATCTGCGCGGATCAATCAGCAGCAGATTCCGCAGCGTGTGCACACAGCCTAAGGCTTCTTTCCTACGGTAAGTATTTGATGAGTTTTTTATACTATACAACTACATAGAAAAACTCCTATGTCCATAACAACATCTGTAAATACTAATACTAATATCTGTAAATACCCAATATGCAAGCAATAAGCAAAAAAGGTGTCAGACATAAAGTCAATATCATATACAAGAGGTGCAATATTAAATATAAAAAGAATCTTTATCAAACATGATTAAAAAGACATATAGAAAAGAGTGACACTGCATATAAGTGGGAAAAGAAAGTACACCCTGACCAGTATGAATGAATGCTTACGTTCACATAGTCAGATACAGGCACAGATTGAATATGGGCATACTGTATATATAAGTCAAAGTGATACCAAAATCCATTAACTGTAACGTGCCTGTACTGGTCAAAGAATGAAGAACGTAATACCAAAATAAAGGGTTACTGAAAACTGGGCAGTCACTCACGACTCGGCACATGTTTCGCCTGTTGCTTCATCCAGGGCTCAGAAAGTCTGCATTTATACACCTATTGCGTAAATTAGGTTATTTGCATGTTTTTCAATGTATTTTTATCTCATTTTGAAGCCGCAGTTTTTCTCTGTTTTTTTTTGTATGGCATGTTTTAAATTAAGCTTCTTTGTTTTTGGTACATCCTGGTATTTGACTTGACAATACTTTATTGGAAGTCATGTGCGGATTACATGTTTTTAGCGGTTTTCTTTTTTTTTTACCTGCAGAATTTCCGCATCTAATGCAAATCCATGAGGAAAATGCGCACATAAAACTTTGCGCAACTGCAAAAGAAATTGACATGTTGAAGATTTGAAAAATCTCACCGTAGGTCAGTTTAGGGTGTGTGCGCACATTGCGGATTCTGCTGCGGATTTGGCTAAATTCCGCAGGTAAATCCACAGGTCAAATGACCTGCATTTTAACTGCGTATTTAGTGCGGATTAGCCTGCGGTTTTCCCCTGCATTTTAACACCTAGTAATGGAGCAGGTGTCAAACTGCAGCGGATTCCACACAAAGAATTGACATGCTGCAAATTTAAAACCGCGGAAAAATCCGCAGGGTCAAATCCGCTGCGGATCCGCAACCTGTGCACACACCCTTACACAGTGGGGAAAAAAGCACAGTAGGCGTGAGATTTCTATAAGTTCCATTCACTTTGCTGGAGTTTTAAGACACATTCGCACGTTCAGTAGTTGATCAATATCTTATATCAGCATTTGTAAGGAGGCAAAACGAGGTGAGAAATGCAGAAGTGGTGACTAGAGTTGTGCGAATATCTTCAGTTCCTGGCCTATTGAGCAAGCTATAGCGCTTGCCGAAAAGACTAACAGCGGGAACCTGCCTTCCTGGATCGCGCCGGATGAACAGCTGATTGCCGCCACCGCTGCTGCATGTCGCGGCTGTGTTACAGTCACGGCACATGCATGGGGAGCCTGTGTGTTGGAAACAAATTTTCCTTTTCCTAGATTATTACAATTTTCTAAAAATAGATTTTTTTTCTGACATTTTTAGATTAAAGTTTTCATTCAAATTATTTTGGAGTGCTGCCCCCTTTTTGAGTTTTCGTGTGCAAGAGGTTTTAGCTATAACCTTTGGGGGCTTTCACCAATATTTGCATGGAAAAGTGCTGCTTTTATCGATAGATAGATAGATAGATAGATAGATAGATAGATAGATAGATAGATAGATAGATAGATAGATAGATAGATAGATAGATAAAACACAGCAGCACTCTATAGGAGCCAAGATATACGCAAACACTGAAAACATTGAATCTAAAATGTGTTAGAATTCAGTAAGATGAACTTACAAAAATTAAGGTTCTTCGTGCATAAATTGGCCAATTCATATGTACCCATCAACCATGGCAAGGTGACCACCCTCTGATGGGTCCCTGTTCTACTGTTCATAGATCTCTTGAGTTATTAGCCTTAAGTTAAATGGACAAAACCTGTCTCTGGAGGACCAGTAGTCTACAATTCAAATGGGTAAGTAGAACTGATATACATCAGCTGCTGGTCAATGGGAGGAGTGCGCAGAGTCATGTTGGAGGCAGTCACACCTCCAATAGTAAAACATAAAGAAAAAACCTGACCTGCACCTGCTAGGTGTGACCAGGTGCCAGCTGCAATAGCTCCCTTATATAGAAAAAGAAAACACTCCTCCCGTGATTTTATCAGTTCTACTTGCCCATTTGAATTGTAGACTCATGGACCCGCGAGAGACATGGTTTTTTTTTTCATTTAATTGTAGGCTAATAGCTCAAGAGAGGAATGTACAGTAGAACAGGAACCCATCAGAGGAAGGTCACCTTGCTGTGGTTGATGGGCACACATGAGTTGGCAAATTTGTGCTGAAAAACCTTAGTTTTTGTAAGTTCATCTTACTGAATAATAATACAATAATACAGTTTAGATTCAATGTTTTCAGTGTTTGCATATATAATGGCTCCTATAGAGTGCTGCTGTGTTTTCTTTTTCTATATGATGCAGCTATCCCAGCTGGCACCTGTTCACACCTAGGAGGTGCTGGTCAGGTTTTTTCTATAGATAGATATTGGATAGATAGATAGATATTGGATAGATAGATAGATAGATAGATAGATATGGGATAGATAGATTTCATAGATAGATAGATAGATAGATAGATATGGAATAAATATGGGATAGATAGATAGATAGATAGATAGATAGATAGATAGATAGATAGATATGGGATAGATAGATAATAGATATATATGGGATAGATATGGGATAGATAGATAGATAGATAGATATGGAATAAATATGGGATAGATAGATAGATAGATAGATAGATATGGGATAGATAGATAATAGATAGATATGGGATAGATATGGGATAGATAGATAGATAGATAGATAGATAGATAGATAGATAGATAGATAGATAGATAGATATGGGATAGATAGATAATAGATAGATATGGGATAGATATGGGATAGATAGATAGATAGATAGATAGATAGATAGATAGATAGATAGATAGAATGATAGCATCCATGTCATTGGATTCTTCTTGCTACATGCAATCAATGTATTGTATTGTCTGTGAAGTTTGTGATTCCCATCATTTGCATCATCTTGTTATCCAAAATGCTTTCTGAAAAAATGGAAGCCTGACATCACTAAACACCCTTCTAACAATAATGTAGTCATTCCATGCGTTTGCCTGTTTCCCTTTCTTGTCAAATCTATATTTTTAATAAGTAAAAGCGCCCTAGGAGGTGACAAGCTCTCGGTGGAAGTGTCCAACCTGCCTTTGAAGTATGTGACTCCACAAAGGGATGAGTATGAAAAGGAGAGCTGCAGCTCCGAGCTGCCCCCTGCATTGTACCCGAGCAGATCTTGGAGGGAACCATTGGAGCAGATCCGTGCAGTGATCTCAGCCCTCTGATCTGTGAGCTGGGAAAGAGCAGTCGCCGCTCATTCACAAATCCTGCTGAATGCCGCCCCGCCCGCCAGGAGGACCGCAGCCCGCCAGGAGGACCGCAGCCCGGCAGGAGGACCGCAGCCCGGCAGGAGGACCGCAGCCCGCAGGAGAGACGAGGCACCACATCAACATAGCATTAGCTTCTCGTGTTTTTTTTTTTTTTCCTCAGACACAAAAAAAAATGATCCAGCCCCCTGCGATTCTAATCCCAAATATCAAATCTAGAACTCATTGATTCCTGCACAACATCGATTATCCTATAGGAATGAAAGTGAGCAAGTCACTTCCAGAGATGGAGATCTCCTGCCACAGCCAAGTGCTGAGGACCAGGTCTGCACAAACCTGTCCAAGTGTATATTCTTCTCTCATTAATAGCACACCTGGCTTGTAGTTCTCCACCAGTAGTATTACATTGTTAGACTGTCTTTGGAAGAAGAAAGGACTAAGATAAAAGTGAGTGCATTTCATATGTATGTGAGATATATATATCTATATCACATACATATTATTATTATTTATTTATATAGCACTATTGATTCCATGGTGCTGTACATGGTATATATATATATATATATATATATACTGGGAAGATGTGCATTTATCATCAAGCAATCAAGCAAACATGAAATAATGACTGTTAAATATTGTGACTGTAAGGATTCTTTAGTTTCTTTTTATCTATTTGTTTTTTTTGCATTTAATTTATACTTTTGTATCTATTTTTTCTTCTTTTGCACCGTTTGTTTTATTTTTGCATTTATCTGTTTATGTATGCATTCATTTATTCGTTTATGTTTTCTGTAACAAAAACGTTTTCTTTCTAAATAAAATCCGTAACGATCATTGTAGATAGATACATAGCTATAAATTAAAAACTCTGTGTTGCAAAAAAAAAAGAAAAAACAGTTTCCACACTAAAGTATTGCAATATACACCATAGTTTATAATGCTTTACTGATGGTAATTGTCACAATTTTTACTATCTAATGATGTTATCGTTTTTCTTTTTTCAGTCCCCCTGAGAATAAAAAATGAAATCCCATATAAACACATTATATATGCTTTATTCTGTCACACTAAGCACAAAATATTGAAAACTAGCATTATATATATAGATATATATACACACATAGTTATATATATACTGCTCAAAAAAAAATAAAGGGAGCACTTAACCCACACAGACTACTAGGATGTGTTCCCTTTATTTTTGGGCAGTATCTATTGGCATACTGTGCCTTCTGCCTATGGCAGCCCTCAATAATCACATCATACACTCATTTCTGGGAGGGGGACACCCTGCCCCTTATGAATGGTGGGTTTTAACGACATAAGAAAATGTCAGATGTTGGGTTGGAAGGAGGTTAACAAGGGGGGTCCTGGGGATGGATTAACCTTTTGTGATTCAATACAAATTATACTTCGTGGCAGGAGAGCGATTTAAAGCCACTAGAGACCCCGCTAACAAAGGGAACGGAAATTGATCCTAATTAGAAAAAGAAAATATTATAACAAATATGCAAATGAAATGAATTAGTATTCTGAAATTTTGTGGAGATTGCGAAGTTTTTAAGAATAGGCTGGATGGAAATATTGGTCACAATAGAGTATGTTATGCGATGGTTTATTATTATTATTATTATTATTATTATTATGATGATGATGATGAAGATGAAAAAAAAACTGAAATGGACTAAAAGACACAAAAACCAATAACAGCACTAACAGCCCTGACCATGATATAGGGGCCCACATTAGTGTGTAATGTCTCTTGTCATCAGAGGGGCCACACTGTGTCCCCCTCCCCCTTCTTGTTTATGAGCCATTAGGGTAAATGAGCTAATTAGCTGCTATTGTCTCTTATCAGGCTGGAAGCAAAGAGGTGAGAAGTCCGCGGAATGCAGAGAGACCCAGGACCGGGGAGCGCAGGCTGCGGGATCCGGACATCACTCTCACACTATAGGCTGTTTTGTCTGTGAGGATTAGAATTCTTCTGTGGAAGGAAAGCGCCAGCAGCTGAGATGGGCCATTAGATATAGATAATTCCTCCAGGCCCATTACCCCAGACAGGAGATCCTGAGCCTTATATATCACATGGGTGCAGATGTAGCAGAGCCGAGCCGGTCACAAAGCATGATTACATCTATCTATAATCTAATATCAGTGTAAGACTTGAGCCTTCCCCATGCTATTTGGAAGATAGATAGATAGACAGATAGATAGATAGATAGATAGAAAGATAGATAGATAGATAGATAGATAGATAGATAGATAGATAGATAGATAGATAGATATTGGATAGATAGGTATGGGATAGATAGATATTGGATAGATAGATAGATAGATAGATAGATATGGGATAGATAGATAGATAGATAGATAGATAGATAGATAGATAGATAGATAGATAGATATTGGATGGATAGTTAGATAGATAGATAGATATTGGATGGATAGATAGATAGATAGATAGATATGGGATAGCTAGATAGATAGATATGGGATAGATAGATAGGTATGGGATAGATAGATAGATAGATAGATAGATAGATAGATAGATAGATAGATAGATATGGGATAGATAGATAGATAGATAGATAGATAGATAGAAAGAAAGATAGACAGATAGGCATGGGATATATAGATAGACATATTCCAGTGTTGCAGGAAATAAGGGACTAAGAATATCCACTGTGAAGTCCTAGCTGAATAATTATTTTGCACATGATGGTTTTCTGCACAATGTGTACATAGAGCTGACCATGCGTTTGTTTAAATTAAACAAAAAGAGAAATATGGCCTTTGAGAACTCTTTGTAGAAATAACAGAATTAGTGATTTATAAATGGACCAAATAGCAAATCCACCAGATCCTCATGAGTGCCTGCCCAGAGACTGGAATATTGGCTCCTGCTAGGAAAAAGATGAGCTGAGGTCACAAAATGCTTTTTTTTTACTTGTAAATATGTCAAAAACAAAAAGACCAAACGATTACATTTTGGGGAAGAAAGTAATTAATAAATGTATTATTATCCACTCGGCACCAGAACGTAGACAGTGATTAATCCTCCTGTTCAATGCGGCTTTTGGTGGTTATTTAAAGCCTACTATATATATATATATATATATATATATATATATATATATATATATATATATATATATATATATATATAAAAATAACGCACCTACAAGTGTAGAGCTGATGCGCTCAGAGGTCCATAGACATCACTAAGATCTAATCAAGGTAATAGATTAGAAAAGTTCAGTGCAGCATGTCATGGGTTAATAGATAATAACTACACAGTTACCATAAAACTGATGTGTGGTAACACTGCGCCACTAGTGAGGTTCATGCTGTAGAGACAGTGCTCCCCTTTAGTGTAAAACATCTTGCAGAACAATCTACAAACCAGTATATCTTATAATGATCTACTACTGATACAACCACTACTACTTCTATTACTAAAATGTCTTCTACTACTACTACTAATAATAATAATAATAATAATACAATTAATAAAGTGGAAACTAGCCTATCTTATGATGTACTACTACTATTACTACTCCTAATAATGCTGACAATAATATAGTGGACACTAGTATGTCTTATAATGATTTTCTACTACCAATACAACTACTGCTTCTTATACTACTAATAATAATACTAATAATAATAATAACATGAATAAAGTAGAAAGCAGTATATCTTATAATAATATTCTACAATTGATACAGCTACTATTAATACTACTAGTAAATTGTTCATTTATAGTAATTAATATACAATAATTATTGACATGCTATTGTAGAAGCAGTAGTAGTGTGATTACAATATATACTTTCATTATTATTATTATTATTATTATTATTATTATTATTATTATTATTATTAATGTCAGTGACTACTTGCACCCATAATCCTCTGCAATGTCTCAGTAAATATGTGAAAATCACATTATATATAACATTATAAGCTTTGTGTTGTTTTTTTTTGTTGCAGCAAGTGATTGTTTTTAGCTTCATATCTGTATTCAGACTGGTAAATATCTGCTTTTCCAGAACTAAAACTATACATGTTACAATTATACATTTTTGGTTGAGGATTTTTAATGTCAAAAGTTATACATCTTTACATTGCCAGAGTCTTCTTTATTCCTTCTATATTGCTCATTAGACCCCCCTCCAGGAGGAGTCTGTGCTGGGACCCAGTGTGGGCAGCAGAGGAGAGAGCAGAGTTATATAGGGAGAAAGGTTGTGCAGGTTGCTCATGGCAGCCACTCTCTGTCAGAGACACCTGCCCAATGGACTATCTGGCTGCTCATAGCAACATCTCCCCAGTCTCTCTGCATCTGTCTGATCCCTACATAGGGAGCAGGAAGCAAGAGATTTGCACAATGCCTATTTCTATTTGCTGTGAAATGGGAGGTCTGGCAAAGGGATAAATACAGAATGTTTGATACATACTATATCTGGTGGAAATGCAGGAAACCACCGTGATTAGTTTAACTGTAGAAAGTTCTATGTTTTCTCTCTGTAATTCGTTTCTTGTCCTTCTATGATAATTTTCTCACATACAGTGTCCGATATTAAGCCTGATCTTACTGTGAATTGTTCTGGGGTAAACAGCAGTGAATGTGATGCCTAGGTTTGCTTTTTAAAAACAATTAAATGCATTTAGAAGAGCAGGGATAGATAGATAGATAGATAGATAGATAGATAGATAGATAGATAGATAGATAGATAGATAGATAGATAGATATGGAATAGATAGATAGATAGATATTTATAATAGATAGATAGATAGATATTTATAATAGAAAGATAGATAGATAGATAGATAGATAGATAGATAGATAGATAGATAGATAGATATGGGATAGATAGATATTTATAATAGATAGATAGATAGATAGATAGATAGATAGATATTTATAATAGATAGATAGACAGACAGACAGATAGATAGATGTGGGATAGATAGATAGATAGATATAGATTTATAATACATAGATAGATAATGACATAATTAAAATATATACGATAGATATATAATATTAATTATGATCTTCCTGTACGTTCCTCTAGCATAATCAGTAGTGCAGGTAATCGCTATGTTTGTCTGTTATTTTGGTTTTTTTTTACAATTGGAAAACAATCACAATGATTATCTACAAAACAATAATAATGAGATGGATGTTCTTTATCAAGTGCAATCTTCAACCGACCATAATTCTTCAAAATTGTAGCTATCTATCTAGAAAGATAGATATAGGATATATATATATATATATATATATATATATGGGATAGATAGATAGATAGATAGATAGATATGGGATAGATAGATAGATAGATAAATAGATAGATAGATATGGGATGGATAGATAGATAGATATGGGATAGATAGATAGATAGATAGATAGATAGATAGATAGATAGATAGATAGATAGAAGGCTGTGTGTCGGTGGATCAATGCTAGCATGTAGTGAAGGTTATATATCATGACTATGTTCTGCCCTTAAGGAAATTTTTTGGAGGGAGCAACCTTTAATAAGTGTAATTATTGGGTGTTTAAAGTTTAGACGCTAAATAATTGGAGAATTCTTCTCAGGAGACAGATTCGATTAGTGACTTTCAGACAAGAACATACTGAAGATTCACAGACATAAAAAAATCTCAGAATTAGATGAACCTTCTCAGGGTTACACTAAGAATGCATGTAGAACTGTCACTGCACACTACCGGGGCAAAGTCCCTCTGCAGGTTTCTAATGTGTAGCCACACATATTTGGATAAACCTGCAAGAAGTCAGTAACACTTCAGGCAAGATACCCATAGACTCACAAGTGATTCGAATTTTTATTTTTTTTAATTATTATTATTATTATTATTATCATTATGCATCATTAAGAAAGAAAAAAAGAAGAGTTGATATATTGCAAAGAGAAAGAGATGCATTGATATAGGTAGACTGATTATAGAGAAATAGATCAATAGATCCATAGATATGTAGATAGATAGTTAGATAGACAGACAGACAGATAGATAGATAGTTAGATAGACAGACAGACAGACAGATAGACAGATAGATAGATAGATAGATAGATAGATAGATAGATAGATAGATAGATAGACAGATAGTTAATGCACAAGAAATAAGTGATATTCCAATAGATGAGTGGTTATATTTTTCCATAGAGTGATTTGTATCAGTTCTTTCAGGAATGATAGATTACAATAACTGCATTCACCCAGCACATATCTGTATTTCAGATAATAAATATTTATGAATTTTAATAATGGGTTTAGGCGTGGAGGGGGAAGGGACAATTGCCTGGTTATGACTTGGCCTTCACAGTAAATATATACTGTTAGGTTATGACCTTGTTGTTGATCAGAGCTCTGAGAATCCCACCATGCAGATCACACTCTGCTTCTTTCAGTCACTAGAGAGAGATGTCTTCCCACCTCCCAGCCCCAAACCCACAGAGGCATCCTATTACTTCAGCTGTCAGGACTAAGGATAGCCCCTAATTACTTGTGCTCACTGTTAAGTCAAATCTAACATCCTCATCTGCACTAGTGACTGGGGACCCTCTTGCTAGCACTGCCTGTCCTTTTCCCTTTAGGGTTACACAGAGCCAACCTGGGCTCTGGTCTCCTCTCATCAGAGGCTTTTCCCATGAATGCTTCTTGCATTTCTAATAAGCTGCATCCCCGGAATAGAGGGCAGCTAGGGGCTCATGTGTACTAACAAAGACAGCAGCAAGGTGTCTGTGACCTTCAGCTCTTCCTATGATGCACATTGCACCCAAGGAAATCAGAGGCATGTCCTCTATAGATGCCTGGACATAGACAATTCTCACTGTCCTTCATTCCTGGGAAATATGATGGATGCATCCTACAATACTTTGCATTATGTAGGATGAGACAAGGGTGGTCCCTAGTGGACATTAAATTATGTATCCATGGATGCCTGGACAAAGGAGCACATCTGTACTGAAGCCCCCTGTACTATAGGACCCCTATACAGTAGGGGAGGACTCTACTACCTGATGCATAGAGTCATTTTTAAACTGTGACACCCCACCTGAAATCCACTCTCATCATTAAATCATTAAATTCCAGTTGAAGTCCAAAGTGATTGTCTATTCAGATGGTATCTATGAAATAAGGTCCAACATGGAAACCATATGCCTGGAAATGGAATATTTCCCTAAAAACAGTGATGTCAGCATAAACATGGAAGGTTGTGGTGGTCATGGAAGCAAAGAACTTGTACACCCTTTTAATTACAATAAATGTATCTGAAACTTTTTTTTATTATTATTATTATTGTTGTTATTATTATTATTATTATTATTATTATTATTATTATTATATTGCTGTTTTTGCTTGTTTGTTCTTTTCAATCTTCTTTTTGATATGTAGTTCCATTGGTCAGTTGGGGATGGTTACCTTTCAAAAATGATTGAAACCAATAGGTTGTCACTTTTAGGAATCGCATCTGTCTAACATGGGAATAAAACATCAACTTGTCAAGTAAGGAAGATTCAAGTCAATTAAAGACGGCATAATGTTGAGATGACAGCTGCGCATGTTTCCTACTCGGGAAGATGAATGAAGACATCTACACAATTATGTTTCTTACCATATAACGCCGAAGATCTAAAAAATTGCCTCTCCACCAATCCAAGGTACCATTATTTCGCCATAGCTGCTAATGAAGATAGCATGGAAGTCGAAACGTTGTTGATGGAGAAAAAAAAAAAAAGTGAAAATGACGATATTTCTTGTAATGTATGTGTCGGATTAAATCCTTATCACTGTAGAAATAAAAAAATAAATAAATACTGTAGAACTGGATCTAAGCTCCAAGGGCCGATGTATCAAATTTTGGCAAATCTTGTATATCTATCTGGCTTCCTCTAGGTGGCTGAACCTCGATTTTAATAATACTGTATCTTGGCACTGCCATGTTATCACTCTGCCACACTTGTAGTCCTGCAACATCTCAGACATAAATACATAGAAAA